>NW_027507890.1:1247500-1850000 GCF_037356315.1 Lithobates pipiens | reverse complement strand
GTATACTATATATTGTGTATACCACCAGGCATCCAAGCAATGTGTCCACTCCTGGAGCAATCCTTTACAGGTCTCTAGTCTCTCATCTATCTGTATATGTATGTGTTTATCTATATCTCTATATATAGATATATCTAGATATAGAATAATATACGGAGTCCTAGAATAATATACAAAGTCCGAGAATAATATACAAAGTCCTAGAATAATATAAGAATTACTGTCCTAGAAAAAATTTACTATTTACTGAGTCCTAGAATAATATCCAAGTTACTTAGTCTTTGAATAATATACAAAGTCCTAGAATAATGTACACGTTACTGAGTCCGAGTATAATATAGGAGTTACTGACTCCTAGAATAATATACAAAGTCCTAGAAAAAAAAACAGTCCTAGAATAATATACAAGTTACTGAGTCCTAGAATAATATATGAAGTCCTAGAATAATATGCAATGTTCTAGAATAATATCCGAATTACTGAGTACTGGAATATTATACAAGTTACTGAGTCTGTCAGAAAAGGTTCCCTCTGCTGGTAATATCGATCATTTGGCGTGCAGTACTGAGATCGACCAGCAGGTGTCTCCTAGCAGTTTGGAGCTGTCAGAAGAGCTCTTCATTGCTGGAATTATGTCATCTTTGGGCCAGAGTACTGGCGTCCACCAGCGGAGGGATCCTGGCAGTGTGCAGCAGGTATTACCTTCTGCAATCAGGCATCACATGACTTTGATAGCAGCCATAGTATAAATACCCGGCAAGTGCATACACACCTTGCCCTGGTATTGTCCTTGTGCCCTGACCTGCAGCCTGTTTATCTATTATCCTGATCTTGATCCTGAACCTGAACTCTGATTCCTGTATCCTGGACCTGTTTGTATCTGCTCCTGTATCCCTGGATCCTTGCCCTGCAGCCTAATCCCTCCATCTTGTTCCGTGTCTGTTTACTCCTGGCCCCCCAACTACTGATTTCCTGTTTATGACCCTGGCCTAGCTTGACTACGATTCTGCTACTCCCTTTTGCTACATATGCTGGTTAGTTTTCCCCATCAGCCATGTCAACCTCAGTTTCAGCCCAGTACATGCTGCTCCCAACCAAATACTCATATCTGGTCTCTGCTCCCTGTACCTATCCTGCATTCAACCCACCTGCCTCTTCTCCACTGCCTACAAACCCACAAGATCTTCCCCCAGCTACTGTTAGCTCTTCTCTGCCATATCTCAATCCTCCTTTCCAGTCTACTACACCCCTTACCTACAGTCCTGCAGTCACCTACAGAGCTTCAGTGGCTAAGCCAAAGAAAAAACAAACGTTTTTCCCAACCAAAACGATCCTGCCATTAACCTAACCAGCCTCCACACCCACCAATCTGTCCCAGATTGAAGTTCTGGTGCCAGCGTTCTAGCCGGATGTGCCAGAGCCAGCGTTCCAGCCTGAAGAGCCAGCGTTCCAGCCTGAAGAGCCAGCGTCCCAGCCCTAAGAACCAGAGCCAGCTTTCCAGCCTTTAGTCCCAGTGTCTGTTTTCCAATCTGAGGGTGCGTTGCCCGTTTCCCAGCCTTTGCTGCCCAGCCTGATGAGTTCCTGTCTGCTGCCCAGCCTGATGAGTGCCTGTCTGCTGCCCAGCCTGATGAGTGCCTGTCTGCTGCCCAGCCTGATGAGTGCCTGTCTGCTGCCCAGCCTGATGAGTTCCTGTCTGCTGCCCGGCCTGATGAGTTCCTGTCTGCTGCCCGGCCTGATGAGTTCCTGTCTGCTGCCCGGCCTGATGAGTTCCTGTCTGCTGCCCGGCCTGATGAGTTCCTGTCTGCTGCCCGGCCTGATGAGTTCCTGTCTGCTACCCGGCATGATGTGTCCGTGCCTGCTGCCCAGCTTGAAGTGTCCGTGCCTGCTGCCCAGCTTGAAGTGCCCGTGCCTGCTGCCCAGCTTGAAGTGCCCGTGCCTGCTGCCCAGCTTGAAGTGCCCGTGCCTGCTGCCCAGCTTGAAGTGTCCGTGCATGCTGCCCAGCTTGATGTGCTTACTGTGCCGGCTGCCCAGCTTGATGTACCCATGCCTGCTGCCCCGCTTGATGTGCCTGCTGCCCAGCTTGAAGTGTCCGTGCATGCTGCCCAGCTTGATGTGCTTACTGTGCCGGCTGCCCAGCTTGATGTACCCATGCCTGCTGCCCAGCTTGATGTGCCTGCTGCCCAGCTTGATGTGCCGGCTGCCTCGCTTGATGTGCCGGCTGCCTCGCTTGATGTGCCGGCTGCCTCGCTTGATGTGCCGGCTGCCTCGCTTGATGTGCCGGCTGCCTTGCTTGATGTGCCGGCTGCCCAGCTTGATGTGCCGGCTGCCCAGCTTGATGTGCCGGCTGCCCAGCTTGATGTGCCGGCTGCCCAGCTTGATGTGCCGGCTGCCCAGCTTAATCTGCCTGTTGCACAATTCAATGTGCCTGCTGCCCAGCTCAATGTGCCTGCTATCCAGCTTGATGTTACTTTGCCCACGGCCCAGCTTGACACCATGGACTTTCCCTAGCAACCACTAGTTGGAGTGTCCAGAGGCCGCTCCTTTGAGGAGGGTACTGTCAGGAACGGTTCCCTCCGTTAGCTATATCGATCATTTGTCGTGCAGTACTGAGATCCACCATTAGGTGTCTCCTGCCAGTTTGGAGCTGTCAGAAGAGCTTTTCCCTGCTGGAATTATGTCATCTTTGGGCCGCAGTACTGTCCACCAGCGGAGGGATCTTGGCAGTGTGGAGCAGGTATTACCTTCTGCAATCAGGCGTCACGTGACTTTGATAGCAGCCATAGTATAAATACCCGGCAAAAGTACACACACCTTGCCCTGGTATTGTCCTTGTGCCCAGACCTGCAGCCTGTTTATCTGTTAGCCTGATCTTGATCCTGAACCAGAACCCTGATTCCTGTATCCTAGACCTGTTTTTATCTGCTCCTGTATCTCTGGATCCTTGCCCTGCAGCCTAATCCCTCCACCTTGTTCCGTGTCTGCTTACTTCTGGCCCACCAACTACTGATCTCCTGTTTATGACCCTGGCCTGGCTTGACTGCGGTTCTGGTACTCCCTTTTGCTACATATGCTGGTTAGTTTATTATCGTTGTTTGGTTTGTTCACTGTGTTTTGGTGGTGTGTTCACATTTATATGCATTTACTTTAATAAACTTACTTTCACCAATTTATGTCTGGTTCACTCTGTCGCAGTCACACAGTTCTGGTCACATGTAGTTTATGAGTTACTGAGTCCTAGAATAATAGAGGAGTTACCTGGTCCTAGAATAATAGAGGAGTTACCTGGTTCTAGAATAATAGAGGAGTTACCTGGTCCTAGAATAATAGAGGAGTTACCTGATCCTAGAATAATAGAGGAGTTACCTGGTCCTAGAATAATATGTGATGTCCTAGAATAATATGCGAAGTCCTAGAATAATATACGAGTTACTTAGTCGTAGAATAATATTCGAAGTCATAGAAAAAAAAACAGTCACCTACAGAGCTTCAATGGCTAAGCCAAAGAAAAAAACAAACGTTTTTCCCAACCAAAACGATCCTGCCATTAACCTAACCAGCCTCCACACCCACCAATCTGTCCCAGATTGAAGTTCTGGTGCCAGCGTTCTAGCCGGATGTGCCAGAGCCAGCGTTCCAGCCTGAAGAGCCAGCGTTCCAGCCTGAAGAGCCAGCGTTCCAGCCTGAAGAGCCAGCGTCCCAGCCCTAAGAACCAGAGCCAGCTTTCCAGCCTTTAGTCCCAGTGTCTGTTTTCCAATCTGAGGGTGCGTTGCCCGTTTCCCAGCCTTTGGTGCCTGCTGCCCAGTCTGATGAGTTCCTGTCTGCTGCCCAGCCTGATGAGTGCCTGTCTGCTGCCCAGCCTGATGAGTGCCTGTCTGCTGCCCAGCCTGATGAGTTCCTGTCTGCTGCCCAGCCTGATGAGTTCCTGTCTGCTGCCCGGCCTGATAAGTTCCTGTCTGATGCCCGGCATGATGTGCCTCTGTCTGCTACCCGGCATGATGTGCCCGTGCCTGCTGCCCAGCTTGAAGTGCCCATGCCTGCTGCCCAGCTTGAAGTGCCCGTGCCTGCTGCCCAGCTTGAAGTGCCCGTGCCTGCTGCCCAGCTTGATGTGCTTACTGTGCCTGCTGCCCAGCTTGATGTGCCCATGCCTGCTGCCCAGCTTGATGTGCCTGCTTCCCCGCTTGATGTGCCTGCTGCCCCGCTTGATGTGCCGGCTGCCCCGCTTGATGTGCCGGCTGCCCCGCTTGATGTGCCGGCTGCCCCGCTTGATGTGCCGGCTGCCCCGCTTGATGTGCCGGCTGCCCAGCTTGATGTGCCGGCTGCCCAGCTTGATGTGCCTGCCGCCCAGCTTGATGTGCCTGCCGCCCAGCTTGATGTGCCTGCCGCCCAGCTTGATGTGCCTGCCGCCCAGCTTGATGTGCCGGCTGCCCAGCTTGATGTGCCGGCTGCCCAGCTTAATCTGCCTGTTGCACAATTCAATGTGCCTGCCGCCCAGCTCAATGTGCCTGCTATCCAGCTTGATGTTACTTTGCCCACGGCCCGGCTTGACACCATGGACTTTCCCTAGCAACCACTAGTTGGAGTGTCCAGAGGCCGCTCCTTTGAGGAGGGTACTGTCAGGAACGGTTCCCTCCGTTGGCAATATCAATCATTTGTCGTGCAGTACTGAGATCCACCATTAGGTGTCTCCTGCCAGTTTGGAGCTGTCAGAAGAGCTTTTCCCTGCTGGAATTATGTCATCTTTGGGCCGCAGTACTGTCCACCAGCGGAGGGATCTTGGCAGTGTGGAGCAGGTATTACCTTCTGCAATCAGGCGTCACGTGACTTTGATAGCAGCCATAGTATAAATACCCGGCAAAAGTACACACACCTTGCCCTGGTATTGTCCTTGTGCCCAGACCTGCAGCCTGTTTATCTGTTAGCCTGATCTTGATCCTGAACCAGAACCCTGATTCCTGTATCCTAGACCTGTTTTTATCTGCTCCTGTATCTCTGGATCCTTGCCCTGCAGCCTAATCCCTCCACCTTGTTCCGTGTCTGCTTACTTCTGGCCCACCAACTACTGATCTCCTGTTTATGACCCTGGCCTGGCTTGACTGCGGTTCTGGTACTCCCTTTTGCTACATATGCTGGTTAGTTTATTATCGTTGTTTGGTTTGTTCACTGTGTTTTGGTGGTGTGTTCACATTTATATGCATTTACTTTAATAAACTTACTTTCACCAATTTATGTCTGGTTCACTCTGTCGCAGTCACACAGTTCTGGTCACATGTAGTTTATGAGTTACTGAGTCCTAGAATAATAGAGGAGTTACCTGGTCCTAGAATAATAGAGGAGTTACCTGGTTCTAGAATAATAGAGGAGTTACCTGGTCCTAGAATAATAGAGGAGTTACCTGGTCCTAGAATAATAGAGGAGTTACCTGATCCTAGAATAATAGAGGAGTTACCTGGTCCTAGAATAATATGTGATGTCCTAGAATAATATGCGAAGTCCTAGAATAATATACGAGTTACTTAGTCGTAGAATAATATTCGAAGTCATAGAAAAAAAAACAGTCACCTACAGAGCTTCAATGGCTAAGCCAAAGAAAAAAACAAACGTTTTTCCCAACCAAAACGATCCTGCCATTAACCTAACCAGCCTCCACACCCACCAATCTGTCCCAGATTGAAGTTCTGGTGCCAGCGTTCTAGCCGGATGTGCCAGAGCCAGCGTTCCAGCCTGAAGAGCCAGCGTTCCAGCCTGAAGAGCCAGCGTTCCAGCCTGAAGAGCCAGCGTCCCAGCCCTAAGAACCAGAGCCAGCTTTCCAGCCTTTAGTCCCAGTGTCTGTTTTCCAATCTGAGGGTGCGTTGCCCGTTTCCCAGCCTTTGGTGCCTGCTGCCCAGTCTGATGAGTTCCTGTCTGCTGCCCAGCCTGATGAGTGCCTGTCTGCTGCCCAGCCTGATGAGTGCCTGTCTGCTGCCCAGCCTGATGAGTTCCTGTCTGCTGCCCAGCCTGATGAGTTCCTGTCTGCTGCCCGGCCTGATAAGTTCCTGTCTGATGCCCGGCATGATGTGCCTCTGTCTGCTACCCGGCATGATGTGCCCGTGCCTGCTGCCCAGCTTGAAGTGCCCGTGCCTGCTGCCCAGCTTGAAGTGCCCGTGCCTGCTGCCCAGCTTGAAGTGCCCGTGCCTGCTGCCCAGCTTGATGTGCTTACTGTGCCTGCTGCCCAGCTTGATGTGCCCATGCCTGCTGCCCAGCTTGATGTGCCTGCTTCCCCGCTTGATGTGCCTGCTGCCCCGCTTGATGTGCCGGCTGCCCCGCTTGATGTGCCGGCTGCCCCGCTTGATGTGCCGGCTGCCCCGCTTGATGTGCCGGCTGCCCCGCTTGATGTGCCGGCTGCCCCGCTTGATGTGCCGGCTGCCCAGCTTGATGTGCCGGATGCCCAGCTTGATGTGCCGGATGCCCAGCTTGATGTGCCTGCCGCCCAGCTTGATGTGCCTGCCGCCCAGCTTGATGTGCCTGCCGCCCAGCTTGATGTGCCGGCTGCCCAGCTTGATGTGCCGGCTGCCCAGCTTAATCTGCCTGTTGCACAATTCAATGTGCCTGCCGCCCAGCTCAATGTGCCTGCTATCCAGCTTGATGTTACTTTGCCCACGGCCCGGCTTGACACCATGGACTTTCCCTAGCAACCACTAGTTGGAGTGTCCAGAGGCCGCTCCTTTGAGGAGGGTACTGTCAGGAACGGTTCCCTCCGTTGGCAATATCAATCATTTGTCGTGCAGTACTGAGATCCACCATTAGGTGTCTCCTGCCAGTTTGGAGCTGTCAGAAGAGCTTTTCCCTGCTGGAATTATGTCATCTTTTGGCCACAGTACTGTCCACCAGCGGAGGGATCTTGGCAGTGTGGAGCAGGTATTACCTTCTGCAATCAGGCGTCACGTGACTTTGATAGCAGCCATAGTATAAATACCCGGCAAGTACACACACCTTGCCCTGGTATTGTCCTTGTGCCCAGACCTGCAGCCTGTTTATCTGTTAGCCTGATCTTGATCCTGAACCAGAACCCTGATTCCTGTATCCTAGACCTGTTTTTATCTGCTCCTGTATCTCTGGATCCTTGCCCTGCAGCCTAATCCCTCCACCTTGTTCCGTGTCTGCTTACTTCTGGCCCACCAACTACTGATCTCCTGTTTATGACCCTGGCCTGGCTTGACTGCGGTTCTGGTACTCCCTTTTGCTACATATGCTGGTTAGTTTATTATCGTTGTTTGGTTTGTTCACTGTGTTTTGGTGGTGTGTTCACATTTATATGCATTTACTTTAATAAACTTACTTTCACCAATTTATGTCTGGTTCACTCTGTCGCAGTCACACAGTTCTGGTCACATGTAGTTTATGAGTTACTGAGTCCTAGAATAATAGAGGAGTTACCTGGTCCTAGAATAATAGAGGAGTTACCTGGTCCTAGAATAATAGAGGAGTTACCTGGTCCTAGAATAATAGAGGAGTTACCTGGTCCTAGAATAATAGAGGAGTTACCTGGTCCTAGAATAATAGAGGAGTTACCTGGTCCTATGATAATATAGGAGTTTCTGAGTTCTATAATAGTATGTGATGTCCTAGAATAATATACGAGTTACTTAGTCGTAGAATAATATACGAAGTCATAGAAAAAAAACAGTCCTAGAATAATATACAAATTCCTAGAATAATATGCAATGTTCTAGAATAATATAGAAGTTACCGAGTCCTAGAATAATATATGAAGTCCAAGAATAATATATGAGTTACTGAGTTTTAGAATAATATACAAAGTCCTACAATAATATGCGAGTTACTGAATCCTAGAATAATATGCAAAGCCCTAGAATAATTTACGAGTTACTGAGTCCTAGAATAATACACGAAGTACAAAAAAATACAAGTTACTGAGTCTTAAGCCACGTACACACGGGCGGACTGTCTGGCCTACTTAGTCCGCCGAAACACATTTCAGCGGACAGTACGCTCGTGTGTGGGCTTCAGCGGACTTTTTCAGCGTGCAGTCTGGCGGACTAATGATTTCGGAATTTCCGTAATACTGTCCGTCGGACTCGCATTTCGGCGGACAATCCGCCCGTGTGTGTGCCAGTCCGCTGTACTTTTGAAATGAGCGGACTTTTCCCGCCCGGAGAAAAGTCCGCTCATTTCGAGCGGGTCTCCAGGTAGGCGGGGCCCGCGAAGGAGACGTCGCTGGCCCCGCCACCTGGTATGGACTTAAAGGGGAACCCCAACGCCGAAAAAAATCGGCGTGGGGGTCCCCCCCAAGTCCACAACAGACCCTTGTCCGAGCACGCTACCCGGCCGGCCAGGAAAGGGGGGCGAGCGAGCGCCCCCCCTCCTGAGCCGTACCAGACCGCGTGCCCTCAACATGGGGGGTGCCTTGGGGAAGGGGGGCCACCCCCCCCACCCCAAAGCACCTTGTCCCCATGTTGATGAGGACAAGGGCCTCTTCCCGACAACCCTGGCCGTTGGTTGTCGGGGTCTTCCGTCTTCGGGGGTCTTCTCGCCGGACTCCTCCGCTATCTTCTTGTAGCTCTTTTGCTAGCGGAGGAGTCCGGCTTTCTTCCTCGCCGCCGGCCTCTTCTCCAGACTTCGGGGGTCTTGTCCCCCTCTTCGGTTCTTCTGCCGGGCCACCGCGCCTTCTTATAGCTCTTTTACAGGCGGTGGCCCGGTCTTCTGTCGCCGCCGTCGCTGCCACCTTCCATTCTTCTTCTTCTTCTTCTTCTTCTTCTTCTTCTTCTTCTTCTTCTTCTTCTTCTTCTTCTTCTTCTTCTTCTTCTTCTTCTTCTTCTTCTTCTTCTTCTTCTTCTTCTTCTTCTTCTTCTTCTTCTTCTTCTTCTTCTTCTTCTTCTTCTTCTTCTTCTTCTTCTTCTTCTTCTTCTTCTTCTTCTTCTTCTTCTTCTTCTTCTTCTTCTTCTTCTTCTTCTTCTTCTTCTTCTTCTTCTTCTTCTTCTTCTTCTTCTCCCTCGACGATCTCTCCGGCCGGAATGCCAGAGACGCACTGCGCGGCCACTTATATAGAGACAAGGGGCGGTGTCACATGGCTTTATGTCACATGGGTTGGTCACATGGGTTGATGTCACATGGGGACTATGACATTGTAAGGGGGCGGGGTCACCATGTGACACCAACCCATGTGACATAAAGCCATGTGGCACCTCCCCTTGTCCCTATATAAGTGGCCGCGCAGTGCGTCCCTGGCATTCCGGCCGGAGAGATCGTCGAGGCAACATCTCCTGGAGAAGAAGAAGAAGAACGGAAGGCGGCGGCGACAGAAGACCGGGCCACCGCCTGTAAAAGAGCTATAAGAAGGCGCGTGGCCCGGCAGAAGAACCGAAGAGGGGGACAAGACCCCCGAAGTTGGGAGAAGAGGCCGGCGGCGAGGAAGAAAGCCGGACTCCTCCACTAGCAAAAGAGCTACAAGAAGATAGCGGAGGAGTCCGGCGAGAAGACCCCCGAAGACGGAAGACCCCCGGAGCTGTGCAATAAAGTATTTTATCTCGTGTGTTGTGTTTTTTTTTGGTACTTTTATTTTACAGGTGAATGGGTAGGGGTACATCGTACCCCATACTCATTCACATAGGGTGGGGGGCCGGTATCCGGGGGCCCCCTTATTAAAGGGAGCTCCCGGATTCCGATAAGCCCCCCGCCCGCAGACCCCGACAACCAATGGCCAGGGTTGTCGGGAAGAGGCCCTTGTCCTCATCAACATGGGGACAAGGTGCTTTGGGGTGGGGGGGCCGCACGGCCCCCCCTTCCCCAAGGCACCCTCCCATGTTGAGGGCACGCGGCCTGGTACGGCTCAGGAGGGGGGGGGGCGCTCGCTCGGCCCCCTTTCCTGGCCGGCCGGGTAGCGTGCTCGGACAAGGGTCTGTTGTGGACTTGGGGGGGGGACCCCCACGCCCATTTTTTTCGGCGTTGGGGTTCCCCTTTAAGTCCATACCAGGCGGCGGGGCCAGCGACGTCTCCTTCGCGGGCCCCGCCTACCTGGAGACGCGCTTGAAATGAGCGGACTTTCCTCCGCGTGTGTGGGCGAGTCCGTTCATTTCAAAAGTAGGGCGGATAGTATGGCGGACTTAGTACGCCGTATTAGTCCGCTCAAAAAGTGGTGTGTGTGGTCAAGTCCGTTCATTCGAAAGTATGACGGACTGTCCGTCGGATTGTCTGACGGACTAAGTTGGCCAGACAGTCCGCCCCGTGTGTACGCGGCTTTAGAATAATATACAAAGTCCTAGAATAATATAGGAGTTACTGAGTCCTAGACTAATATACTTGTTATTGAGTCTTAGAATAATATACAAAGTACTGTGTCCTAGAAAAAAATTACGATTTACTGAGTCCTAGAATAATATCCGAGTTACTTAGTCTTTGAATAATATACAAAATCCTAGAATAATGTGCACGTTACTGAGTCCGAGTATAATATAGGAGTTACTGACTCCTAGAATAATATAGGAAGTCCTAGGAAAAAAAACAGTCCTAGAATAATATACAAGTTACTGAGTCCTAGAATAATATATGGAGTCCTAGAATAATATGTAGACATGTGCATTCGTTTTCGTCCGAATGCATTTTCGTCTGAATTTCAGCTATTTTCGTTTTCGTTTTGACAAACGATAACGAAAGCACAAAATCCGAAAAACGAAAGATCCGACATAAATAAATGCTTTATTTTCGTTTTCATTGTTACAACAGTTCGATATAGAATAGGAGATTCGACGTGACTCTGACAATAATCTGTGTCTATAGAACCTGTGGTCGAATGTGCCTAACCTTACCTCTATTAGTCCAAGATTATATAGAGAAAATATCCGACAGAGAAAAAAGATTTGACAGAGAGAAAAGATTCTGCAAGTTACTGTCCTAAAAAGTGTTTGGGGACCCGGGTCCTTCCCCAGGGGACATGTATCAATGCAAAAAAAAGTTTTAAAAACGGCTGTTTTTTCGGGAGCAGTTATTTTAACCCTTTCCCGCCGAGCGTACGCACATCTGCGTACTCGGCTTCCGGGGGTTATACCGGGATGATGCCCGCACCTGCAGGCATCATCCCGGTACCGTTTTTTACAGCAGGCGATTGGCTATCCAGGCATAACAACCGATGCGGCTAAAAGCCGCTCGGCTGTTATGCCGGAGGAGCGGGAGGGGACGTCCCCCCCTCCCGCCGCCTCTCGCCGCTGTTACCGGTGCTCCCGCTCGATCGGGAGCACCGATTAAACATCCGTCGGCTCTGGCTGCTGGGGAGGAACTGGAACGAAGCCGTAATCGGCTTCGTTCCAGTCTCCTCATCGTAAACACGGAAGCGACGTCATGACGTCACTTCCCGTTTACTCGGCTGCCAATGGCGCCGGTTTTAAAAAAATATCCGGTATTCAGAATCGCCGTTTTCGGCGATCTGAATACATTGAAGTGTAAAGGAGGGGTGGGGGGTCTTTTAGACCCCCGATCCCTCCATAAAGAGTACCTGTCACCACCTATTACTGTCACAAGGGATGTTTACATTCCTTGTGACAGCAATAAAAGTGATCAAATTTTTTATTTTTTTTTAAACAATTTAGTCATTTAAAAATAAATAAAATAAATAAAAAAATAAAAAAAAAATTTTCAAAGCGCCCGCCGTCCCCGCGAGCTCGCGAAGCAAAGAAAACGCATACGGAAGTCGCGCCCGCGTACGTAAACGGTGTTCAAGTCACACATGTGAGGTATCGCCGCGATCGTCAGAGCGAGAGCAATAATTCTAGCAGTAGACCTCCTCTGTAACGCTAACCTGGTAACCGTAAATTTTTTTTAAAGCGTCGCCTATTGAGATTTTTAGGTACCGTACTTTGTCGTCAATCTACAAGTGCGCGCAATTATAAAGTGTGACATGTTTGGTATCTATTTACTCGGCGTAACATTATCTTTCACATTTCGCAAAAAAATTGGGCTAATTTTACTGTTTTGTTTTTTTTTTATTCATGAAAGTGTCCCTTTTCCCAAAAAGTTGCGTTTAAAACACCACTGCGCAAATACCGTGTGACATAAAATATTGCAACAATCACCGTTTTATTCTCTAGAGCCTCTGCTAAAAAAATATATATAATGTTTGGGGGTTCCAAGTAATTTCCTAGCAAAAAATATGGATTTTAACTTGTAAACACCAAATTCCAAAAATAGGCTTAGTCATGAAAGGGTTAATAATGATTGAAGTGAAACAATAAAAGTGTAATATTCCTTTAAATTTCGTAGGGGGGGGGGGGTTGTCTATAGTATGCCTGTGAAGGGGCGCATGTTTCCCGTGCTTAGAACTGTCCCTGCACAAAGTGTCATTTGTGCAGGAAAAAAAGTCCTTTAAAATCACTCGCAGCTATTATGAATTGTCGGCTCCCGTAATACAGAGAACACTCATTGAAAGTCATTGATAAAAAAATAAAAAAATAAATAAATAAAAAAGCGTGGGGGTCCCCCAAATTCAATTACCAGGCCCTTCAGGTCTGGTATGGATATTAAGGGGAACCCTGCCTCAAATTAAAAAAAAAAATGACGTGGGGTTCCCCCTAAAAATCCATACCAGACCCTTTATCCGAGCACGCAACCTGGCAGGCCGCAGGAAAAGAGGGGGGGACGAGAGAGCGGCCCCCCTCCCTCCTGAACCGTACCAGGCCACATGCCCTCAACATTGGGAGGATCCGGAGACACCGGGGCCGGTGCAGCACGGCACAGAGTCCAGCGGAGCCCCGGATACGGCCGGAACGGACATCCAGGCCTCGGACCCGGCCTATACCACCGCCAGGCCGCAGTGAGTACACCCGCGACACCCCCCTCCACAGCGGACTTCATAAATTGCACTTAGTGGGGGCACACACTCCTGACGAATCCTGGGGACAGTGCTGAGGGACACGGGAGGCAGGCGGAGCGGAGCATAATTATACGGCCACCAGAGTGGGGAAACCCTGGCCTATTTACTGAAGACGGCGGCCATCTTGCTACTCCTAGTACACCCTGCACCTTCTTAACTGGCTCCGCTTGGTTTGTAGTGATCTGTGTCCACCTAATCTTATCCCAGCTTATCCCCAATACTAGTGAGCACCCCACTAAAGATACAGATCTCCTATCCAATATCTGGCAAACACCACTGCAGGGGAAGTGACCTGGTGAACAGCACACATGACTGCAATGTAGGGAGACCCCGGTGACCAGAGGGGCCTTTGCACTGAAAACAGACCTGACAGACGAATATGTCAACACAATCAAGGAGAAGCACGCACAGCCATATCCTCCGTTCTTTGGGGACACCTCAGAAGAAAAAGAAGAACTCGCCAGCAAACCTTAGCAAATTTAAATACTGTGGAGGGAGCAAAAATTCCAAAATGGCACTTTCACAGAGAAACAACATTGTGGAGGACATGGAAGACGATGAAGTCTCCCTCTCAGCATCTGAGGACTCAGCCGCAGGCAACGGTAAAACAGACCAACTTCTTACTTATGCAGCTATGACAGACATTGCCGCTGACATTAAAAATTCTTTTGCTGCAGCAATCACAGATATTAAAACCGAAATAATGAGACTATCAGAGCAAATGGCAGTCTCAGACAGGGCTGGGAAAAGGAGGGACAGAGCACTGGTCAGATTGGACGATATCACGAATTCGCATTCCCAACATTTGATCGATATGAACAGGCAAATTGAAGACCTGGACAACCGTGGTAGACGGAACAATATCAGAATCAAAGGAGTGCCCGAAACGGTGTCCCCGGACCAAATTAGACCAGCCCTGACAGCCATCTTTAATACTCTCATTGAACGGCCGGAACAATC
The DNA here is from genome assembly GCF_037356315.1 of Lithobates pipiens. Lineage (NCBI taxonomy): Eukaryota > Metazoa > Chordata > Amphibia > Anura > Ranidae > Lithobates > Lithobates pipiens. The sequence continues at coordinate 1,836,181 of NW_027507890.1, read as the reverse complement.
TCCAATCGACTTTGACAGGGCACACAGAGCTCTCAGGCCCAGAGCGCAAGACGGAATTCCTCCAAGGGACATCATTTGCTGCCTATCTAACTTCAGCTTGAAGGAAGACATCCTCCAAAAAGCACGAATGAAGGAAAGGATAATGCACGAAGAAGCCACGATTCAACTCTTTCAGGATCTTTCACCCATCACACTGAAAAATAGAAGAGCATTACGCCCACTTCTAGAAGTACTGAAACACAAAGGAATCAACTACAGATGGAAATTCCCATTTGCACTGCAAGCAAACTTCCTGGGGAAACAACATTTGCTCAAAGTCCCTGATGACCTCAAAAAATTCTGTGAGGATCTACAAATCACACCGATGGAACTACCGGACTGGTATGCTGAATTCTTCTCACCACCGGCAATTAACAACCCACAATTCTCAGCGGGAACTCCCCACGCACAATCGCCTTACCAAATAGGCAAGCATCGCAGAGGCACCAACAGAAACAACTTTGAGTCCCCGGCATCCTCTAAAAGTGCTAGGAGCCCGAGAGGAAGGGAGACAAGAGGCTACTGAAGCGGACGTACCTCCTGCAATCTACATCGTGGCCTGTTATGGGCTGTTGTTACCCAGTTCACTGAAATTGCACTTTGATATGGTGCAACTCATTTTGTTTTTTTGTTTTTTCTCTGTTTTTGAAAGATTCGCCCAATATCCCACCCTGGCGGCTGTCACAGTTTCACTGCAACAAGGGGATCCAATACCCTAAAAGTTAGAAGTTAACATTCTGAGGCTACTCCTTGGGACTCATACTTGCAACTGTACCAACCTATCCATATGGGGACTCACCCCCTTTTTTTTTTTTTTCCCCTTTCTTCCTCAAACAAGGTTTGAATTCCGTGCTATGCGGAGAGACTGAAATAACCTGCAGCGTAACCCTATGCTTCTATTATGTTATGCACTAACTTATGTCTTTTATTTAGGCCCTGAGAATGGCTAAATGGTGCAATGACTTGACTGTCACCATTTGGGAGTATGACATTCCCCTATTTCCCTCAGGATGGTATCTCTCTGTAGGCTGCGGAAATGTGAGTAGCATTGCTTGAGCCACCTTGACACATTCTCCTCCCAACAAAAATAAACAGGGGGAAGGAATATCCTAGAGACATACGGCAGGAAATAACGTCAGATTAATCCTCAGGTTGTCATTCCATGCATCTTAACTACACCTTTTTGCGTATAAACCCGGCAAATAATAGCAAGGAGCCCCCCTTTCCAACTTGCCACGATATGCTTTGTTCTAGGACGTTAAGATTGGATAGGGCCTATAAGGGTCGGAAACCAAACTGTGCTTTACTATGGAATATGACACAACTGTTACTGATCTCTTGGCCCCACTGTTTAGTGTGGGAAACCCAAAGACCTTACGCGGGGACTGGATCAACCCTCAAATATACGGGGGTGTCCACTCCTCAAAATATACTGCTGACAGTCGCAGTTCAACGCTCAGGACATGGGTTAAAAGTTTACAGTTATTTAAGCTAAGATTTATTACACAACTTGGCAATAAGGCCACAGTTTCTTATAAATGGTTTTTATAAAATGTTTATAATGTTATCTTCTTCTTTGAGCTGGCTGATTGCAGCTCGTACATCACTCTCTTCCCCCTCTCTCCCCTTACTCAAGACCACTGTAGCTTAAAACGGATGCTAAAAGATGGTCTCAGACTTCTTACTTACAGATGACCTCTTGACGGGGTCTAGAATCGCGAGTTGTGCAGGGCCCCCCTATTGGTCACCTTCGTTACTATTACAGAGCAGTCAAAAATACAGACGCAGTTAGACTGTTATCTGATCACCTCCCACTCTCCTCCAAAGGGAAAGTACTAACACGTACGCACCTTAGTTAACTCCCAAGCTGACCCACCACCGACTAGTGGCTGGTGGGTACCCTCCTCTTTACACCTTAACTATTTTCTTTTCCCCCCTTCCTCTCCCCCCGCACCCCCCCCCCCCCCTTTTTTTTTTTTTTTTTTATTCTTCTCCCTTTCCTCTTTTGCCACCACGCACGTACGCAATCTCCTTTTCAGTCCCAAAACAATCCAACATAACATACTCTGCGTCACCAACGACTCCTGTGAAAATCATTCACAGACACAGCTTCTCCAACACCCACCCACCCTAGGTTTACGGCCAAGATGGCATATGCTTTCTTAGGGAAAACACCAACTCTTATATCGCATAATGTAAACGGTCTGAATATACCTGAAAAAAGGTCCAAATTGCTAAGAGAGCTTAAAAAAGTGCGCCCATTAGTTGTATATCTACAAGAAACCCACTTTAGAGATAACAGTATTCCTAAACTCACTGACAATATATTCACAAAAGCTTACCACTCTACCAACCCCCTTGCCAAAACAAAAGGTGTGTCCATCCTGCTGAACAAAGACGCACCTTTTGAACTGAAGCACCAACTTATTGACCCCGAGGGCAGATATTTGTTCCTGAGGGGCACCTGGGAGGGATCCCCCATAACACTTGCTAATGTATACTTCCCGAATACCTCCCATGTGCCCTTCTGTGGCAAAATAATTGAAGAACTTAAATGGTTCGCTGAGGGGTGTATCCTATTGGGTGGAGACTTTAACATCCCTCTTTCCCCCCTCAAAGATACTTCTACTGGACATACCCATGTCAGCTATAGGCTTCTTAAACGAATGAAATCGCTGCTACAGTCTCTGACTCTGGTTGATGCATGGAGATCCGTGCATCCATCGGAGAAGGACTTTACCTTTTTTTCCGCACCCCACAAACGCTACTCAAGAATTGACATGATCTTTGTCACACAAAGGGACTTAGGCAACTTACTCGCAGCCGAGATAGGAATCATTGCCCTCTCTGACCATGCACCCACGACTATCTCGATAGAACTGGGTACACAACGCAAACCTGCTTTTAACTGGAGGCTCAACCCCACACTCCTTACTGACCAAATAGTGAAAGATGACATCCACAACACAATCAATACATACTTTCACAACAACACTGACACGGATACGAATCCGCTAAATAATTGGGAAGCACACAAGTCAGTGGTGAGGGGTGAACTTATAAAATGGGGCGCCAGGAAGAAAAGGGAAAGAGAAGGAGAAATTACGAAGCTATCCCAACAAATTGCCAATTTGGAATTACAACACAAACACTCTCACTCTCTTCAGGTAGAAGAGCAACTGAATGAATGTAGAACGGCACTGCGTCTTCTACTAGATCTCAAAATAAAATGATCCCTTTTTAAAAAAAAAAATATTTTTTATGAACAAGGGGACAAGAGTGGGAAACAATTAGCTAGGGCCTTGAAGGAAGCAACGCTATCAAGTCATATTCACGCCATAAAAGATAAGGAGGGGACTCTGAAATACAAATCAAAAGAAATGGCAGACCTGTTTCACAATTATTATGCCAAATTGTACGACCTTCCGGCCCAACACAAACCACCCCACATTACACAGACAAAACGAGAAGCAATCAAAGACTTCTTGGGAAACAGTAAGTTACCATCCCTGTCAAGTGATGACACACATAAGCTAGATGACCCTATCACTTTATCAGAAATATCAGACGCAATATCAGATTTAAAAACAGGAAAGAGCCCTGGCCCTGATGGTTTTACATCACAATACTACAAGACCTACACAATATCTCTCTTGAAACCCCTTCGATCTGCTTTTAACTTCCTAGCAAAAAACAGAAATGACTCCAACTCATTCCTAATGGCACACATAGCTGTGATCCCCAAACCGAACAAGGACCACTCCGAATGCGCAAACTTTAGACCCATCTCACTTCTAAATGTGGATCTCAAGATCCTGGCCAAAATAATCGCCAACAGATTAAAACCACTCCTAGCAAAGATTATAGGCCCTGAACAAGTGGGATTCATGCCGGGTAGAGAAGCCCGTGACAATACTACTAAGGCACTGATTCTAATTCATTTTGCTCAAAACTCTAACACAGCCGGAATATTGCTTTCTACCGATGCAGAGAAGGCTTTCGATAGAGTCTCCTGGGACTACATGATGGACACCTGTGCCCATATTGGACTACGGGAAAATATGATGTCGTGGATCTCAGCCCTCTACGAAACCCCCATGCCCAAATTAAAGTAAATAACACACTTTCTGACCCAATCTCGATCCACAATGGAACACGCCAAGGATGCCCCCTATCTCCACTCCTCTTCATCATCACCTTAGAACCCCTAATACGAACAATCAACTTACACAGAGATATTCAGGGCTTTACAGTAAGCGATAGAGAATACAAAATAGCCGCCTATGCGGATGACCTATTATTCTTTATCACCAACCCGCATATATCCCTACCAAACCTTCAAAAAGTGTTTCAAACCTTTGGGTTCATCTCCAATTTTAAAGTGAATCAATCAAAATCTGAAGCACTCAACCTTACCCTTCCTCCTGACCAACTTAAGAGATTGAAAGACAACTACCCTTATAAATGGGAACAGACAGCACTCAAATATTTAGGTATAAACTTGACTAGCAACCCCGACGCTTTATACACTTCCAACTACAAACCCCTATTATCCGCAATAACGAAAGACCTACTAAGGTGGCACCCAAAAAACTTCTCATGGTTTGGTAGAGCGTCCATTTTGAAAATGACGATACTACCCAGACTATTGTATCTATTTAATGCCTTACCCATAAAAATTCCGGAAACCTTTTTTAGCACTCTCCTCAAAGCACAGAGGAGCTTCCTCTGGGGAGATAGAAAGCCCAGAATAAATTTTACTCTGCTAACGCGCCCCAAAAGCAAGGGGGGTTTGGGCCTCCCTGACTTTAAGAAATACTTCCAGGCTGCACACATCACCAGACTCATAGACTGGCACTGTCATGGCCCTAACAAAGACTGGGTCCGATTGGAAAGCAATCTAACTGCACACAAGACACTTTACTACCCATGGTCCACACACTCCAAAAAAGATAAACAGATAGACCACCCCCTGATTGTAAACACAATCAATATCTGGCACAAAATAGCGAGTTTACATAAAATCGCATCCATCCCGGGTCCACTGACACCACTTGCCAACAACCCTGATTTTCCACCGGGTATGCACCATAAATTACCAAGGGACCTCCTTATTCATCATTGCATGACAAACTCGAAACTCAAAACACTAGACGCACTTAGCTCCGAGGTGGGTGAGACCTTTCCTGGTAGGTGGTTCTACATGCAACTAAGGGACTTTGTGGTAAACAGTAAGTACAAATCCAAATTCTGCCTCCCGTTGACGCAGCTAGAATCCATATGCTTACAAAGATCACCGGTAGCTCATACCACATCCCTTGCATACTCATGGCTAATCTGTGTGCCACACGCGGATAACAATAAGCACAAAAGGAAGTGGGAGCTTGATCTTAAAATGAAAATTTCTGAAAAGCAATGGGAAAAGGCATGTATTCTGACACACAAATGTTCGCTAAGCTCCAAATACCAAGAGATTTCCTATAAGGTCCTAACACAGTGGTATCTGACACCGCAAAAGACCGGGAGATGGTCACACCCCACCTCGGATAAATGCTGGAGATGTCAAATTTGCATTGGCTCATTTATACATATCTGGTGGGAATGTCCACTCATCAGCACATACTGGGATGGAATTAAGATCTGGATAAAACATATAACGGAAACGAATATAGAACTAAATGCAGCCGCCTGCCTGATTAATTTAGTCCCAACTACCTTAAGTCGCTACAAAAAATCACTCTCCCGACACCTACTCATTGCTGCTAAAACACTTGTACCCACCCATTGGAAAGCCCCCACAGTCCCAACAATTAAGGACTGGTTAAACAGAGTGCAATACATTTTTAAAATGGAGGAATTAGTGGCTATGAAAAAAGAGAACAGTGCATCCTTTAACAAAACCTGGCAACCTTGGTTGGCCTTTACCCTCTCCTCAGATTACCGATTACTTATGAGCTGAATTTCCCCTCTACGCCACTCTAAAGAGGAAAAGGATATAGACAGAAACAAATAAAAGGGCTGTGTTACATGTGTCTCTATTAGATACACACTTAAGCTAAGAAAACAAACCCTAGTGCGATGGTTCCCCCTCCCTGAATACCAATCCCTTTTACCCTGTCCCATTTTTTACCCTTCCCCAAATTCATAACCTACTTTGTGATACTACTAATTTCTACCCCTCTCTATGTGTTTTTTTTTTTTTGCTCCCATTACTTGTTCTAATGAGATATTTGGTTACAACACGACCGCTATCTATCTGTATCAATGTTTATATACAATCTGTTGTTGGTAACATGTAAAACTCTATGCTAATTGTAAACCTGAAAATATTCTCAATAAAACCTTTTTTTTGACTGTGAAAAAAAAAAAAAAAGAATAATGTACACGTTACTGAGTCCGAGTATAATATAGGAGTTACTGACTCCTAGAATAATATACGAAGTCCTAGAAAAAAAACAGTCCTAGAATAATATACAAGTTACTTAGTCCTAGAATAATATATGAAGTCCTAGAATAATATGCAATGTTCTAGAATAATATAGAAGTTACCGAGTCCTATAATAATATACAAAGTCCAAGAATAATATATGAGTTACTGAGTTTTAGAATAATATACAAAATCCTACATAATATGCGAGTTACTGAATCCTAGAATAATATACGAGTAGTGATGGACGAACTTCCGACGGGACGTTTCGCGAACGCGAAACGCGAACGGGCACAAACGTTCGCGAAAACGACCGTTCGCCGCGGGCTCCATTGACTTCAATGGGAGGCGAATTTCGCAAACCTTTAGGTCGAATTTGCGGCCACGGGGTAATTATTAGGGGGTAGCACGTAGTCCCACCACCTGGACAATAGCATAATACATGTATGAGGTGAATTTGGGATCGATAACTACAAGCATTTTTTTTTTATTTGGGAAATTGTTCTGACAATTCAGGACTATGGAGCTAATGAAGGCAATGGAGGAGAGGGAAGGTCAGGGACCAGGGTAGGCAAACAAGAGGGTGCAGGAGATACAGAGCACTGACAGCAGCACCGTAATACAGAGCACTGACATCAGCACCGTGACATACAGCGCTGACAGCAGCTCCGTGACATACAGCGCTGACAGCAGCTCCGTGACATACAGCGCTGACAGCAGCTCCGTGACATACAGCGCTGACAGCAGCACCGTGACATACAGCGCTGACAGCAGCTCCGTGACATACAGCGCTGACAGCAGCTCCGTGACATACAGCGCTGACAGCAGCTCCGTGACATACAGCGCTGACAGCAGCTCCGTGACATACAGCGCTGACAGCAGCTCCGTGACATACAGCGCTGACAGCAGCTCCGTGACATACAGCGCTGACAGCAGCTCCGTGACATACAGCGCTGACAGCAGCTCCGTGACATACAGCGCTGACAGCAGCTCCGTGACATACAGCGCTGACAGCAGCTCCGTGACATACAGCGCTGACAGCAGCTCCGTGACATACAGCGCTGACAGCAGCTCCGTGACATACAGCGCTGACAGCAGCACCGTAAGCAGCCCCAGGAGGAAGTCAGCACAGCACAGGGATGGTGTGATCCCCTCATAATAAGAACCCCCAGGAGGAAGTCAGCACAGCACAGGGATGGTGTGATCCCCTCATAATAAGAACACCCAGGAGGAAGTCAGCACAGCACAGGGATGGTGGGAACCCCTCATAATAAGCAGCCCCAGTAGAAATATGACACCGCTCAACCTCTTCAAAGAGGAGGGTAGGGGCATATAGTACGGTGTGCTTTTTTGGGTCAGGGAAGTGAGCCAAATGAATTAAGAAGGTCTGTGTGCTTGATTCCAAAAATTGTTTATAGACATATACATGGTCTACTGATCACATGTGTTGAATTCCTCCGAGATCCATGCCTCATTCATTTTTAGAAATGTGAGGTAGTTAACACTGTGGTGAGCTAGGCGAGTACGCTTATCGGTCACAATCCCCCCTGCTGCGCTGAACGTCCTTTCGGACAGGACACTGGATGAGGGGCAAGCCAACAGTTCGATTGCAAATTGGGCAAGCTCTGGCCAGAGGTCAAGCCTGCCCACCCAGTAGTCTAGGGGTTCATCACTCCTCAGAGCGTCCACATCGGCCGTTAACCCAATGTAGTCGGACACCTGACGGTCTAGGCGTTCCCTGATGCTGGATCCGGATGACACCTGTCGATGGGTCGGCTGAAAGAATGACCTCATATCCGAAGTCACCAACACATCTTCAAACCGGCCTCTTCTTGCAGGCGCTGTTGGATTGGTACCCGCAAATCCTTCTCTGGGAGTGGGAATTGCTCCTCTGCCAGCGCACGCAAAAGCAGAATGCAGCATTTCTCGAAGCAAGGCCTGGAAGTGCTGCATTCTGACAGCCCTCTGCGACGGCGGTAACATTTCCGCCATTTTGTGTTTGTACCGGGGGTCTAAGTACGTTGCCACCCAGTACTGGTCCTTGACCCTCATGCTTTTTATACGGGGGTCCCTATTAAAACACTGGAGCATGAAGGCCCCCATTTGCACTAAAGTGGAAGCGGTGTGGTGGCCTGGCTCCTGCTCATCATCCAGGATAATGTCGTCCTCTTCATTCTCCTCTCCCCATCCTCGCACAACAGGGATCCCAGAAAGGTTTAAAGCATGCTCTTCTTGCTCCTGCTCATCCGCCCCGGCACCATCCTCCTCTGACTCCTCATCAGACTCCTGTTGTTGACTTGTCTCAGATAGAGTAGCCCCCCCTGGGAATTCATCCAGCATTGCGACTTCCTCATCTTCCCGCTCCTGCTCCTCCACAGCCTGATCAATGACACGACGCAATGCACGCTCCAGAAAGAAGGCATAAGGTACCATGTCACTGATGGCGCCATGGCTGCGACTGACCAGTTTGGTGATCTCCTCAAATGGCCGCAGAAGTCTGCATGTGTCGCGCATGAGCAGCCACTGGCGCGGTGAAAAAAAACCCAGCTCCCCAGAACCGTTTCTTTCGCAGAGTTCATACAGGTAGACGTTAACTGCACGTTTCTGCTGGAGCAGCCTATCAAGCATATAGAAGGTTGAGTTCCATCGCGTCGGGCAATCGCAAATAAGACGTCTGACCGGCAGATGGTGTCGCCGCTGAATGTCAGCAAGGCGAGCCATGGCCGTGTAAGATCTTCTGAAATGGGCCGAGATTTTCCTTGCCTGCCGCAAGATGTCCTGGACCCCAGGGTATTTGACAAGGAATCGCTGCACGACCAAGTTTAAGACGTGTGCCATGCACGGCACGTGCGTGATTTTGCCCTGTTTCAATGCGCTAAGCAGATTGGCACCGTTGTCACACACCACTTTACCAACTGTCAAATTGAGCGGTGTTAGCCACTCATCTGCCTGTGAACGCAAAGCTGAAAGGAGTGCCGGGCCAGTGTGGCTCTTTGCTTCCAGGCACAACAGACGCAGCACGGCATGGCAACGTCTCACCTGGCATGTGGAATAGGTTCTGGGGAGCTTGGGCGGTGCAGTGGAAGAGACGCTAGCAGCGGAAAAGGAGGAGGCAGCTGAGGAGGAGAGGGAGGAGGATGGAGTAGGAGGAGGAGAAGAAGAGTCAGGCCTGCATGCAATCCGTGGCGGTAAAACCAAATCTACACGGGTGCCACGGGTTACATGCTTGACGGCCGTCAGAAGGTTCACCCAGTGGGCAGTAAAACTGATATACCTTCCCTGCCCGTGTTTGCTAGACCACGTGTCTGTGGTCAGATGTATCTTGGCACCGACACTGTGTGCCAGAGATACATTCACTTGCCGCTGAACATGGCCATATAGCTCTGGGATGCCCTTCTCTGAGAAATACTTCCTTCCTGGGACCTTCCATTGTGGTGTTCCAATGGCCACAAATTTGCGAAAGGCCTCCGAGTCCACCAGTTTATATGGCAGTAGTTGGCGGGCTATGAGTTCTGACAAGCCAGCCGCCAACCGTTGGGCAAGAGGGTTATCCGGCGTCATCATTTTTTTACGCTCAAACATTAGGCCCACGGAAGCCTGCCTTTTTGCAGAAAAATGTGAGCTTGGCGTGATGGAAGGTGGAGTGGAGGACAATTGTGAGGAGAGAGGAGAAGGAGAAGTAGAAGACGAGGCTGGACGGTGAGAGCCTGCAGTGTGGCTTTGTGTGTTCCGTTGCTCCCACTGGGCTCGGTGATGGCTGCTCATGTGCCTTCTTAAGGCGGTCGTCCCTAGGTGAGTATTGGGCTTACCGCGACTAACGCGTTGACTGCAAAGATTGCAGATGGCAACGCTATTGTCAGCAGCGGACACGTTAAAAAAAGCCCACACTGCGGAGCCATGTGCCGGTGTCCTGGGAGCGCCAGATGTGACCGTACATGGTCGATGACTCGCTCCTGATACATTTGCAGTCTGCTTTGTCCCTGCTGTGCAATGTAAGTCATTGCTGCTTCTCCTCCCTATCTGCTGGTCCATATCTCCCTCTGAACTCCCCTCCTCTTCCTCTCTTGTGGGCACCCACGTGACATCACTAGACACGTCATCATCAACGTCACCTTCCCCACCGCTATAAGTAGAGTAGGCAGCAACACCGGGGACCAACCTCCTCCTTGGGCTGATCTGGGTACTGGCGTCAGACTGCTGAGTAGCGCTTGTTGCTACCTCCTCTTCCTGATCCAATACCAAGAGTGGCTGCGCATCAGAAATGTCCTCTTGATATGGATCGGAAAATAATTCCAGTGACTCAAGCGGAAGGTATGTGGTGGTGGTGGTGGTGGTCGTGTTGTTGGTGGTAGTGTCTTTGGGGGTGCACATAGCAGAGAGTGAAGAAGAGGGTGCAGATCGAGAGGATGAGGAGGGTGCAGAAGAGTAAGGCTGAGCGAGCCACTCAACCAAGTCTGGTGCATCCTTTAAAGTAATTGAACGCACCTTCTGCAACTTCCCACTTTGGCTCAAGCCTGTTGCTCCTGCCCTACCCCTACCACCCCTGCGGAAGGGCCTGCCTCTTCCTCTGCATGTCATTTTTTAAATGACCCTGTGACAAAACTCTTAGTCCCTATACCGCTGAAGGACTGCTGCAGTATAGGTGAGCGGTCAGCAGTGGTGCACGTCAACCCTATCTATTGTGGACCTATAGCGGTCCTTACAGAACAGCAGACTGTACCGCACTCAAGCCTATGTACCGTAGCACCCTATACCAAGTTACCAGTCCTTATAAGAACTTTTGTGGACCAAGCAGGTTGTGTGTTAGTGATTAGCAGACTGTACGTCAGTCCCTATACCAATGAAGGACTGCTGCAGTATAGGGCAGCGGTCAGCAGTAGTGCACGGCAACCCTATGTATTGTGGACCGATAGCGGTCCTTACAGAACAGCAGACTGTAACGCACTCAGGCCTATGTACCGTAGCACCCTATACCAAGTTACCAGTCCTTATAAGAACTTTTGTGGACCAAGCAGGTTGTGTGTTAGTGATTAGCAGACTGTACGTCAGTCCCTATACCAATGAAGGACTGCTGCAGTATAGGGCAGCGGTCAGCAGTAGTGCACGGCAACCCTATGTATTGTGGACCGATAGCGGTCCTTACAGAACAGCAGACTGTACTGCACTCAGGCCTATGTACCGTAGCACCCTATACCAAGTTACCAGTCCTTATAAGAACTTTTGTGGACCAAGCAGGTTGTGTGTTAGTGATTAGCAGACTGTACGTCAGTCCCTATACCAATGAAGGACTGCTGCAGTATAGGGCAGCGGTCAGCAGTAGTGCACGGCAACCCTATGTATTGTGGACCGATAGCGGTCCTTACAGAACAGCAGACTGTACTGCACTCAGGCCTATGTACCGTAGCACCCTATACCAAGTTACCAGTCCTTATAAGAACTTTTGTGGAACAAGCAGGTTGTGTGTTAGTGATTAGCAGACTGTACGTCAGTCCCTATACCGCTGAAGGACTGCTGCAGTATAGGTGAGCGGTCAGCAGTGGTGCACGTCAACCCTATCTATTGTGGACCGATAGCGGTCCTTACAGAACAGCAGACTGTAACGCACTCAGGCCTATGTACCGTAGCACCCTATACCAAGTTACCAGTCCTTATAAGAACTTTTGTGGACCAAGCAGGTTGTGTGTTAGTGATTAGCAGACTGTACGTCAGTCCCTATACCAATGAAGGACTGCTGCAGTATAGGGCAGCGGTCAGCAGTAGTGCACGGCAACCCTATGTATTGTGGACCGATAGCGGTCCTTACAGAACAGCAGACTGTAACGCACTCAGGCCTATGTACCGTAGCACCCTATACCAAGTTACCAGTCCTTATAAGAACTTTTGTGGACCAAGCAGGTTGTGTGTTAGTGATTAGCAGACTGTACGTCAGTCCCTATACCAATGAAGGACTGCTGCAGTATAGGGCAGCGGTCAGCAGTAGTGCACGGCAACCCTATGTATTGTGGACCGATAGCGGTCCTTACAGAACAGCAGACTGTAACGCACTCAGGCCTATGTACCGTAGCACCCTATACCAAGTTACCAGTCCTTATAAGAACTTTTGTGGACCAAGCAGGTTGTGTGTTAGTGATTAGCAGACTGTACGTCAGTCCCTATACCAATGAAGGACTGCTGCAGTATAGGGCAGCGGTCAGCAGTAGTGCACGGCAACCCTATGTATTGTGGACCGATAGCGGTCCTTACAGAACAGCAGACTGTACTGCACTCAGGCCTATGTACCGTAGCACCCTATACCAAGTTACCAGTCCTTATAAGAACTTTTGTGGACCAAGCAGGTTGTGTGTTAGTGATTAGCAGACTGTACGTCAGTCCCTATACCAATGAAGGACTGCTGCAGTATAGGGCAGCGGTCAGCAGTAGTGCACGGCAACCCTATGTATTGTGGACCGATAGCGGTCCTTACAGAACAGCAGACTGTACTGCACTCAGGCCTATGTACCGTAGCACCCTATACCAAGTTACCAGTCCTTATAAGAACTTTTGTGGAACAAGCAGGTTGTGTGTTAGTGATTAGCAGACTGTACGTCAGTCCCTATACCGCTGAAGGACTGCTGCAGTATAGGTGAGCGGTCAGCAGTGGTGCACGTCAACCCTATCTATTGTGGACCGATAGCGGTCCTTACAGAACAGCAGACTGTAACGCACTCAGGCCTATGTACCGTAGCACCCTATACCAAGTTACCAGTCCTTATAAGAACTTTTGTGGACCAAGCAGGTTGTGTGTTAGTGATTAGCAGACTGTACGTCAGTCCCTATACCAATGAAGGACTGCTGCAGTATAGGGCAGCGGTCAGCAGTAGTGCACGGCAACCCTATGTATTGTGGACCGATAGCGGTCCTTACAGAACAGCAGACTGTAACGCACTCAGGCCTATGTACCGTAGCACCCTATACCAAGTTACCAGTCCTTATAAGAACTTTTGTGGACCAAGCAGGTTGTGTGTTAGTGATTAGCAGACTGTACGTCAGTCCCTATACCAATGAAGGACTGCTGCAGTATAGGGCAGCGGTCAGCAGTAGTGCACGGCAACCCTATGTATTGTGGACCGATAGCGGTCCTTACAGAACAGCAGACTGTAACGCACTCAGGCCTATGTACCGTAGCACCCTATACCAAGTTACCAGTCCTTATAAGAACTTTTGTGGACCAAGCAGGTTGTGTGTTAGTGATTAGCAGACTGTACGTCAGTCCCTATACCAATGAAGGACTGCTGCAGTATAGGGCAGCGGTCAGCAGTAGTGCACGGCAACCCTATGTATTGTGGACCGATAGCGGTCCTTACAGAACAGCAGACTGTACTGCACTCAGGCCTATGTACCGTAGCACCCTATACCAAGTTACCAGTCCTTATAAGAACTTTTGTGGACCAAGCAGGTTGTGTGTTAGTGATTAGCAGACTGTACGTCAGTCCCTATACCAATGAAGGACTGCTGCAGTATAGGGCAGCGGTCAGCAGTAGTGCACGGCAACCCTATGTATTGTGGACCGATAGCGGTCCTTACAGAACAGCAGACTGTACTGCACTCAGGCCTATGTACCGTAGCACCCTATACCAAGTTACCAGTCCTTATAAGAACTTTTGTGGACCAAGCAGGTTGTGTGTTAGTGATTAGCAGACTGTACGTCAGTCCCTATACCAATGAAGGACTGCTGCAGTATAGGGCAGCGGTCAGCAGTAGTGCACGGCAACCCTATGTATTGTGGACCGATAGCGGTCCTTACAGAACAGCAGACTGTAACGCACTCAGGCCTATGTACCGTAGCACCCTATACCAAGTTACCAGTCCTTATAAGAACTTTTGTGGAACAAGCAGGTTGTGTGTTAGTGATTAGCAGACTGTACGTCAGTCCCTATACCGCTGAAGGACTGCTGCAGTATAGGTGAGCGGTCAGCAGTGGTGCACGTCAACCCTATCTATTGTGGACCGATAGCGGTCCTTACAGAACAGCAGACTGTAACGCACTCAGGCCTATGTACCGTAGCACCCTATACCAAGTTACCAGTCCTTATAAGAACTTTTGTGGACCAAGCAGGTTGTGTGTTAGTGATTAGCAGACTGTACGTCAGTCCCTATACCAATGAAGGACTGCTGCAGTATAGGGCAGCGGTCAGCAGTAGTGCACGGCAACCCTATGTATTGTGGACCGATAGCGGTCCTTACAGAACAGCAGACTGTACTGCACTCAGGCCTATGTACCGTAGCACCCTATACCAAGTTACCAGTCCTTATAAGAACTTTTGTGGACCAAGCAGGTTGTGTATTAGTGTTTAGCAGACTGTGCGTCAGTCCCTATACCGCTGAAGGACTGCTGCAGTATAGGGCAGCGGTCAGCAGTAGTGCACGGCAACCCTATGTATTGTGGACCGATAGCGGTCCTTACAGAACAGCAGACTGTACCGCACCCAAGCCTATGTACCGTAGCACCCTAGACAGACCAAGTTACCAGTCCTGATAAAGAGCTTTGTGGAACAAGTGAGTTGTGAATGATTAGCAGACTGCAGCAGAAGGGCAGCAGTCAAGTATAATATTCTTTCTATATTTGGAAGAAAGAATATTATACGTGTACAAGCCTATTACCGTACCACTGATACCAGTCCTGAAAAGAACCTTTGTGGAACTAATAGTAACAGCAAGTCTTTAAAATTATCCTCACTGCCTGACACACTGCTTCCTGCCTGTCCCTATACAAATTGGCAAAAAAGAGTAGGCTGGAACGATTAGCTGGAACAGCTCTTTTGTGGACCTGATAGTAACAGCTAATGATGATGATGATGATGATGATGAAGAAAGACTAATCTGGCTGAGCTGTCCCTAAAATAGCAGCATACAGCGCTCTGTCCCTTTATCTAAACTGACAAAAGAAACTCAGGCTGCTGACCTAACACCTATACCAGTCCTGAAAAGAACTTTTGTGTACCAAATAGCTAGCGTTTTCTCTGTCCCTACTCCACACAGGATCCTTTCCCTACAGTGACAGAAGAAAGAATGTAAAATGGCCACCGGATCGGGTGTATTTATAGGTTAGGGGGAATGTCCAAGTGTCCATGAGCTGTCATGTCTCAATTGGTTGTCCTGTAACACATGATAAACGTGTCACGAAAGGTTAAAGTTCTTGTATACATTAAACACGTAAGTCCGCCGGGGCGAACGACGGAAAAAGGCGTTCGAACCCGCGGACGGCGAAAGTCGGAAATTCGCCGCGAAACGACCGCCGGGCGAACCGTTCGGCCATCACTATATACGAGTTACTGAGTCCTAGAATAAAATACAAAGTCCTAGAATATTATAGAAGTTACTGAGTCCTAGACTAATATACAAAGTCCTAGAATAATATACGAAGCCCTAGAATAATATACGAGTTACTGAGTCTTAGAATAATATAGAAGTTACTGAGTCCTAGAATAATATAGAGGTCACTGAGTCCTAGAATAATATACAAAGTCCTAGAATAATATAGAAGTTAATGAGTCCTAGAATATTATACAAGTTACTGAGTCCTAGAATAATTTCCAAATCCTAGAATAATATGCAATGTTCTAGAATAATATAGAAGTTTCCGAGTTATAGAATAATATACGAAGTCCAAGAATAATATATGAGTTTTAGGATAATATACAAAGTCCTACAATAATATGCTAGTTACTGAATCCTAGAATAATATACGAGTTACTGAGTCCTATAATAATATATGAAGTCCTAAAATAATATAAGAGTTACTGTATTCTAGAATAATAAGCAAAGCCCTAGAATAATTTATGAGTTACTGAGTCTTAGAATAATATATGAAGTCCTGGAATAATGTACAAGTTACTGAGTCCTCGAAAAATATACAAAGTCCCAGAATAATATAGAAGTTAAGGAGTCCTAGTTATTGATTGACCCTTGGCTTGTTCCTTGACTACTCTACTACCTAATCCCAACCTGCAACTACTCGTTACCGACCTTTTGGCTTGTTTACTGACCAAGGTGCTGTTTAATCCTTATCTGCTCATCCGCTACTGGAATCAAGCTTGCTCACACCCTGGTAGGGTAAACCTGAGTAATGCGACCTGGTACTAGCATGCAGCTAAATCCATCTCCACCATCAGGAGCTCTGGTGAAAACCGGCTACTACTTAGAATCCGCACCTCAGGTGAGCCTGTGTCATCTGCCAGAGAGACTGCCTGTGCACCTATCCTGCTGTTTGGTGGTTTTCCTGCAACTGCTATATCAATTGATCTTCAAGCCCGACACCTGATCGTGACAGCTAGGGTAATATACAAAGTCGTAGAATAATATTGGAATTACTGAGTCCTAGAATACTATATGAAGTCCTAGAAGAATATACAAGTTACAGAGTCCTAGAATGTTATATGAGTTACTGAGTCTTAGAATAATATACGAAGCCCTAGAATAATATACAAGTTACTGAATCCTAGAATAATATACAAGATACTGAGTCCTAGAATAAAATACAAAGTCCTAGAATAATATAGAAGTTACTGAGTCCTAGACTAATATATGAAGTCCTATAATAATATACGAAGCCCTAGAATAATATACGAGTTACTGAGTCTTAGAATAATATAGAAGTTACTGAGTCCTACAATTATATAGAGGTTACTGAGTCCTAGAATAATATACAAAGTCCTAGAATAATATACAAGATACTGAGTCCTAGAATAAAATACAAAGTCTTAGAATAATATAGAAGTTAATGAGTCCTAGACTAATATATGAAGTCCTATAATAATATACGAAGCCCTAGAATAATATACGAGTTACTGAGTCCCAGAATAATATAGAGGTTACTGAGTCCTAGAATAATATACAAAGACCTAGAATAATATAGAAGTTATTGAGTCCTAGAATATTATACAAGTTACTGAGTCCTAGAATAATACACGAAGTCCAAAAAAAATACAAGTTACTGAGTCTTAGAATAATATACGAAGTCCTAGAATAATATACAAAGTCCTAGAATAATATAGAAGTTAATGAGTCCTAGAATATTATACAAGTTAATGAGTCCTAGACTAATATATGAAGTCTTAGAATAATATACGAGTTACTGAGTCTTAGAATAATATAGAAGTTACTGAGTCCTACAATTATATAGAGGTTACGGAGTCCTAGAATAATATACAAAGTCCTAGAATAATATACAAGATACTGAGTCCTAGAATAAAATACAAAGTCTTAGAATAATATAGAAGTTAATGAGTCCTAGACTAATATATGAAGTCCTATAATAATATACGAAGCCCTAGAATAATATACGAGTTACTGAGTCCCAGAATAATATAGAGGTTACTGAGTCCTAGAATAATATACAAAGTCCTAGAATAATATAGAAGTTATTGAGTCCTAGAATATTATACAAGTTACTGAGTCCTAGAATAATACACGAAGTCCAAAAAAAATACAAGTTACTGAGACTTAGAATAAAATACGAAGTCCTAGAATAATATACAAAGTCCTAGAATAATATAGAGTTACTAAGCCCTAGAATAATATACATGTTACTGAGTCCTAGAATAATATTCAAGATACTGAGTCCTAGAATAAAATACAAAGTCCTAGAATAATATAGAAGTTACTGAGTGCTAGATTAATATACGAAGTCCTAGAATAATATACGAAGCCCTAGAATAATATAGAAGTTACTGAGTCCTACAATTATATAGAGGTTACTGAGTCCTAGAATAATATACAAAGTCCTAGAATAATATACAAGATACTGAGTCCTAGAATAAAATACAAAGTCTTAGAATAATATAGAAGTTAATGAGTCCTAGAATAATATTCAAGATACTGAGTCCTAGAATAAAATTCAAAGTCCTAGAATAATATAGAAGTTACTGAGTGCTAGACTAATGTACGAAGTCCTATAATTATATACGAAGCCCTAGAATAATATAGAAGTTACTGAGTCCTACAATTATATAGAGGTTACTGAGTCCTAGAATAATATACAAAGTCCTAGAATAATATACAAGATACTGAGTCCTAGAATAAAATACAAAGTCTTAGAATAATATAGAAGTTAATGAGTCCTAGACTAATATATGAAGTCCTATAATAATATACAAAGCCCTAGAATAATATACAAGTTACTGAGTCCCAGAATAATATAGAGGTTACTGAGTCCTAGAATAATATACAAAGACCTAGAATAATATAGAAGTTATTAAGTCCTAGAATAATACACGAAGTCCAAAAAAAATACCAGTTACTGAGTTTTAGAATAATATACGAAGTCCTAGAATAATATACAAAGTCCTAGAATAAAATAGAGTTACTAAGCCCTAGAATAATATACATGTTACTGAGTCCTAGAATAATATACAAGTTACTGAGTCCTAGAATAATATACAAAGTCCTAGAATAATATACGATTTACTGAGTTCTAGAATAATATGCAAAGTCCCAGAATAATATATGAGTTACTGAGTCCTAGACTAATATACTTGTTATTGAGTCTTAGAATAATATACAAAGTCCTGTAATAATATAAGAATTACTGTGTCCTAGAAAAAATTTACGATTTACTGAGTCCTAGAACAATATCCGAGTTACTTAGTATTTGAATAATATACAAAGTCCTAGAATAATGTACACGTTACTGAGTCCGAGTATAATATAGGAGTTACTGACTCCTAGAATAATATACGAAGTCCTAGAAAAAAAACAGTCCTAGAATAATATACAAGTTACTTAGTCCTAGAATAATATATGAAGTCCTAGAATAATATGCAATGTTCCAGAATAATATAGAAGTTACCGAGTCCTATAATAATATACAAAGTCCAAGAATAATATATGAGTTACTGAGTTTTAGAATAATATACAAAGTCCTACAATAATATAAGAGTTACTGAATCCTAGAATAATATACGAGTTACTGAGTCCTAGAATAATATACAAAGTCCCAGAATAATATAGGAGTTAAGGAGTCCTAGAACTGATTGACCCTTGGCTTGTTCCTTGACAACTCTACTGCCTAATCCCAACCTGCAACTACTCGTTACCGACCTTTTGGCTTGTTTACTGACCAAGCTGCTGTTTAATCCTTATCTGCTCATCCGCTACTGGAATCAAGCTTGCTCACACCCTGGTAGGGTAAACCTGAGTAATGCGACCTGGTACTAGCATGCAGCTAAATCCATCTCCACCATCAGGAGCTCTGGTGAACACCGGCTACTACTTAGAATCCGCACCTCAGGTGAGCCTGTGTCATCTGCCAGAGAGACTGCCTGTGCACATATCCTGCTGTTCGGTGGATTTCCTGCAACTGCTATATCAATTGATCTTCAAGCCCGACACCTGATCATGACAGCTAGGGTAATATACAAAGTCGTAGAATAATATTGGAGTTACTGAGTCCTAGAATACTATATGAAGTCCTAGAAGAATATATAAGTTACAGAGTCCTAGAATGTTATATGAGTTACTAAGTCTTAGAATAATATACAAAGCCCTAGAATAATATACAAGTTACTGAATCCTAGAATAATATACAAGATACTGAGTCCTAGAATAAAATACAAAGTCCTAGAATAAAATACAAAGTCCTAGAATAATATACAAGTTACTGAGTCCTAGAATAATATCAAAGTCCTAGAATAATATACGATTTACTGAGTTCTAGAATAATATGCAAAGTCCCAGAATAATATATGAGTTACTGAGTCCTAGACTAATATACTTGTTATTGAGCCTTAGAATAATATACAAAGTCCTGTAATAATATAAGAATTACTGTGTCCTAGAAAAAATGTACGATTTACTGAGTCCAGGAATAATATCCGAGTTACTTAGTCTTTGAATTAAATACAAAGTCCCAGAATAATATATGAGTTACTGAGTCCGAGTATAATATAGGAGTTACTGACTCCTAGAATAATATACGAAGTCCTAGAAAAAAAAACAGTCCTAGAATAATATACAAGTTACTGAGTCCTAGAATAATATATGAAGTCCTAGAATAATATGCAATGTTCTAGAATAATATAGAAGTTACTGAGTCCTAAAATAATATACGAAGTCCAAGAATAATATATGAATTACTGAGTTTTAGAATAATATACAAAGTCCTACAATAATATAAGAGTTACTGAATCCTAGAATAATATACGAGTTACTGAGTCCTAGAATAATATACAAAGTCCCAGAATAATATAGGAGTTAAGGAGTCCTAGAACTGATTGACCCTTGGCTTGTTCCTTGACAACTCTAATGCCTAATCCCAATCTGCAACTACTCGTTACCGACCTTTAGGCTTGTTTACTGACCAAGCTGCTGTTTAATCCTTATCTGCTCATCCGCTACTGGAATCAAGCTTGCTCACACCCTGGTAGGGTAAAGCTGAGTAATGCGACCTGGTACTAGCATGCAGCTAAATCCATCTCCACCATCAGGAGCTCTGGTGAACACCGGCTACTACTTAGAATCCGCACCTCAGGTGAGCCTGTGTCATCTGCCAGAGAGACTGCCTGTGCACCTATCCTGCTGTTCGGTGGATTTCCTGCAACTGCTATATCAATTGATCTTCAAGCCCGACACCTGATCATGACAGCTAGGATAATATACAAAGTCGTAGAATAAAATTGGAGTTACAGAGTCCTAGAATACTATATGAAGTCCTAGAAGAATATATAAGTTACAGAGTCCTAGAATGTTATATGAGTTACTGAGTCTTAGAATAATATACGAAGCCCTAGAATAATATACAAGTTACTGAATCCTAGAATAATATACAAGATACTGAGTCCTAGAATAAAATACAAAGTCCTAGAATAATATACAAGTTACTGAGTCCTAGAATAATATCAAAGTCCTAGAATAATATACGATTTACTGAGTTCTAGAATAATATGCAAAGTCCCAGAATAATATATGAGTTACTGAGTCCTAGACTAATATACTTGTTATTGAGTCTTAGAATAATATACAAAGTCCTGTAATAATATAAGAATTACTGTGTCCTAGAAAAAATGTACGATTTACTGAGTCCAGGAATAATAGTCTTTGAATTAAATACAAAGTCCTAGAATAATGTACACGTTACTGATTCCGAGTATAATATAGGAGTTACTGACTCCTAGAATAATATACGAAGTCCTAGAAAAAAAAACAGTCCTAGAATAATATACAAGTTACAGAGTCCTAGAATAATATATGAAGTCCTAGAATAATATGCAATGTTCTAGAATAATATAGAAGTTACTGAGTCCTATAATAATATACGAAGTCCAAGAATAATATATGAGTTACTGAGTTTTAGAATAATATACAAAGTCCTACAATAATATAAGAGTTACTGAATCCTAGAATAATATACGAGTTACTGAGTCCTAGAATAATATACAAAGTCCCAGAATAATATAGGAGTTAAGGAGTCCTAGAACTGATTGACCCTTGGCTTGTTCCTTGACAACGCTACTGCCTAATCCCAACCTGCAACTACTCGTTACCGACCTTTTGGCTTGTTTACTGACCAAGCTGCTGTTTAATCCTTATCTGCTCATCCGCTACTGGAATCAAGCTTGCTCACACCCTGGTAGGGTAAACCTGAGTAATGCGACCTGGTAGTAGCATGCAGCTAAATCCATCTCCACCATCAGGAGCTCTGGTGAACACCGGCTACTACTTAGAATCCGCACCTCAGGTGAGCCTGTGTCATCTGCCAGAGAGACTGCCTGTGCACCTATCCTGCTGTTCGGTGGATTTCCTGCAACTGCTATATCAATTGATCTTCAAGCCCGACACCTGATCATGACAGCTAGGGTAATATACAAAGTCGTAGAATAAAATTGGAGTTACTGAGTCCTAGAATACTATATGAAGTCCTAGAAGAATATATAAGTTACAGAGTCCTAGAATGTTATTTGAGTTACTGAGTCTTAGAATAATATACGAAGCCCTAGAATAATATACAAGTTACTGAATCCTAGAATAATATACAAGATACTGAGTCCTAGAATAAAATACAAAGTCCTAGAATAATATACAAGTTACTGAGTCCTAGAATAATATCAAAGTCCTAGTATAATATACGATTTACTGAGTTCTAGAATAATATGCAAAGTCCCAGAATAATATATGAGTTACTGAGTCCTAGACTAATATACTTGTTATTGAGCCTTAGAATAATATACAAAGTCCTGTAATAATATAAGAATTACTGTGTCCTAGAAAAAATGTACGATTTACTGAGTCCAGGAATAATATCCGAGTTACTTAGTCTTTGAATGAAATACAAAGTCCCAGAATAATATATGAGTTACTGAGTCCGAGTATAATATAGGAGTTACTGACTCCTAGAATAATATACGAAGTCCTAGAAAAAAAAACAGTCCTAGAATAATATACAAGTTACAGAGTCCTAGAATAATATATGAAGTCCTAGAATAATATGCAATGTTCTAGAATAATATAGAAGTTACTGAGTCCTATAATAATATACGAAGTCCAAGAATAATATATGAGTTACTGAGTTTTAGAATAATATACAAAGTCCTACAATAATATAAGAGTTACTGAATCCTAGAATAATATACGAGTTACTGAGTCCTAGAATAATATACAAAGTCCCAGAATAATATAGGAGTTAAGGAGTCCTAGAACTGATTGACCCTTGGCTTGTTCCTTGACAACGCTACTGCCTAATCCCAACCTGCAACTACTCGTTACCGACCTTTTGGCTTGTTTACTGACCAAGCTGCTGTTTAATCCTTATCTGCTCATCCGCTACTGGAATCAAGCTTGCTCACACCCTGGTAGGGTAAACCTGAGTAATGCGACCTGGTAGTAGCATGCAGCTAAATCCATCTCCACCATCAGGAGCTCTGGTGAACACCGGCTACTACTTAGAATCCGCACCTCAGGTGAGCCTGTGTCATCTGCCAGAGAGACTGCCTGTGCACCTATCCTGCTGTTCGGTGGATTTCCTGCAACTGCTATATCAATTGATCTTCAAGCCCGACACCTGATCATGACAGCTAGGGTAATATACAAAGTCGTAGAATAAAATTGGAGTTACTGAGTCCTAGAATACTATATGAAGTCCTAGAAGAATATATAAGTTACAGAGTCCTAGAATGTTATTTGAGTTACTGAGTCTTAGAATAATATACGAAGCCCTAGAATAATATACAAGTTACTGAATCCTAGAATAATATACAAGATACTGAGTCCTAGAATAAAATACAAAGTCCTAGAATAATATACAAGTTACTGAGTCCTAGAATAATATACGATTTACTGAGTTCTAGAATAATATGCAAAGTCCCAGAATAATATATGAGTTACTGAGTCCTAGACTAATATACTTGTTATTGAGCCTTAGAATAATATACAAAGTCCTGTAATAATATAAGAATTACTGTGTCCTAGAAAAAATGTACGATTTACTGAGTCCAGGAATAATATCCGAGTTACTTAGTCTTTGAATTAAATACAAAGTCCCAGAATAATATATGAGTTACTGAGTCCGAGTATAATATAGGAGTTACTGACTCCTAGAATAATATACGAAGTCCTAGAAAAAAAAACAGTCCTAGAATAATATACAAGTTACTGAGTCCTAGAATAATATATGAAGTCCTAGAATAATATGCAATGTTCTAGAATAATATAGAAGTTACTGAGTCCTATAATAATATACGAAGTCCAAGAATAATATATGAATTACTGAGTTTTAGAATAATATACAAAGTCCTACAATAATATAAGAGTTACTGAATCCTAGAATAATATACGAGTTACTGAGTCCTAGAATAATATACAAAGTCCCAGAATAATATAGGAGTTAAGGAGTCCTAGAACTGATTGACCCTTGGCTTGTTCCTTGACAACTCTAATGCCTAATCCCAATCTGCAACTACTCGTTACCGACCTTTAGGCTTGTTTACTGACCAAGCTGCTGTTTAATCCTTATCTGCTCATCCGCTACTGGAATCAAGCTTGCTCACACCCTGGTAGGGTAAACCTGAGTAATGCGACCTGGTACTAGCATGCAGCTAAATCCATCTCCACCATCAGGAGCTCTGGTGAACACCGGCTACTACTTAGAATCCGCACCTCAGGTGAGCCTGTGTCATCTGCCAGAGAGACTGCCTGTGCACCTATCCTGCTGTTCGGTGGATTTCCTGCAACTGCTATATCAATTGATCTTCAAGCCCGATACCTGATCATGACAGCTAGGATAATATACAAAGTCGTAGAATAAAATTGGAGTTACAGAGTCCTAGAATACTATATGAAGTCCTAGAAGAATATATAAGTTACAGAGTCCTAGAATGTTATATGAGTTACTGAGTCTTAGAATAATATACGAAGCCCTAGAATAATATACAAGTTACTGAATCCTAGAATAATATACAAGATACTGAGTCCTAGAATAAAATACAAAGTCCTAGAATAATATACAAGTTACTGAGTCCTAGAATAATATCAAAGTCCTAGAATAATATACGATTTACTGAGTTCTAGAATAATATGCAAAGTCCCAGAATAATATATGAGTTACTGAGTCCTAGACTAATATAATTGTTATTGAGTCTTAGAATAATATACAAAGTCCTGTAATAATATAAGAATTACTGTGTCCTAGAAAAAATGTACGATTTACTGAGTCCAGGAATAATAGTCTTTGAATTAAATACAAAGTCCTAGAATAATGTACACGTTACTGAGTCCGAGTATAATATAGGAGTTACTGACTCCTAGAATAATATACGAAGTCCTAGAAAAAAAAACAGTCCTAGAATAATATACAAGTTACAGAGTCCTAGAATAATATATGAAGTCCTAGAATAATATGCAATGTTCTAGAATAATATAGAAGTTACTGAGTCCTATAATAATATACGAAGTCCAAGAATAATATATGAGTTACTGAGTTTTAGAATAAAATACAAAGTCCTACAATAATATAAGAGTTACTGAATCCTAGAATAATATACGAGTTACTGAGTCCTATAATAATATACAAAGTCCCAGAATAATATAGGAGTTAAGGAGTCCTAGAACTGATTGACCCTTGGCTTGTTCCTTGACAACGCTACTGCCTAATCCCAACCTGCAACTACTCGTTACCGACCTTTTGGCTTGTTTACTGACCAAGCTGCTGTTTAATCCTTATCTGCTCATCCGCTACTGGAATCAAGCTTGCTCACACCCTGGTAGGGTAAACCTGAGTAATGCGACCTGGTAGTAGCATGCAGCTAAATCCATCTCCACCATCAGGAGCTCTGGTGAACACCGGCTACTACTTAGAATCCGCACCTCAGGTGAGCCTGTGTCATCTGCCAGAGAGACTGCCTGTGCACCTATCCTGCTGTTCGGTGGATTTCCTGCAACTGCTATATCAATTGATCTTCAAGCCCGACACCTGATCATGACAGCTAGAGTAATATACAAAGTCGTAGAATAAAATTGGAGTTACTGAGTCCTAGAATACTATATGAAGTCCTAGAAGAATATATAAGTTACAGAGTCCTAGAATATTATTTGAGTCACTGAGTCTTAGAATAATATACAAAGCCCTAGAATAATATACAAGTTACTGAATCCTAGAATAATATACAAGATACTGAGTCCTAGAATAAAATACAAAGTCCTAGAATAATATACAAGTTACTGAGTCCTAGAATAATATCAAAGTCCTAGAATAATATACGATTTACTGAGTTCTAGAATAATATGCAAAGTCCCAGAATAATATATGAGTTACTGAGTCCTAGACTAATATACTTGTTATTGAGCCTTAGAATAATATACAAAGTCCTGTAATAATATAAGAATTACTGTGTCCTAGAAAAAATGTACGATTTACTGAGTCCAGGAATAATATCCGAGTTACTTAGTCTTTGAATTAAGTACAAAGTCCTAGAATAATGTACACGTTACTGAGTCCGAGTATAATATAGGAGTTACTGACTCCTAGAATAATATACGAAGTCCTAGAAAAAAAAACAGTCCTAGAATAATATACAAGTTACTGAGTCCTAGAATAATAGATGAAGTCCTAGAATAATATGCAATGTTCTAGAATAATATAGAAGTTACCGAGTCCTATAATAATATACGAAGTCCAAGAATAATATATGAGTTACTGAGTTTTAGAATAATAAACAAAGTCCTACAATAATATAAGAGTTACTGAATCCTAGAATAATATAGGAGTTACTGAGTCCTAGAATAATATACCAAGTCCCAGAATAATATAGGAGTTAAGGAGTCCTAGAACTGATTGACCCTTGGCTTGTTCCTTGACAACTCTACTGCCTAATCCCAACCTGCAACTACTCGTTACCGACCTTTTGGCTTGTTTACTGACCAAGCTGCTGTTTAATCCTTATCTGCTCATCCGCTACTGGAATCAAGCTTGCTCACACCCTGGTAGGGTAAACCTGAGTAATGCGAACTGGTACTAGCATGCAGCTAAATCCATCTCCACCATCAGGAGCTCTGGTGAACACCGGCTACTACTTAGAATCCGCACCTCAGGTGAGCCTGTGTCATCTGCCAGAGAGACTGCCTGTGCACCTATCCTGCTGTTCGGTGGTTTTCCTGCAACTGCTATATCAATTGATCTTCAAGCCCGACACCTGATCGTGACAGCTAGGGTAATATAAAAAGTCGTAGAATAATATTGGATTTACTGAGTCCTAGAATACTATATGAAGTCCTAGAAGAATATATAAGTTATAGAGTCCTACAATGTTATATGAGTTACTGAGTCTTAGAATAATATATGAAGCCCTAGAATAATATACAAGTTACTGAATCCTAGAATAATATACAAGATACTGAGTCCTAGAATAAAATACAAAGTCCTAGAATAATATACAAGTTACTGAGTCCTAGAATAATATTCGATTTACTGAGTTCTAGAATAATATGCATAGTCCCAGAATAATATATGAGTTACTGAGTCCTAGACTAATATACTTGTTATTGAGTCTTAGAATAATATACAAAGTCCTGTAATAATATAAGAATTACTGTGTCCTAGAAAAAATGTACGATTTACTGAGTCCAGGAATAATATCCGAGTTACTTAGTCTTTGAATTAAATACAAAGTCCTAGAATAATGTACACGTTACTGAGTCCGAGTATAATATAGGAGTTACTGACTCCTAGAATAATATACGAAGTCCTAGAAAAAAAAACAGTCCTAGAATAATATACAAGTTACTGAGTCCTAGAATAATATATGAAGTCCTAGAATAATATGCAATGTTCTAGAATAATATAGAAGTTACCTAGTCCTATAATAATATACGAAGTCCAAGAATAATATATGAGTTGCTGAGTTTTAGAATAAAATACAAAGTCCTACAATAATATAAGAGTTACTGAATCCTAGAATAATATACGAGTTACTGAGTCCTAGAATAATATACAAAGTCCCAGAATAATATAGGAGTTAAGGAGTCCTAGAACTGATTGACCCTTGGCTTGTTCCTTGACAACTCTACTGCCTAATCCCAACCTGCAACTACTCGTTACCGACCTTTTGGCTTGTTTACTGACCAAGCTGCTGTTTAATCCTTATCTGCTCATCCGCTACTGGAATCAAGCTTGCTCACACCCTGGTAGGGTAAACCTGAGTAATGCGACCTGGTAGTAGCATGCAGCTAAATCCATCTCCACCATCAGGAGCTCTGGTGAACACCGGCTACTACTTAGAATCCGCACCTCAGGTGAGCCTGTGTCATCTGCCAGAGAGACTGCCTGTGCACCTAGCCTGCTGTTCGGTGGATTTCCTGCAACTGCTATATCAATTGATCTTCAAGCCCGATACCTGATCATGACAGCTAGGGTAATATACAAAGTCGTAGAATAATATTGGAGTTACTGAGTCCTAGAATACTATATGAAGTCCTAGAAGAATATATAAGTTACAGAGTCCGAGAATGTTATATGAGTTACTGAGTCTTAGAATAATATACGAAGCCCTAGAATAATATACAAGTTACTGAATCCTAGAATAATATACAAGATACTGAGTCCTAGAATAAAATACAAAGTCCTAGAATAATATACAAGTTACTGAGTCCTAGAATAATATCAAAGTCCTAGAATAATATACGATTTACTGAGTTCTAGAATAATATGCAAAGTCCCAGAATAATATATGAGTTACTGAGTCCTAGACTAATATACTTGTTATTGAGTCTTAGAATAATATACAAAGTCCTGTAATAATATAAGAATTACTGTGTCCTAGAAAAAATGTACGATTTACTGAGTCCAGGAATAATATCCGAGTTACTTAGTCTTTGAATTAAATACAAAGTCCTAGAATAATGTACACGTTACTGAGTCCGAGTATAATATAGGAGTTACTGACTCCTAGAATAATATACGAAGTCCTAGAAAAAAAAACAGTCCTAGAATAATATACAAGTTACTGAGTCCTAGAATAATATATGAAGTCCTAGAATAATATGCAATGTTCTAGAATAATATAGAAGTTACTGAGTCCTATAATAATATACGAAGTCCAAGAATAATATATGAATTACTGAGTTTTAGAATAATATACAAAGTCCTACAATAATATAAGAGTTACTGAATCCTAGAATAATATAGGAGTTACTGAGTCCTAGAATAATATACCAAGTCCCAGAATATTATAGGAGTTAAGGAGTCCTAGAACTGATTGACCCTTGGCTTGTTCCTCGACAACTCTACTGCCTAATCCCAACCTGCAACTACTCGTTACCGACCTTTTGGCTTGTTTACTGACCAAGCTGCTGTTTAATCCTTATCTGCTCATCCGCTACTGGAATCAAGCTTGCTCACACCCTGGTAGGGTACACCTGAGTAATGCGAACTGGTTCTAACATGCAGCTAAATCCATCTCCACCATCAGGAGCTCTGGTGAACACCGGCTACTACTTAGAATCCGCACCTCAGGTGAGCCTGTGTCATCTGCCAGAGAGACTGCCTGTGCACCTATCCTGCTGTTCGGTGGTTTTCCTGCAACTGCTATATCAATTGATCTTCAAGCCCGACACCTGATCGTGACAGCTAGGGTAATATACAAAGTCGTAGAATAATATTGGAGTTACTGAGTCCTAGAATACTATATGAAGTCCTAGAAGAATATATAAGTTATAGAGTCCTAGAATGTTATATGAGTTACTGAGTCTTAGAATAATATATGAAGCCCTAGAATAATATACAAGTTACTGAATCCTAGAATAATATACAAGATACTGAGTCCTAGAATAAAATACAAAGTCCTAGAATAATATACAAGTTACGGAGTCCTAGAATAATATACGATTTACTGAGTTCTAGAAAAATATGCAAAGTCCCAGAATAATATATGAATTACTGAGTCCTAGACTAATATACTTGTTATTGAGTCTTAGAATAATATACAAAGTCCTGTAATAATATAAGAATTACTGTGTCCTAGAAAAAATGAACGATTTACTGAGTCCAGGAATAATATCCGAGTTACTTAGTCTTTGAATTAAATACAAAGTCCTAGAATAATGTACACGTTACTGAGTCCGAGTATAATATAGGAGTTACTGACTCCTAGAATAATATACGAAGTCCTAGAAAAAAAAACAGTCCTAGAATAATATACAAGTTACTGAGTCCTAGAATAATATATGAAGTCCTAGAATAATATGCAATGTTCTAGAATAATATAGAAGTTACCGAGTCCTATAATAATATACGAAGTCCAAGAATAATATATGAGTTACTGAGTTTTAGAATAATATACAAAGTCCTACAATAATATAAGAGTTACTGAATCCTAGAATAATATACGAGTTACTGAGTCCTAGAATAATATACAAAGTCCCAGAATAATATAGGAGTTAAGGAGTCCTAGAACTGATTGACCCTTGGCTTGTTCCTTGACAACTCTACTGCCTAATCCCAACCTTGCAACTACTTGTTACCGACCTTTAGGCTTGTTTACTGACCAAGCTGCTGTTTAATCCTTATCTGCTCATCTGCTTCTGGAATCAAGCTTGCTCACACCCTGGTAGGGTAAACCTGAGTAATGCGACCTGGTACTAGCATGCAGCTAAATCCATCTCCACCATCAGGAGCTATGGTGAACACCAGCTACTACTTAGAATCCGCACCTCAGGTGAGCCTGTGTCATCTGCCAGAGAGACTGGCTGTGCACCTATCCTGCTGTTCGGTGGATTTCCTGCAACTGCTATATCAATTGATCTTCAAGCCCAACACCTGATCGTGACAGCTAGGGTAATATACAAAGTCGTAGAATAATATTGGAGTTACTGAGTCCTAGAATACTATATGAAGTCCTAGAAGAATATATAAGTTATAGAGTCCTAGAATGTTATATGAGTTACTGAGTCTTAGAATAATATATGAAGCCCTAGAATAATATACAAGTTACTGAATCCTAGAATAATATACAAGATACTGAGTCCTAGAATAAAATACAAAGTCCTAGAATAATATAGAAGTTACTGAGTCCTAGACCAATATACAAAGTCCTATAATAATATACGAAGCCCTAGAATAATATACGAGTTACTGAGTCTTAGAATAATGTAGACGTTACTGCGTCCTACAATAATATAGAAGTTACTGAGTCCTAGAATAATATACAAAGTCCTAGAATAATATACAAGATACTGAGTCCTAGAATAAAATACAAAGTCCTAGAATAATATACAAGTTACTGAGTCCTAGAATAATATACAAAGTCCTAGAATAATATACGATTTACTGAGTTCTAGAATAATATGCAAAGTCCCAGAATAATATATGAGCTACTGAGTCCTAGACTAATATACTTGTTATTGAGTCTTAGAATAATATACAAAGTCCTGTAATAATATAAGAATTACTGTGTCCTAGAAAAAATGTACGATTTACTGAGTCCAGGAATAATATCCGAGTTACTTAGTCTTTGAATTAAATACAAAGTCCTAGAATAATGTACACGTTACTGAGTCCGAGTATAATATAGGAGTTGCTGACTCCTAGAATAATATACGAAGTCCTAGAAAAAAAAACTGTCTTAGAATTATATACAAGTTACTGAGTCCTAGAATAATATATGAAGTCCTAGAATAATATGCAATGTTCTAGAATAATATAGAAGTTACCGAGTCCTATAATAATATACGAAGTCCAAGAATAATATATGAGTTACTGAGTTTTAGAATAATATTCAATGTCCTACAATAATATAAGAGTTACTGAATCCTAGAATAATATACGAGTTACTGAGTCCTAGAATAATATACAAAGTCCCTGAATAATATAGGAGTTAAGGAGTCCTAGAACTGATTGACCCTTGGCTTGTTCCTTGACAACTCTACTGCCTAATCCCAACCTGCAACTACTCGTTACCGACCTTTTGGCTTGTTTACTGACCAAGCTGCTGTTTAATCCTTATCTGCTCATCCGCTACTGGAATCAAGCTTGCTCACACCCTGGTAGGGTAAACCTAAGTAATGCGACCTGGTACTAGCATGCAGCTAAATCCATCTCCACCATCAGGAGCTCTGGTGAACACCGGCTACTACTTAGAATCCGCACCTCAGGTGAGCCTGTGTCATCTGCCAGAGAGACTGCCTGTGCACCTATCCTGCTGTTCAGTGGTTTTCCTGCAACTGCTATATCAATTGATCTTCAAGCCCGACACCTGATCGTGACAGCTAGGGTAATATACAAAGTCGTAGAATAATATTGGAGTTACTGAGTCCTAGAATACTATATGAAGTCCTAGAAGAATATATAAGTTACAGAGTCCTAGAATGTTATATGAGTTACTGAGTCTTAGAATAATATACGAAGCCCTAGAATAATATACAAGTTACTGAATCCTAGAATAATACACAAGATACTGAGTCCTAGAATAAAATACAAAGTCCTAGAATAATATACAAGTTACTGAGTCCTAGAATAATATTCGATTTACTGAGTTCTAGAATAATATGCAAAGTCCCAGAATAATATATGAGTTACTGAGTCCGAGTATAATATAGGAGTTACTGACTCCTAGAATAATATATGAAGTCCTAGAAAAAAAAAACAGTCCTAGAATAATATACAAGTTACTGAGTCCTAGAATAATATATGAAGTCCTAGAATAATATGCAATGTTCTAGAATAATATAGAAGTTACTGAGTCCTATAATAATATACGAAGTCCAAGAATAATATATGAATTACTGAGTTTTAGAATAATATACAAAGTCCTACAATAATATAAGAGTTACTGAATCCTAGAATAATATACGAGTTACTGAGTCCTAGAATAATATACAAAGTCCCAGAATAATATAGGAGTTAAGGAGTCCTAGAACTGATTGACCCTTGGCTTGTTCCTTGACAACTCTACTGCCTAATCCCAACCTGCAACTACTCGTTACCGACCTTTAGGCTTGTTTACTGACCAAGCTGCTGTTTAATCCTTATCTGTTCATCCGCTACTGGAATCAAGCTTGCTCACACCCTGGTAGGGTAAACCTGAGTAATGCGACCTGGTACTAGCATGCAGCCAAATCCATCTCCACCATCACGAGCTCTGGTGAACACCGTCTACTACTTAGAATCCGCACCTCAGGTGAGCCTGTGTCATCTGCCAGAGAGACTGCCTGTGCACCTATCCTGCTGTTCGGTGGTTTTCCTGCAACTACTATATCAATTGATCTTCAAGCCCGACACCTGATCGTGACAGCTAGGGTAATATACAAAGTCGTAGAATAATATTGGAGTTACTGAGTCCTAGAATACTATATGAAGTCCTAGAAGAATATATAAGTTATAGAGTCCTACAATGTTATATGAGTTACTGAGTCTTAGAATAATATATGAAGCCCTAGAATAATATACAAGTTACTGAATCCTAGAATAATATACAAGATACTGAGTCCTAGAATAAAATACAAAGTCCTAGAATAATATACAAGTTACGGAGTCCTAGAATAATATACGATTTACTGAGTTCTAGAAAAATATGCAAAGTCCCAGAATAACATATGAGTTACTGAGTCCTAGACTAATATACTTGTTATTGAGTCTTAGAATAATATACAAAGTCCTGTAATAATATAAGAATTACTGTGTCCTAGAAAAAATGAACGATTTACTGAGTCCAGGAATAATATCCGAGTTACTTAGTCTTTGAATTAAATACAAAGTCCTAGAATAATGTACACGTTACTGAGTCCGAGTATA
The DNA here is from genome assembly GCF_037356315.1 of Lithobates pipiens. Lineage (NCBI taxonomy): Eukaryota > Metazoa > Chordata > Amphibia > Anura > Ranidae > Lithobates > Lithobates pipiens. The sequence goes on along the minus strand of NW_027507890.1, from coordinate 1,802,465 downwards.
ATATAGGAGTTACTGACTCCTAGAATAATATACGAAGTCCTAGAAAAAAAAACAGTCCTAGAATAATATACAAGTTAATGAGTCCTAGAATAATATATGAAGTCCTAGAATAATATGCAATGTTCTAGAATAATATAGAAGTTACCGAGTCCTATAATAATATACGAAGTCCAAGAATAATATATGAGTTACTGAGTTTTAGAATAATATACAAAGTCCTACAATAATTTAAGAGTTACTGAATCCTAGAATAATATACGAGTTACTGAGTCCTAGAATAATATGCAAAGTCCCAGAATAATATAGGAGTTAAGGAGTCCTAGAACTGATTGACCCTTGGCTTGTTCCTTGACAACTCTACTGCCTAATCCCAACCTTGCAACTACTCGTTACCGACCTTTAGGCTTGTTTACTGACCAAGCTGCTGTTTAATCCTTATCTGCTCATCCGCTTCTGGAATCGAGCTTGCTCACACCCTGGTAGGGTAAACCTGAGTAATGCAACCTGGTACTAGCATGCAGCTAAATCCATCTCCACCATCAGGAGCTCTGGTGAACACCGGCTACTACTTAGAATCCGCACCTCAGGTGAGCCTGTGTCATCTGCCAGAGAGACTGCCTGTGCACCTATCCTGCTGTTCGGTGGTTTTCCTGCAGCCGCTATATCAATTGATCTTCAAGCCCGACACCTGATCGTGACAGCTAGGGTAATATACAAAGTCGTGGAATAATATTGGAGTTACTGAGTCCTAGAATACTATATGAAGTCCTAGAAGAATATATAAGTTATAGAGTCCTAGAATGTTATATGAGTTACTGAGTCTTAGAATAATATATGAAGCCCTAGAATAATATACAAGTTACTGAATCCTAGAATAATATACAAGATACTGAGTCCTAGAATAAAATACAAAGTCCTAGAATAATATACAAGTTACTGAGTCCTAGAATAATATTCGATTTACTGAGTTCTAGAATAATATGCAAAGTCCCAGAATAATATATGAGTTACTGAGTCCGAGTATAATATAGGAGTTACTGACTCCTAGAATAATATACAAAGTCCTAGAAAAAAAAAACAGTCCTAGAATAATATACAAGTTACTGAGTCCTAGAATAATATATGAAGTCCTAGAATAATATGCAATGTTCTAGAATAATATACAAGTTACCGAGTCCTATAATAATATACGAAGTCCAAGAATAATATATGAACTACTGAGTTTTAGAATATTATACAAAGTCCTACAATAATATAAGAGTTACTGAATCCTAGAATAATATACGAGTTACTGAGTCCTAGAATAATATACAAAGTCCGAGAATAATATAGGAGTTAAGGAGTCCTAGAACTGATTGACCCTTGGCTTGTTCCTTGACAACTCTACTGCCTAATCCCAACCTGCAACTACTCGTTACCGACCTTTAGGCTTGTTTACTGACCAAGCTGCTGTTTAATCCTTATCTGCTCATCCGCTACTGGAATCAAGCTTGCTCACACCCTGGTAGGGTAAACCTGAGTAATGCGAACTGGTACTAGCATGCAGCTAAATCCATCTCCACCATCACGAGCTCTGGTGAACACCGGCTACTACTTAGAATCCGCACCTCAGGTGAGCCTGTGTCATCTGCCAGAGAGACTGCCTGTGCACCTATCCTGCTGTTCGGTGGTTTTCCTGCAACTGCTATATCAATTGATCTTCAAGCCCGACACCTGATCGTGACAGCTAGGGTAATATACAAAGTCGTAGAATAATATTGGATTTACTGAGTCCTAGAATACTATATGAAGTCCTAGAAGAATATATAAGTTATAGAGTCCTACAATGTTATATGAGTTACTGAGTCTTAGAATAATATATGAAGCCCTAGAATAATATACAAGTTACTGAATCCTAGAATAATATACAAGATACTGAGTCCTAGAATAAAATACAAAGTCCTAGAATAATATACAAGTTACTGAGTCCTAGAATAATATTAGATTTACTGAGTTCTAGAATAATATGCATAGTCCCAGAATAATATATGAGTTACTGAGTCCTAGACTAATATACTTGTTATTGAGTCTTAGAATAATATACAAAGTCCTGTAATAATATAAGAATTACTGTGTCCTAGAAAAAATGTACGATTTACTGAGTCCAGGAATAATATCCGAGTTACTTAGTCTTTGAATTAAATACAAAGTCCTAGAATAATGTACACGTTACTGAGTCCGAGTATAATATAGGAGTTACTGACTCCTAGAATAATATACGAAGTCCTAGATAAAAAAACAGTCCTAGAATAATATACAAGTTACTGAGTCCTAGAATAATATATGAAGTCCTAGAATAATATGCAATGTTCTAGAATAATATAGAAGTTACCGAGTCCTATAATAATATACGAAGTCCAAGAATAATATATGAGTTACTGAGTTTTAGAATAAAATACAAAGTCCTACAATAATATAAGAGTTACTGAATCCTAGAATAATATACGAGTTACTGAGTCCTAGAATAATATACAAAGTCCCAGAATAATATAGGAGTTAAGGAGTCCTAGAACTGATTGACCCTTGGCTTGTTCCTTGACAACTCTACTGCCTAATCCCAACCTGCAACTACTCGTTACCGACCTTTTGGCTTGTTTACTGACCAAGCTGCTGTTTAATCCTTATCTGCTCATCCGCTACTGGAATCAAGCTTGCTCACACCCTGGTAGGGTAAACCTGAGTAATGCGACCTGGTAGTAGCATGCAGCTAAATCCATCTCCACCATCAGGAGCTCTGGTGAACACCGGCTACTACTTAGAATCCGCACCTCAGGTGAGCCTGTGTCATCTGCCAGAGAGACTGCCTGTGCACCTAGCCTGCTGTTCGGTGGATTTCCTGCAACTGCTATATCAATTGATCTTCAAGCCCGATACCTGATCATGACAGCTAGGGTAATATACAAAGTCGTAGAATAATATTGGAGTTACTGAGTCCTAGAATACTATATGAAGTCCTAGAAGAATATATAAGTTACAGAGTCCGAGAATGTTATATGAGTTACTGAGTCTTAGAATAATATACGAAGCCCTAGAATAATATACAAGTTACTGAATCCTAGAATAATATACAAGATACTGAGTCCTAGAATAAAATACAAAGTCCTAGAATAATATACAAGTTACTGAGTCCTAGAATAATAACAAAGTCCTAGAATAATATACGATTTACTGAGTTCTAGAATAATATGCAAAGTCCCAGAATAATATATGAGTTACTGAGTCCTAGACTAATATACTTGTTATTGAGTCTTAGAATAATATACAAAGTCCTGTAATAATATAAGAATTACTGTGTCCTAGAAAAAATGTACGATTTACTGAGTCCAGGAATAATATCCGCGTTACTTAGTCTTTGAATTAAATACAAAGTCCTAGAATAATGTACACGTTACTGAGTCCGAGTATAATATAGGAGTTACTGACTCCTAGAATAATATACGAAGTCCTAGAAAAAAAAACAGTCCTAGAATAATATACAAGTTACTGAGTCCTAGAATAATATATGAAGTCCTAGAATAATATGCAATGTTCTAGAATAATATAGAAGTTACCGAGTCCTATAATAATATACGAAGTCCAAGAATAATATATGAGTTACTGAGTTTTAGAATAATATACAAAGTCCTACAATAATATAAGAGTTACTGAATCCTAGAATAATATACGAGTTACTGAGTCCTAGAATAATATACAAAGTCCCAGAATAATATAGGAGTTAAGGAGTCCTAGAACTGATTGACCCTTGGCTTGTTCCTTGACAACTCTACTGCCTAATCCCAACCTTGCAACTACTTGTTACCGACCTTTAGGCTTGTTTACTGACCAAGCTGCTGTTTAATCCTTATCTGCTCATCTGCTTCTGGAATCAAGCTTTCTCACACCCTGGTAGGGTAAACCTGAGTAATGCGACCTGGTACTAGCATGCAGCTAAATCCATCTCCACCATCAGGAGCTCTGGTGAACACCGGCTACTACTTAGAATCCGCACCTCAGGTGAGCCTGTGTCATCTGCCAGAGAGACTGGCTGTGCACCTATCCTGCTGTTCGGTGGATTTCCTGCAACTGCTATATCAATTGATCTTCAAGCCCAACACCTGATCGTGTCAACTAGGGTAATATACAAAGTCCTAGAATAATATTGGAGTTACTGAGTCCTAGAATACTATATGAAGTCCTAGAAGAATATATAAGTTATAGAGTCCTAGAATGTTATATGAGTTACTGAGTCTTAGAATAATATATGAAGCCCTAGAATAATATACAAGTTACTGAATCCTAGAATAATATACAAGATACTGAGTCCTAGAATAAAATACAAAGTCCTAGAATAATATACAAGTTACGGAGTCCTAGAATAATATACGATTTACTGAGTTCTAGAAAAATATGCAAAGTCCCAGAATAATATATGAGTTACTGAGTCCTAGACTAATATACTTGTTATTGAGTCTTAGAATAATATACAAAGTCCTGTAATAATATAAGAATTACTGTGTCCTAGAAAAAATGAACGATTTACTGAGTCCAGGAATAATATCCGAGTTACTTAGTCTTTGAATTAAATACAAAGTCCTAGAATAATGTACACGTTACTGAGTCCGAGTATAATATAGGAGTTACTGACTCCTAGAATAATATACGAAGTCCTAGAAAAAAAAAACAGTCCTAGAATAATATACAAGTTACTGAGTCCTAGAATAATATATGAAGTCCTAGAATAATATGCAATGTTCTAGAATAATATAGAAGTTACCGAGTCCTATAATAATATACGAAGTCCAAGAATATTATATGAGTTACTGAGTTTTAGAATAATATACAAAGTCCTACAATAATTTAAGAGTTACTGAATCCTAGAATAATATACGAGTTACTGAGTCCTAGAATAATATACAAAGTCCCAGAATAATATAGGAGTTAAGGAGTCCTAGAACTGATTGACCCTTGGCTTGTTCCTTGACAACTCTACTGCCTAATCCCAACCTTGCAACTACTCGTTACCGACCTTTAGGCTTGTTTACTGACCAAGCTGCTGTTTAATCCTTATCTGCTCATCCGCTTCTGGAATCAAGCTTGCTCACACCCTGGTAGGGTAAACCTGAGTAATGCGACCTGGTACTAGCATGCAGCTAAATCCATCTCCACCATCAGGAGCTCTGGTGAACACCGGCTACTACTTAGAATCCGCACCTCAGGTGAGCCTGTGTCATCTGCCAGAGAGACTGCCTGTGCACCTATCCTGCTGTTCGGTGGTTTTCCTGCAGCTGCTATATCAATTGATCTTCAAGCCCGACACCTGATCGTGACAGCTAGGGTAATATACAAAGTCGTAGAATAATATTGGAGTTACTGAGTCCTAGAATACTATATGAAGTCCTAGAAGAATATATAAGTTATAGAGTCCTAGAATGTTATATGAGTTACTGAGTCTTAGAATAATATATGAAGCCCTAGAATAATATACAAGTTACTGAATCCTAGAATAATATACAAGATACTGAGTCCTAGAATAAAATACAAAGTCCTAGAATAATATACAAGTTACTGAGTCCTAGAATAATATTCGATTTACTGAGTTCTAGAATAATATGCAAAGTCCCAGAATAATATATGAGTTACTGAGTCCGAGTATAATATAGGAGTTACTGACTCCTAGAATAATATACAAAGTCCTAGAAAAAAAAAAACAGTCCTAAAATAATATACAAGTTACTAAGTCCTAGAATAATATATGAAGTCCTAGAATAATATGCAATGTTCTAGAATAATATACAAGTTACTGAGTCCTATAATAATATACGAAGTCCAAGAATAATATATGAATTACTGAGTTTTAGAATATTATACAAAGTCCTACAATAATATAAGAGTTACTGAATCCTAGAATAATATACGAGTTACTGAGTCCTAGAATAATATACAAAGTCCGAGAATAATATAGGAGTTAAGGAGTCCTAGAACTGATTGACCCTTGGCTTGTTCCTTGACAACTCTACTGCCTAATCCCAACCTGCAACTACTCGTTACCGACCTTTAGGCTTGTTTACTGACCAAGCTGCTGTTTAATCCTTATCTGCTCATCCGCTACTGGAATCAAGCTTGCTCACACCCTGGTAGGGTAAACCTGAGTAATGCGACCTGGTACTAGCATTCAGCTAAATCCATCTCCACCATCACGAGCTCTGGTGAACTCCGGCTACTACTTAGAATCCGCACCTCAGATGAGCCTGTGTCATCTGCCAGAGAGACTGCCTGTGCACCTATCCTGCTGTTCGGTGGTTTTCCTGCAACTGCTATATCAATTGATCTTCAAGCCCGACACCTGATCGTGACAGCTAGGGTAATATACAAAGTCGTAGAATAATATTGGAGTTACTGAGTCCTAGAATACTATATGAAGTCCTAGAAGAATATAGAGGTTATAGAGTCCTACAATGTTATATGAGTTACTGAGTCTTAGAATAATATATGAAGCCCTAGAATAATATACAAGTTACTGAATCCTAGAATAATATACAAGATACTGAGTCCTAGAATAAAATACAAAGTCCTAGAATAATATACAAGTTACTGAGTCCTAGAATAATATACGATTTACTGAGTTCTAGAATAATATGCAAAGTCCCAGAATAATATATGAGTTACTGAGTCCTAGACTAATATACTTGTTATTGAGTCTTAGAATAATATACAAAGTCCTGTAATAATATAAGAATTACTGTGTCCTAGAAAAAATGTACGATTTACTGAGTCCAGGAATAATATCCGAGTTACTTAGTCTTTGAATTAAATACAAAGTCCTAGAATAATGTACACGTTACTGAGTCCGAGTATAATATAGGAGTTACTGACTCCTAGAATAATATACAAAGTCCTAGAAAAAAAAACAGTCCTAGAATAATATACAAGTTACTGAGTCCTAGTATAATATATGAAGTCCTAGAATAATATGCAATGTTCTAGAATAATATAGAAGTTACCGAGTCCTATAATAATATACGAAGTCTAAGAATAATATATGAGTTACTGAGTTTTAGAATAATATACAAAGTCCTACAATAATATAAGAGTTACTGAATCCTAGAATAATATAGGAGTTACTGAGTCCTAGAATAATCTACCAAGTCCCAGAATAATATAGGAGTTAAGGAGTCCTAGAACTGATTGACCCTTGGCTTGTTCCTCGACAACTCTACTGCCTAATCCCAACCTGCAACTACTCGTTACCGACCTTTTGGCTTGTTTACTGACCAAGCTGCTGTTTAATCCTTATCTGCTCATCCGCTACTGGAATCAAGCTTGCTCACACCCTGGTAGGGTAAACCTGAGTAATGCGACCTGGTACTAGCATGCAGCTAAATCCATCTCCACCATCACGAGCTCTGGTGAACACCGGCTACTACTTAGAATCCGCACCTCAGATGAGCCTGTGTCATCTGCCAGAGAGACTGCCTGTGCACCTATCCTGCTGTTCGGTGGTTTTCCTGCAACTGCTATATCAATTGATCTTCAAGACCGACACCTGATCGTGACAGCTAGGGTAATATACAAAGTCGTAGAATAATATTGGAGTTACTGAGTCCTAGAATACTATATGAAGTCCTAGAAGAATATATAAGTTATAGAGTCCTACAATGTTATATGAGTTACTGAGTCTTAGAATAATGTATGAAGCCCTAGAATAATTTACAAGTTACTGAATCCTAGAATAATATACAAGATATTGAGTCCTAGAATAAAATACAAAGTCCTAGAATAATATACAAGTTACTGAGTCCTAGAATAATATACGATTTACTGAGTTCTAGAATAATATGCAAAGTCCCAGAATAAAATATGAGTTACTGAGTCCTAGACTAATATACTTGTTATTGAGTCTTAGAATAATATGCAAAGTCCTGTAATAATATAAGAATTACTGTGTCCTAGAAAAAATGTACGATTTACTGAGTCCAGGAATAATATCCGAGTTACTTAGTCTTTGAATTAAATACAAAGTCCTACAATAATGTACACGTTACTGAGTCCGAGTATAATATAGGAGTTACTGACTCCTAGAATAATATACGAAGTCCTAGAAAAAAAAACAGTCCTAGAATAATATACAAGTTACTGAGTCCTAGAATAATATATGAAGTCCTAGAATAATATGCAATGTTCTAGAATAATATAGAAGTTACCGAGTCCTATAATAATATACGAAGTCCAAGAATAATATATGAGTTACTGAGTTTTAGAATAATATACAAAGTCCTACAATAATATAAGAGTTACTGAATCCTAGAATAATATACGAGTTACTGAGTCCTAGAATAATATACAAAGTCCCAGAATAATATAGGAGTTAAGGAGTCCTAGAACTGATTGACCCTTGGCTTGTTCCTTGACAACTCTACTGCCTAATCCCAACCTGCAACTACTCGTTACCAACCTTTAGGCCTTTTTACTGACCAAGCTGCTGTTTAATCCTTATCTGCTCATCCGCTACTGGAATCAAGCTAGCTCACACCCTGGTAGGGTAAACCTGAGTAATGCGACCTGGTACTAGCATGCAGCTAAATCCATCTCCACCATCACGAGCTCTGGTGAACACCGGCTACTACTTAGAATCCGCACCTCAGATGAGCCTGTGTCATCTGCCAGAGAGACTGCCTGTGCACCTATCCTGCTGTTCGGTGGTTTTCCTGCAACTGCTATATCAATTGATCTTCAAGCCCGACACCTGATCGTGACAGCTAGGGTAATATACAAAGTCGTAGAATAATATTGGAGTTACTGAGTCCTAGAATACTATATGAAGTCCTAGAAGAATATATAAGTTATAGAGTCCTAGAATGTTATATGAGTTACTGAGTCTTAGAATAATATATGAAGCCCTAGAATAATATACAAGTTACTGAATCCTAGAATAATATACAAGATACTGAGTCCTAGAATAAAATACAAAGTCCTAGAATAATATACAAGTTACTGAGTCCTTGAATAATATACGATTTACTGAGTTCTAGAATAATATGCAAAGTCCCAGAATAATATATGAGTTACTGAGTCCTAGACTAATATACTTTTTATTGAGTCTTAGAATAATATACAAAGTCCTGTAATAATATAAGATTTACTGTGTCCTAGAAAAAATGTACGATTTACTGAGTCCAGGAATAATATCCTAGTTACTTAGTCTTTGAATTAAATACAAAGTCCTAGAATAATGTACACGTTACTGAGTCCGAGTATAATATAGGAGTTACTGACTCCTAGAATAATATACGAAGTCCTAGAAAAAAAAACAGTCCTAGAATAATATACAAGTTACTGAGTCCTAGAATAATATATGAAGTCCTAGAATAATATGCAATGTTCTAGAATAATATACAAGTTACTGAGTCCTATAATAATATACAAAGTCCAAGAATAATATATGAATTACTGAGTTTTAGAATAATATACAAAGTCCTACAATAATATAAGAGTTACTGAATCCTAGAATAATATACGAGTTACTGAGTCCTAGAATAATATACAAAGTCCCAGAATAATATAGGAGTTAAGGAGTCCTAGAACTGATTGACCCTTGGCTTGTTCCTTGACAACTCTACTGCCTAATCCCAACCTGCAACTACTCGTTACCAACCTTTAGGCTTGTTTACTGACCAAGCTGCTGTTTAATCCTTATCTGCTCATCCGCTACTGGAATCAAGCTAGCTCACACCCTGGTAGGGTAAACCTGAGTAATGCGACCTGGTACTAGCATGCAGCTAAATCCATCTCCACCATCACGAGCTCTGGTGAACACCGGCTACTACTTAGAATCCGCACCTCAGATGAGCCTGTGTCATCTGCCAGAGAGACTGCCTGTGCACCTATCCTGCTGTTCGGTGGTTTTCCTGCAACTGCTATATCAATTGATCTTCAAGCCCGACACCTGATCGTGACAGCTAGGGTAATATACAAAGTCGTAGAATAATATTGGAGTTACTGAGTCCTAGAATACTATATGAAGTCCTAGAAGAATATATAAGTTATAGAGTCCTACAATGTTATATGAGTTACTGAGTCTTAGAATAATATATGAAGCCCTAGAATAATATACAAGTTACTGAATCCTAGAATAATATACAAGATACTGAGTCCTAGAATAAAATACAAAGTCCTAGAATAATATACAAGTTACTGAGTCCTTGAATAATATACGATTTACTGAGTTCTAGAATAATATGCAAAGTCCCAGAATAATATATGAGTTACTGAGTCCTAGACTAATATACTTTTTATTGAGTCTTAGAATAATATACAAAGTCCTGTAATAATATAAGATTTACTGTGTCCTAGAAAAAATGTACGATTTACTGAGTCCAGGAATAATATCCTAGTTACTTAGTCTTTGAATTAAATACAAAGTCCTAGAATAATGTACACGTTACTGAGTCCGAGTATAATATAGGAGTTACTGACTCCTAGAATAATATACGAAGTCCTAGAAAAAAAAACAGTCCTAGAATAATATACAAGTTACTGAGTCCTAGAATAATATATGCAGTCCTAGAATAATATGCAATGTTCTAGAATAATATACAAGTTACTGAGTCCTATAATAATATACAAAGTCCAAGAATAATATATGAATTACTGAGTTTTAGAATAATATACAAAGTCCTACAATAATATAAGAGTTACTGAATCCTAGAATAATATACGAGTTACTGAGTCCTAGAATAATATACAAAGTCCCAGAATAATATAGGAGTTAAGGAGTCCTAGAACTGATTGACCCTTGGCTTGTTCCTTGACAACTCTACTGCCTAATCCCAACCTGCAACTACTCGTTACCAACCTTTAGGCTTGTTTACTGACCAAGCTGCTGTTTAATCCTTATCTGCTCATCCGCTACTGGAATCAAGCTAGCTCACACCCTGGTAGGGTAAACCTGAGTAATGCGACCTGGTACTAGCATGCAGCTAAATCCATCTCCACCATCACGAGCTCTGGTGAACACCGGCTACTACTTAGAATCCGCACCTCAGATGAGCCTGTGTCATCTGCCAGAGAGACTGCCTGTGCACCTATCCTGCTGTTCGGTGGTTTTCCTGCAACTGCTATATCAATTGATCTTCAAGCCCGACACCTGATCGTGACAGCTAGGGTAATATACAAAGTCGTAGAATAATATTGGAGTTACTGAGTCCTAGAATACTATATGAAGTCCTAGAAGAATATATAAGTTATAGAGTCCTACAATGTTATATGAGTTACTGAGTCTTAGAATAATATATGAAGCCCTAGAATAATATACAAGTTACTGAATCCTAGAATAATATACAAGATACTGAGTCCTAGAATAAAATACAAAGTCCTAGAATAATATACAAGTTACTGAGTCCTTGAATAATATACGATTTACTGAGTTCTAGAATAATATGCAAAGTCCCAGAATAATATATGAGTTACTGAGTCCTAGACTAATATACTTGTTATTGAGTCTTAGAATAATATACAAAGTCCTGTAATAATATAAGAATTACTGTGTCCTAGAAAAAATGTACGATTTACTGAGTCCAGGAATAATATCCGAGTTACTTAGTCTTTGAATTAAATACAAAGTCCTAGAATAATGTACACGTTACTGAGTCCGAGTATAATATAGGAGTTACTGACTCCTAGAATAATATACGAAGTCCTAGAAAAAAAAACAGTCCTAGAATAATATACAAGTTACTGAGTCCTAGAATAATATATGAAGTCCTAGAATAATATGCAATGTTCTAGAATAATATAGAAGTTACCGAGTCCTATAATAATATACGAAGTCCAAGAATAATATATGAGTTACTGAGTTTTAGAATAATATACAAAGTCCTACAATAATATAAGAGTTACTGAATCCTAGAATAATATACGAGTTACTGAGTCCTAGAATAATATACAAAGTCCCAGAATAATATAGGAGTTAAGGAGTCCTAGAACTGATTGACCCTTGGCTTGTTCCTTGACAACTCTACTGCCTAATCCCAACCTGCAACTACTCGTTACCGACCTTTTGGCTTGTTTACTGACCAAGCTGCTGTTTAATCCTTATCTGCTCATCCGCTTCTGGAATCAAGCTTGCTCACACCCTGGTAGGGTAAACCTGAGTAATGTGACCTGGTACTAGCATGCAGCTAAATCCATCTCCACCATCAGGAGCTCTGGTGAACACCGGCTACTACTTAGAATCCGCACCTCAGGTGAGCCTGTGTCATCTGCCAGAGAGACTGCCTGTGCACCTATCCTGCTGTTCGGTGGTTTTCCTGCAACTGCTATATCAATTGATCTTCAAGCCCGACACCTGATCGTGACAGCTAGGGTAATATACAAAGTCGTAGAATAATATTGGAGTTACTGAGTCCTAGAATACTATATGAAGTCCTAGAAGAATATATAAGTTATAGAGTCCTAGAATGTTATATGAGTTACTGAGTCTTAGAATAATATATGAAGCCCTAGAATAATATACAAGTTACTGAATCCTAGAATAATACACAAGATACTGAGTCCTAGAATAAAATACAAAGTCCTAGAATAATATACAAGTTACTGAGTCCTAGAATAATATTCGATTTACTGAGTTCTAGAATAATATGCAAAGTCCCAGAATAATATATGAGTTACTGAGTCCGAGTATAATATAGGAGTTACTGACTCCTAGAATAATATATGAAGTCCTAGAAAAAAAAAACAGTCCTAGAATAATATACAAGTTACTGAGTCCTAGAATAATATATGAAGTCCTAGAATAATATGCAATGTTCTAGAATAATATAGAAGTTACTGAGTCCTATAATAATATACGAAGTCCAAGAATAATATATGAATTACTGAGTTTTAGAATAATATACAAAGTCCTACAATAATATAAGAGTTACTGAATCCTAGAATAATATACGAGTTACTGAGTCCTAGAATAATATACAAAGTCCCAGAATAATATAGGAGTTAAGGAGTCCTAGAACTGATTGACCCTTGGCTTGTTCCTTGACAACTCTACTGCCTAATCCCAACCTGCAACTACTCGTTACCGACCTTTAGGCTTGTTTACTGACCAAGCTGCTGTTTAATCCTTATCTGTTCATCCGCTACTGGAATCAAGCTTGCTCACACCCTGGTAGGGTAAACCTGAGTAATGCGACCTGGTACTAGCATGCAGCCAAATCCATCTCCACCATCACGAGCTCTGGTGAACACCGTCTACTACTTAGAATCCGCACCTCAGGTGAGCCTGTGTCATCTGCCAGAGAGACTGCCTGTGCACCTATCCTGCTGTTCGGTGGTTTTCCTGCAACTACTATATCAATTGATCTTCAAGCCCGACACCTGATCGTGACAGCTAGGGTAATATACAAAGTCGTAGAATAATATTGGAGTTACTGAGTCCTAGAATACTATATGAAGTCCTAGAAGAATATATAAGTTATAGAGTCCTACAATGTTATATGAGTTACTGAGTCTTAGAATAATATATGAAGCCCTAGAATAATATACAAGTTACTGAATCCTAGAATAATATACAAGATACTGAGTCCTAGAATAAAATACAAAGTCCTAGAATAATATACAAGTTACTGAGTCCTAGAATAATATACGATTTACTGAGTTCTAGAATAATATGCAAAGTCCCAGAATAACATATGAGTTACTGAGTCCTAGACTAATATACTTGTTATTGAGTCTTAGAATAATATACAAAGTCCTGTAATAATATAAGAATTACTGTGTCCTAGAAAAAATGTACGATTTACTGAGTCCAGGAATAATATCCGAGTTACTTAGTCTTTGAATTAAATACAAAGTCCTAGAATAATGTACACGTTACTGAGTCCGAGTATAATATAGGAGTTACTGACTCCTAGAATAATATACGAAGTCCTAGAAAAAAAAACAGTCCTAGAATAATATACAAGTTACTGAGTCCTAGAATAATATATGAAGTCCTAGAATAATATGCAATGTTCTAGAATAATATAGAAGTTACTGAGTCCTATAATAATATACGAAGTCCAAGAATAGTATATGAATTACTGAGTTTTAGAATAATATACAAAGTCCTACAATAATATAAGAGTTACTGAATCCTAGAATAATATACGAGTTACTGAGTCCTAGAATAATATACAAAGTCCCAGAATAATATAGGAGTTAAGGAGTCCTAGAACTGATTGACCCTTGGCTTGTTCCTTGACAACTCTACTGCCTAATCCCAACCTGCAACTACTCGTTACCGACCTTTTGGCTTGTTTACTGACCAAGCTGCTGTTTAATCCTTATCTGCTCATCCGCTACTGGAATCAAGCTTGCTCACACCCTGGTAGGGTAAACCTGAGTAATGCGACCTGGTACTAGCATGCAGCTAAATCCATCTCCACCATCACGAGCTCTGGTGAACACCGGCTACTACTTAGAATCCACACCTCAGGTGAGCCTGTGTCATCTGCCAGAGAGACTGCCTTTGCACCTATCCTGCTGTTCGGTGGTTTTCCTGCAACTGCTATATCAATTGATCTTCAAGCCCGACACCTGATCGTGACAGCTAGGGTAATATACAAAGTCGTAGAATAATATTGGAGTTACTGAGTCCTAGAATACTATATGAAGTCCTAGAAGAATATATAAGTTATAGAGTCCTACAATGTTATATGAGTTACTGAGTCTTAGAATAATATATGAAGCCCTAGAATAATTTACAAGTTACTGAATCCTAGAATAATATACAAGATACTGAGTCCTAGAATAAAATACAAAGTCCTAGAATAATATACAAGTTACTGAGTCCTAGAATAATATACGATTTACTGAGTTCTAGAATAATATGCAAAGTCCCAGAATAATATATGAGTTACTGAGTCCTAGAATAATATACTTGTTATTGAGTCTTAGAATAATATACAAAGTCCTGTAATAATATAAGAATTACTGTGTCCTAGAAAAAATGTACGATTTACTGAGTCCAGGAATAATATCCGAGTTACTTAGTCTTTGAATTAAATACAAAGTCCTAGAATAATGTACACGTTACTGAGTCCGAGTATAATATAGGAGTTACTGACTCCTAGAATAATATACGAAGTCCTAGAAAAAAAAAAACAGTCCTAGAATAATATACAAGTTACTGAGTCCTAGAATAATATATGAAGTCCTAGAATAATATGTAATGTTCTAGAATAATATAGAAGTTACCGAGTCCTATAATAATATACGAAGTCCAAGAATAATATATGAGTTACTGAGTTTTAGAATAATATACAAAGTCCTACAATAATATAAGAGTTACTGAATCCTAGAATAATATACGAGTTACTGAGTCCTAGAATAATATACAAAGTCCCAGAATAATATAGGAGTTAAGGAGTCCTAGAACTGATTGACCCTTGGCTTGTTCCTTGACAACTCTACTGCCTAATCCCAACCTGCAACTACTCGTTACCGACCTTTTGGCTTGTTTACTGACCAAGCTGCTGTTTAATCCTTATCTGCTCATCCGCTTCTGGAATCAAGCTTGCTCACACCCTGGTAGGGTAAACCTGAGTAATGCGACCTGGTACTAGCATGCAGCTAAATCCCTCTCCACCATCAGGAGCTCTGGTGAACACCGGCTAATACTTAGAATCCGCACCTCAGGTGAGCCTGTGTCATCTGCCAGAGAGACTGCCTGTGCACCTATCCTGCTGTTCGGTGGTTTTACGGCAACTGCTATATCAATTGATCTTCAAGCCCGACACCTGATCGTGACAGCTAGGGTAATATACAAAGTCGTAGAATAATATTGGAGTTACTGAGTCCTAGAATACTATATGAAGTCCTAGAAGAATATATAAGTTATAGAGTCCTAGAATGTTATATGAGTTACTGAGTCTTAGAATAATATATGAAGCCCTAGAATAATATACAAGTTACTGAATCCTAGAATAATATACAAGATACTGAGTCCTAGAATAAAATACAAAGTCCTAGAATAATATACAAGTTACTGAGTCCTAGAATAATATTCGATTTACTGAGTTCTAGAATAATATGCAAAGTCCCAGAATAATATATGAGTTACTGAGTCCGAGTATAATATAGGAGTTACTGACTCCTAGAATAATATACGAAGTCCTAGAAAAAAAAACAGTCCTAGAATAATATACAAGTTACTGAGTCCTAGAATAATATATGAAGTCCTAGAATAATATGCAATGTTCTAGAATAATATAGAAGTTACTGAGTCCTATAATAATATACGAAGTCCAAGAATAATATATGAATTACTGAGTTTTAGAATAATATACAAAGTCCTACAATAATATAAGAGTTACTGAATCCTAGAATAATATACGAGTTACTGAGTCCTAGAATAATATACAAAGTCCCAGAATAATATAGGAGTTAAGGAGTCCTAGAACTGATTGACCCTTGGCTTGTTCCTTGACAACTCTACTGCCTAATCCCAACCTGCAACTACTCGTTACCGACCTTTTGGCTTGTTTACTGACCAAGCTGCTGTTTAATCCTTATCTGCTCATCCGCTTCTGGAATCAAGCTTGCTCACACCCTGGTAGGGTAAACCTGAGTAATGCGACCTGGTACTAGCATGCAGCTAAATCCCTCTCCACCATCAGGAGCTCTGGTGAACACCGGCTAATACTTAGAATCCGCACCTCAGGTGAGCCTGTGTCATCTGCCAGAGAGACTGCCTGTGCACCTATCCTGCTGTTCGGTGGTTTTACGGCAACTGCTATATCAATTGATCTTCAAGCCCGACACCTGATCGTGACAGCTAGGGTAATATACAAAGTCGTAGAATAATATTGGAGTTACTGAGTCCTAGAATACTATATGAAGTCCTAGAAGAATATATAAGTTATAGAGTCCTAGAATGTTATATGAGTTACTGAGTCTTAGAATAATATATGAAGCCCTAGAATAATATACAAGTTACTGAATCCTAGAATAATATACAAGATACTGAGTCCTAGAATAAAATACAAAGTCCTAGAATAATATACAAGTTACTGAGTCCTAGAATAATATTCGATTTACTGAGTTCTAGAATAATATGCAAAGTCCCAGAATAATATATGAGTTACTGAGTCCGAGTATAATATAGGAGTTACTGACTCCTAGAATAATATACGAAGTCCTATAAAAAAAAACAGTCCTAGAATAATATACAAGTTACTGAGTCCTAGAATAATATATGAAGTCCTAGAATAATATGCAATGTTCTAGAATAATATAGAAGTTACTGAGTCCTATAATAATATACGAAGTCCAAGAATAATATATGAATTACTGAGTTTTAGAATAATATACAAAGTCCTACAATAATATAAGAGTTACTGAATCCTAGAATAATATACGAGTTACTGAGTCCTAGAATAATATACAAAGTCCCAGAATAATATAGGAGTTAAGGAGTCCTAGAACTGATTGACCCTTGGCTTGTTCCTTGACAACTCTACTGCCTAATCCCAACCTGCAACTACTCGTTACCGACCTTTTGGCTTGTTTACTGACCAAGCTGCTGTTTAATCCTTATCTGCTCATCCGCTATTGGAATCAAGCTTGCTCACACCCTGGTAGGGTAAACCTGAGTAATGCGACATGGTACTAGCATGCAGCTAAATCCATCTCCACCATCACGAGCTCTGGTGAACACCGGCTACTACTTAGAATCCACACCTCAGGTGAGCCTGTGTCATCTGCCAGAGAGACTGCCTTTGCACCTATCCTGCTGTTCGGTGGTTTTCCTGCAACTGCTATATCAATTGATCTTCAAGCCCGACACCTGATCGTGACAGCTAGGGTAATATACAAAGTCGTAGAATAATATTGGAGTTACTGAGTCCTAGAATACTATATGAAGTCCTAGAAGAATATATACAGTGGTGTGAAAAAGTGTTTGCCCCCTTCCTCATTTCCTGTTCCTTTGCATGTTTGTCACACTTAAGTGTTTTGGAACATCAAACCAATTTAAACAATAGTCAAGGACAACACAAGTAAACACAAAATGCAATTTGTAAATGAAGGTGTTTATTATTAAAGGTGAAAAAAAATCCAAACCATCATGGCCCTGTGTGAAAAAGTGATTGCCCCCTGAACCTAATAACTGGTTGGGCCACCGTTAGCAGCAACAACTGCAACCAAGCGTTTGCGATAACGTGCAATGAGGCTTTTACAGCGTCCTGGAGGAATTTTGGCCCACTCATCTTTGCAGAATTGTCCTAATTCACTTACATTAGAGGGTTTTCGAGCATGAATGGCCTTTTTAAGGTCATACCACAACATCTCAATAAGATTCAGGTCAGGACTTTGGCTAGGCCACTCCAAAGTCTTCATTTTGTTTTTCTTCAGCCATTCGGTGGTGGACTTGCTGGTGTGTTTAGGATCATTGTCCTGCTGCAGAACCCAAGTTCGTTTCAGCTTGAGTACACGAACAGATGGTCGGACATTCTCCTTCAGGATCTCTTGGTAGACAGCAGAATTCATAGTTCCTTTTATCACGGCAAGTCTTCCAGGTCCTGAAGCAGCAAAACAGCCCCAGACCATCACACTACCACCACCATATTTTACTGTTGGTATAATGTTCTTTTTATGAAATGCAGTGTTCCTTCTACGCCAGATATACTTGGACACACACCTTCCAAAGAGTTCCACTTTTGTCTCATCGGTCCACAGAATGTTGTCCCAAAAGTCTTGGGGATCATCAAGATGTGTTGTGGAGAAATTGAGACGAGCTTTGATGTTCTTTTTGCTTAGCAGTGGTTTTCTCCTTGGAACTCTGCCATGCAGGCCATTTTTGCCCAGTCTTTTCCTGATGGTGGAGGCATGAACGCTGACCTTAACTGAGGCAAGTGAGGCCTGCAGTTCCTTGGACGTTGTTGTGGGGTCTTTTGTGACCTCTTGGATGAGTCGTCGCTGCGCTCTTGGGGTAATTTTGGACGGCCAGCCACTCCTGGGAAGGTTCACCACTGTTCCATGTCTTCGCCATTTGTGGATAATGGCTCTCACTGTGGTTCGCTGGATTCCCAAAGCTTTGGAAATGGCTTTATAACCCTTTCCAGACTGATAGATCTCAATTACTTTCTTTCTCAATTGTTCCTGAATTTCTTTGGGTCTCGGCATGATGTGTAGCTTTTAAGGATCTTCTGGTGGACCTTACTGTGTCAAGCAGCTCCTATTTAAGTGATGCCTTGATTGTGAACAGGTGTGGCAATAATCAGGCCTGGGTGTGGCTAGAGAAATTGAACTCAGGTGTGGACAACCACAGTTATAGTATGTTTTAACAAGGGGGGCAATCACTTTTTCACACAGGGCCATGATGGTTTGGATTTTTTTTCACCTTTAATAATAAACACCTTCATTTACAAATTGCATTTTGTGTTTACTTGTGTTGTCCTTGACTATTGTTTAAATTGGTTTGATGTTCCGAAACACTTAAGTGTGACAAACATGCAAAGGAACAGGAAATGAGGAAGGGGGCAAACACTTTTTCACACCACTGTAAGTTATAGAGTCCTACAATGTTATATGAGTTACTGAGTCTTAGAATAATATATGAAGCCCTAGAATAATTTACAAGTTACTGAATCCTAGAATAATATACAAGATACTGAGTCCTAGAATAAAATACAAAGTCCTAGAATAATATACAAGTTACTGAGTCCTAGAATAATATACGATTTACTGAGTTCTAGAATAATATGCAAAGTCCCAGAATAATATATGAGTTACTGAGTCCTAGACTAATATACTTGTTATTGAGTCTTAGAATAATATACAAAGTCCTGTAATAATATAAGAATTACTGTGTCCTAGAAAAAATGTACGATTTACTGAGTCCAGGAATAATATCCGAGTTACTTAGTCTTTGAATTAAATACAAAGTCCTAGAATAATGTACACGTTACTGAGTCCGAGTATAATATAGGAGTTACTGACTCCTAGAATAATATACGAAGTCCTAGAAAAAAAAAACAGTCCTAGAATAATATACAAGTTACTGAGTCCTAGAATAATATATGAAGTCCTAGAATAATATGTAATGTTCTAGAATAATATAGAAGTTACCGAGTCCTATAATAATATACGAAGTCCAAGAATAATATATGAGTTACTGAGTTTTAGAATAATATACAAAGTCCTACAATAATATAAGAGTTACTGAATCCTAGAATAATATACGAGTTACTGAGTCCTAGAATAATATACAAAGTCCCAGAATAATATAGGAGTTAAGGAGTCCTAGAACTGATTGACCCTTGGCTTGTTCCTTGACAACTCTACTGCCTAATCCCAACCTGCAACTACTCGTTACCGACCTTTTGGCTTGTTTACTGACCAAGCTGCTGTTTAATCCTTATCTGCTCATCCGCTTCTGGAATCAAGCTTGCTCACACCCTGGTAGGGTAAACCTGAGTAATGCGACCTGGTACTAGCATGCAGCTAAATCCCTCTCCACCATCAGGAGCTCTGGTGAACACCGGCTAATACTTAGAATCCGCACCTCAGGTGAGCCTGTGTCATCTGCCAGAGAGACTGCCTGTGCACCTATCCTGCTGTTCGGTGGTTTTACGGCAACTGCTATATCAATTGATCTTCAAGCCCGACACCTGATCGTGACAGCTAGGGTAATATACAAAGTCGTAGAATAATATTGGAGTTACTGAGTCCTAGAATACTATATGAAGTCCTAGAAGAATATATAAGTTATAGAGTCCTAGAATGTTATATGAGTTACTGAGTCTTAGAATAATATATGAAGCCCTAGAATAATATACAAGTTACTGAATCCTAGAATAATATACAAGATACTGAGTCCTAGAATAAAATACAAAGTCCTAGAATAATATACAAGTTACTGAGTCCTAGAATAATATTCGATTTACTGAGTTCTAGAATAATATGCAAAGTCCCAGAATAATATATGAGTTACTGAGTCCGAGTATAATATAGGAGTTACTGACTCCTAGAATAATATACGAAGTCCTAGAAAAAAAAACAGTCCTAGAATAATATACAAGTTACTGAGTCCTAGAATAATATATGAAGTCCAGAATAATATGCAATGTTCTAGAATAATATACAAGTTACTGAGTCCTATAATAATATAGGAAGTCCAAGAATAATATATGAATTACTGAGTTTTAGAATAATATACATAGTCCTACAATAATATAAGAGTTACTGAATCCTAGAATAATATACGAGTTACTGAGTCCTAGAATAATATACAAAGTCCCAGAATAATATAGGAGTTAAGGAGTCCTAGAACTGATTGACCCTTGGCTTGTTCCTTGACAACTCTACTGCCTAATCCCAACCTGCAACTACTCGTTACCAACCTTTAGGCCTTTTTACTGACCAAGCTGCTGTTTAATCCTTATCTGCTCATCCGCTACTGGAATCAAGCTAGCTCACACCCTGGTAGGGTAAACCTGAGTAATGCGACCTGGTACTAGCATGCAGCTAAATCCATCTCCACCATCACGAGCTCTGGTGAACACCGGCTACTACTTAGAATCCGCACCTCAGATGAGCCTGTGTCATCTGCCAGAGAGACTGCCTGTGCACCTATCCTGCTGTTCGGTGGTTTTCCTGCAACTGCTATATCAATTGATCTTCAAGCCCGACACCTGATCGTGACAGCTAGGGTAATATACAAAGTCGTAGAATAATATTGGAGTTACTGAGTCCTAGAATACTATATGAAGTCCTAGAAGAATATATAAGTTATAGAGTCCTAGAATGTTATATGAGTTACTGAGTCTTAGAATAATATATGAAGCCCTAGAATAATATACAAGTTACTGAATCCTAGAATAATATACAAGATACTGAGTCCCAGAATAAAATACAAAGTGATAGAATAATATAGAAGTTACTGAGTCCTAGACCAATATACAAAGTCCTATAATAATATACGAAGCCCTAGAATAATATACGAGTTACTGAGTCTTAGAATAATGTAGACGTTACTGCGTCCTACAATAATATAGAAGTTACTGAGTCCTAGAATAATATACAAAGTCCTAGAATAATATACAAGATACTGAGTCCTAGAATAAAATACAAAGTCCTAGAATAATATACAAGTTACTGAGTCCTAGAATAATATACAAAGTCCTAGAATAATATACGATTTACTGAGTTCTAGAATAATATGCAAAGTCCCAGAATAATATATGAGCTACTGAGTCCTAGACTAATATACTTGTTATTGAGTCTTAGAATAATATACAAAGTCCTGTAATAATATAAGAATTACTGTGTCCTAGAAAAAATGTACGATTTACTGAGTCCAGGAATAATATCCGAGTTACTTAGTCTTTGAATTAAATACAAAGTCCTAGAATAATGTACACGTTACTGAGTCCGAGTATAATATAGGAGTTGCTGACTCCTAGAATAATATACGAAGTCCTAGAAAAAAAAACTGTCTTAGAATTATATACAAGTTACTGAGTCCTAGAATAATATATGAAGTCCTAGAATAATATGCAATGTTCTAGAATAATATAGAAGTTACCGAGTCCTATAATAATATACGAAGTCCAAGAATAATATATGAGTTACTGAGTTTTAGAATAATATTCAATGTCCTACAATAATATAAGAGTTACTGAATCCTAGAATAATATACGAGTTACTGAGTCCTAGAATAATATACAAAGTCCCTGAATAATATAGGAGTTAAGGAGTCCTAGAACTGATTGACCCTTGGCTTGTTCCTTGACAACTCTACTGCCTAATCCCAACCTGCAACTACTCGTTACCGACCTTTTGGCTTGTTTACTGACCAAGCTGCTGTTTAATCCTTATCTGCTCATCCGCTACTGGAATCAAGCTTGCTCACACCCTGGTAGGGTAAACCTAAGTAATGCGACCTGGTACTAGCATGCAGCTAAATCCATCTCCACCATCAGGAGCTCTGGTGAACACCGGCTAC
Source organism: Lithobates pipiens (assembly GCF_037356315.1). Lineage (NCBI taxonomy): Eukaryota > Metazoa > Chordata > Amphibia > Anura > Ranidae > Lithobates > Lithobates pipiens. Next base: position 1,779,469 of record NW_027507890.1, on the reverse strand, counting down.
TACTTAGAATCCGCACCTCAGGTGAGCCTGTGTCATCTGCCAGAGAGACTGCCTGTGCACCTATCCTGCTGTTCAGTGGTTTTCCTGCAACTGCTATATCAATTGATCTTCAAGCCCGACACCTGATCGTGACAGCTAGGGTAATATACAAAGTCGTAGAATAATATTGGAGTTACTGAGTCCTAGAATACTATATGAAGTCCTAGAAGAATATATAAGTTACAGAGTCCTAGAATGTTATATGAGTTACTGAGTCTTAGAATAATATACGAAGCCCTAGAATAATATACAAGTTACTGAATCCTAGAATAATATACAAGATACTGAGTCCCAGAATAAAATACAAAGTGATAGAATAATATAGAAGTTACTGAGTCCTAGACCAATATACAAAGTCCTATAATAATATACGAAGCCCTAGAATAATATACGAGTTACTGAGTCTTAGAATAATGTAGACGTTACTGCGTCCTACAATAATATAGAAGTTACTGAGTCCTAGAATAATATACAAAGTCCTAGAATAATATACAAGATACTGAGTCCTAGAATAAAATACAAAGTCCTAGAATAATATACAAGTTACTGAGTCCTAGAATAATATACAAAGTCCTAGAATAATATACGATTTACTGAGTTCTAGAATAATATGCAAAGTCCCAGAATAATATATGAGCTACTGAGTCCTAGACTAATATACTTGTTATTGAGTCTTAGAATAATATACAAAGTCCTGTAATAATATAAGAATTACTGTGTCCTAGAAAAAATGTACGATTTACTGAGTCCAGGAATAATATCCGAGTTACTTAGTCTTTGAATTAAATACAAAGTCCTAGAATAATGTACACGTTACTGAGTCCGAGTATAATATAGGAGTTGCTGACTCCTAGAATAATATACGAAGTCCTAGAAAAAAAAACTGTCTTAGAATTATATACAAGTTACTGAGTCCTAGAATAATATATGAAGTCCTAGAATAATATGCAATGTTCTAGAATAATATAGAAGTTACCGAGTCCTATAATAATATACGAAGTCCAAGAATAATATATGAGTTACTGAGTTTTAGAATAATATTCAATGTCCTACAATAATATAAGAGTTACTGAATCCTAGAATAATATACGAGTTACTGAGTCCTAGAATAATATACAAAGTCCCTGAATAATATAGGAGTTAAGGAGTCCTAGAACTGATTGACCCTTGGCTTGTTCCTTGACAACTCTACTGCCTAATCCCAACCTGCAACTACTCGTTACCGACCTTTTGGCTTGTTTACTGACCAAGCTGCTGTTTAATCCTTATCTGCTCATCCGCTACTGGAATCAAGCTTGCTCACACCCTGGTAGGGTAAACCTAAGTAATGCGACCTGGTACTAGCATGCAGCTAAATCCATCTCCACCATCAGGAGCTCTGGTGAACACCGGCTACTACTTAGAATCCGCACCTCAGGTGAGCCTGTGTCATCTGCCAGAGAGACTGCCTGTGCACCTATCCTGCTGTTCAGTGGTTTTCCTGCAACTGCTATATCAATTGATCTTCAAGCCCGACACCTGATCGTGACAGCTAGGGTAATATACAAAGTCGTAGAATAATATTGGAGTTACTGAGTCCTAGAATACTATATGAAGTCCTAGAAGAATATATAAGTTACAGAGTCCTAGAATGTTATATGAGTTACTGAGTCTTAGAATAATATACGAAGCCCTAGAATAATATACAAGTTACTGAATCCTAGAATAATATACAAGATACTGAGTCCCAGAATAAAATACAAAGTGATAGAATAATATAGAAGTTACTGAGTCCTAGACCAATATACAAAGTCCTATAATAATATACGAAGCCCTAGAATAATATACGAGTTACTGAGTCTTAGAATAATGTAGACGCTACTGCGTCCTTCAATAATATAGAAGTTACTGAGTCCTAGAATAATATACAAAGTCCTAGAATAATATACAAGATACTGAGTCCTAGAATAAAATACAAAGTCCTAGAATAATATACAAGTTACTGAGTCCTAGAATAATATACAAAGTCCTAGAATAATATACGATTTACTGAGTTCTAGAATAATATGCAAAGTCCCAGAATAATATATGAGCTACTGAGTCCTAGACTAATATACTTGTTATTGAGTCTTAGAATAATATACAAAGTCCTGTAATAATATTAGAATTACTGTGTCCTAGAAAAAATGTACAATTAACTGAGTCCAGGAATAATATCCGAGTTACTTAGTCTTTGAACTAAATACAAAGTCTTAGAATAATGTACACGTTACTGAGTCCGAGTATAATATAGGAGTTGCTGACTCCTAGAATAATATACGAAGTCCTAGAAAAAAAAACAGTCCTAGAATAATATACAAGTTACTGAGTCCTAGAATAATATATGAAGTCCTAGAATAATATGCAATGTTCTAGAATAATATAGAAGTTACCGAGTCCTATAATAATATACGAAGTCCAAGAATAATATATGAGTTACTGAGTTTTAGAATAATATTCAATGTCCTACAATAATATAAGAGTTATTGAATCCTAGAATAATATACGAGTTACTGAGTCCTAGAATAATATACAAAGTCCCTGAATAATATAGGAGTTAAGGAGTCCTAGAACTGATTGACCCTTGGCTTGTTCCTTGACAACTCTACTGCCTAATCCCAACCTGCAACTACTCGTTACCGACCTTTTGGCTTGTTTACTGACCAAGCTGCTGTTTAATCCTTATCTGCTCATCCGCTACTGGAATCAAGCTTGCTCACACCCTGGTAGGGTAAACCTAAGTAATGCGACCTGGTACTAGCATGCAGCTAAATCCATCTCCACCATCAGGAGCTCTGGTGAACACCGGCTACTACTTAGAATCCGCACCTCAGGTGAGCCTGTGTCATCTGCCAGAGAGACTGCCTGTGCACCTATCCTGCTGTTCGGTGGTTTTCTTGCAACTGCTATATCAATTGATCTTCAAGCCCGACACCTGATCGTGACAGCTAGGGTAATATACAAAGTCGTAGAATAATATTGGAGTTACTGAGTCCTAGAATACTATATGAAGTCCTAGAAGAATATATAAGTTACAGAGTCCTAGAATGTTATATGAGTTACTGAGTCTTAGAATAATATACGAAGCCCTAGAATAATATACAAGTTACTGAATCCTAGAATAATATACAAGATACTGAGTCCCAGAATAAAATACAAAGTGATAGAATAATATAGAAGTTACTGAGTCCTAGACCAATATACAAAGTCCTATAATAATATACGAAGCCCTAGAATAATATACGAGTTACTGAGTCTTAGAATAATGTAGACGTTACTGCGTCCTACAATAATATAGAAGTTACTGAGTCCTAGAATAATATACAAAGTCCTAGAATAATATACAAGATACTGAGTCCTAGAATAAAATACAAAGTCCTAGAATAATATACAAGTTACTGAGTCCTAGAATAATATACAAAGTCCTAGAATAATATACGATTTACTGAGTTCTAGAATAATATGCAAAGTCCCAGAATAATATATGAGCTACTGAGTCCTAGACTAATATACTTGTTATTGAGTCTTAGAATAATATACAAAGTCCTGTAATAATATAAGAATTACTGTGTCCTAGAAAAAATGTACGATTTACTGAGTCCAGGAATAATATCCGAGTTACTTAGTCTTTGAATTAAATACAAAGTCCTAGAATAATGTACACGTTACTGAGTCCGAGTATAATATAGGAGTTGCTGACTCCTAGAATAATATACGAAGTCCTAGAAAAAAAAACTGTCTTAGAATTATATACAAGTTACTGAGTCCTAGAATAATATATGAAGTCCTAGAATAATATGCAATGTTCTAGAATAATATAGAAGTTACCGAGTCCTATAATAATATACGAAGTCCAAGAATAATATATGAGTTACTGAGTTTTAGAATAATATTCAATGTCCTACAATAATATAAGAGTTACTGAATCCTAGAATAATATACGAGTTACTGAGTCCTAGAATAATATACAAAGTCCCTGAATAATATAGGAGTTAAGGAGTCCTAGAACTGATTGACCCTTGGCTTGTTCCTTGACAACTCTACTGCCTAATCCCAACCTGCAACTACTCGTTACCGACCTTTTGGCTTGTTTACTGACCAAGCTGCTGTTTAATCCTTATCTGCTCATCCGCTACTGGAATCAAGCTTGCTCACACCCTGGTAGGGTAAACCTAAGTAATGCGACCTGGTACTAGCATGCAGCTAAATCCATCTCCACCATCAGGAGCTCTGGTGAACACCGGCTACTACTTAGAATCCGCACCTCAGGTGAGCCTGTGTCATCTGCCAGAGAGACTGCCTGTGCACCTATCCTGCTGTTCAGTGGTTTTCCTGCAACTGCTATATCAATTGATCTTCAAGCCCGACACCTGATCGTGACAGCTAGGGTAATATACAAAGTCGTAGAATAATATTGGAGTTACTGAGTCCTAGAATACTATATGAAGTCCTAGAAGAATATATACGTTACAGAGTCCTAGAATGTTATATGAGTTACTGAGTCTTAGAATAATATACGAAGCCCTAGAATAATATACAAGTTACTGAATCCTAGAATAATATACAAGATACTGAGTCCCAGAATACAATACAAAGTGATAGAATAATATAGAAGTTACTGAGTCCTAGACCAATATATAAAGTCCTATAATAATATACGAAGCCCTAGAATAATATACGAGTTACTGAGTCTTAGAATAATGTAGACGTTACTGCGTCCTACAATAATATAGAAGTTACTGAGTCCTAGAATAATATACAAAGTCCTAGAATAATATACAAGATACTGAGTCCTAGAATAAAATACAAAGTCCTAGAATAATATACAAGTTACTGAGTCCTAGAATAATATACAAAGTCCTAGAATAATATACGATTTACTGAGTTCTAGAATAATATGCAAAGTCCCAGAATAATATATGAGCTACTGAGTCCTAGACTAATATACTTGTTATTGAGTCTTAGAATAATATACAAAGTCCTGTAATAATATAAGAATTACTGTGTCCTAGAAAAAATGTACGATTTACTGAGTCCAGGAATAATATCCGAGTTACTTAGTCTTTGAATTAAATACAAAGTCCTAGAATAATGTACACGTTACTGAGTCCGAGTATAATATAGGAGTTGCTGACTCCTAGAATAATATACGAAGTCCTAGAAAAAAAAACTGTCTTAGAATTATATACAAGTTACTGAGTCCTAGAATAATATATGAAGTCCTAGAATAATATGCAATGTTCTAGAATAATATAGAAGTTACCGAGTCCTATAATAATATACGAAGTCCAAGAATAATATATGAGTTACTGAGTTTTAGAATAATATTCAATGTCCTACAATAATATAAGAGTTACTGAATCCTAGAATAATATACGAGTTACTGAGTCCTAGAATAATATACAAAGTCCCTGAATAATATAGGAGTTAAGGAGTCCTAGAACTGATTGACCCTTGGCTTGTTCCTTGACAACTCTACTGCCTAATCCCAACCTGCAACTACTCGTTACCGACCTTTTGGCTTGTTTACTGACCAAGCTGCTGTTTAATCCTTATCTGCTCATCCGCTACTGGAATCAAGCTTGCTCACACCCTGGTAGGGTAAACCTAAGTAATGCGACCTGGTACTAGCATGCAGCTAAATCCATCTCCACCATCAGGAGCTCTGGTGAACACCGGCTACTACTTAGAATCCGCACCTCAGGTGAGCCTGTGTCATCTGCCAGAGAGACTGCCTGTGCACCTATCCTGCTGTTCAGTGGTTTTCCTGCAACTGCTATATCAATTGATCTTCAAGCCCGACACCTGATCGTGACAGCTAGGGTAATATACAAAGTCGTAGAATAATATTGGAGTTACTGAGTCCTAGAATACTATATGAAGTCCTAGAAGAATATATAAGTTACAGAGTCCTAGAATGTTATATGAGTTACTGAGTCTTAGAATAATATACGAAGCCCTAGAATAATATACAAGTTACTGAATCCTAGAATAATATACAAGATACTGAGTCCCAGAATACAATACAAAGTGATAGAATAATATAGAAGTTACTGAGTCCTAGACCAATATATAAAGTCCTATAATAATATACGAAGCCCTAGAATAATATACGAGTTACTGAGTCTTAGAATAATGTAGACGTTACTGCGTCCTACAATAATATAGAAGTTACTGAGTCCTAGAATAATATACAAAGTCCTAGAATAATATACAAGATACTGAGTCCTAGAATAAAATACAAAGTCCTAGAATAATATACAAGTTACTGAGTCCTAGAATAATATACAAAGTCCTAGAATAATATACGATTTACTGAGTTCTAGAATAATATGCAAAGTCCCAGAATAATATATGAGCTACTGAGTCCTAGACTAATATACTTGTTATTGAGTCTTAGAATAATATACAAAGTCCTGTAATAATATAAGAATTACTGTGTCCTAGAAAAAATGTACGATTTACTGAGTCCAGGAATAATATCCGAGTTACTTAGTCTTTGAATTAAATACAAAGTCCTAGAATAATGTACACGTTACTGAGTCCGAGTATAATATAGGAGTTGCTGACTCCTAGAATAATATACGAAGTCCTAGAAAAAAAAACTGTCTTAGAATTATATACAAGTTACTGAGTCCTAGAATAATATATGAAGTCCTAGAATAATATGCAATGTTCTAGAATAATATAGAAGTTACCGAGTCCTATAATAATATACGAAGTCCAAGAATAATATATGAGTTACTGAGTTTTAGAATAATATTCAATGTCCTACAATAATATAAGAGTTACTGAATCCTAGAATAATATACGAGTTACTGAGTCCTAGAATAATATACAAAGTCCCTGAATAATATAGGAGTTAAGGAGTCCTAGAACTGATTGACCCTTGGCTTGTTCCTTGACAACTCTACTGCCTAATCCCAACCTGCAACTACTCGTTACCGACCTTTTGGCTTGTTTACTGACCAAGCTGCTGTTTAATCCTTATCTGCTCATCCGCTACTGGAATCAAGCTTGCTCACACCCTGGTAGGGTAAACCTAAGTAATGCGACCTGGTACTAGCATGCAGCTAAATCCATCTCCACCATCAGGAGCTCTGGTGAACACCGGCTACTACTTAGAATCCGCACCTCAGGTGAGCCTGTGTCATCTGCCAGAGAGACTGCCTGTGCACCTATCCTGCTGTTCAGTGGTTTTCCTGCAACTGCTATATCAATTGATCTTCAAGCCCGACACCTGATCGTGACAGCTAGGGTAATATACAAAGTCGTAGAATAATATTGGAGTTACTGAGTCCTAGAATACTATATGAAGTCCTAGAAGAATATATAAGTTACAGAGTCCTAGAATGTTATATGAGTTACTGAGTCTTAGAATAATATACGAAGCCCTAGAATAATATACAAGTTACTGAATCCTAGAATAATATACAAGATACTGAGTCCCAGAATACAATACAAAGTGATAGAATAATATAGAAGTTACTGAGTCCTAGACCAATATATAAAGTCCTATAATAATATACGAAGCCCTAGAATAATATACGAGTTACTGAGTCTTAGAATAATGTAGACGTTACTGCGTCCTACAATAATATAGAAGTTACTGAGTCCTAGAATAATATACAAAGTCCTAGAATAATATACAAGATACTGAGTCCTAGAATAAAATACAAAGTCCTAGAATAATATACAAGTTACTGAGTCCTAGAATAATATACAAAGTCCTAGAATAATATACGATTTACTGAGTTCTAGAATAATATGCAAAGTCCCAGAATAATATATGAGCTACTGAGTCCTAGACTAATATACTTGTTATTGAGTCTTAGAATAATATACAAAGTCCTGTAATAATATAAGAATTACTGTGTCCTAGAAAAAATGTACGATTTACTGAGTCCAGGAATAATATCCGAGTTACTTAGTCTTTGAATTAAATACAAAGTCCTAGAATAATGTACACGTTACTGAGTCCGAGTATAATATAGGAGTTGCTGACTCCTAGAATAATATACGAAGTCCTAGAAAAAAAAACTGTCTTAGAATTATATACAAGTTACTGAGTCCTAGAATAATATATGAAGTCCTAGAATAATATGCAATGTTCTAGAATAATATAGAAGTTACCGAGTCCTATAATAATATACGAAGTCCAAGAATAATATATGAGTTACTGAGTTTTAGAATAATATTCAATGTCCTACAATAATATAAGAGTTACTGAATCCTAGAATAATATACGAGTTACTGAGTCCTAGAATAATACACAAAGTCCCTGAATAATATAGGAGTTAAGGAGTCCTAGAACTGATTGACCCTTGGCTTGTTCCTTGACAACTCTACTGCCTAATCCCAACCTGCAACTACTCGTTACCGACCTTTTGGCTTGTTTACTGACCAAGCTGCTGTTTAATCCTTATCTGCTCATCCGCTACTGGAATCAAGCTTGCTCACACCCTGGTAGGGTAAACCTAAGTAATGCGACCTGGTACTAGCATGCAGCTAAATCCATCTCCACCATCAGGAGCTCTGGTGAACACCGGCTACTACTTAGAATCCGCACCTCAGGTGAGCCTGTGTCATCTGCCAGAGAGACTGCCTGTGCACCTATCCTGCTCTTCAGTGGTTTTCCTGCAACTGCTATATCAATTGATCTTCAAGCCCGACACCTGATCGTGACAGCTAGGGTAATATACAAAGTCGTAGAATAATATTGGAGTTACTGAGTCCTAGAATACTATATGAAGTCCTAGAAGAATATATAAGTTACAGAGTCCTAGAATGTTATATGAGTTACTGAGTCTTAGAATAATATACGAAGCCCTAGAATAATATACAAGTTACTGAATCCTAGAATAATATACAAGATACTGAGTCCCAGAATAAAATACAAAGTGATAGAATAATATAGAAGTTACTGAGTCCTAGACCAATATACAAAGTCCTATAATAATATACGAAGCCCTAGAATAATATACGAGTTACTGAGTCTTAGAATAATGTAGACGTTACTGCGTCCTACAATAATATAGAAGTTACTGAGTCCTAGAATAATATACAAAGTCCTAGAATAATATACAAGATACTGAGTCCTAGAATAAAATACAAAGTCCTAGAATAATATACAAGTTACTGAGTCCTAGAATAATATACAAAGTCCTAGAATAATATACGATTTACTGAGTTCTAGAATAATATGCAAAGTCCCAGAATAATATATGAGCTACTGAGTCCTAGACTAATATACTTGTTATTGAGTCTTAGAATAATATACAAAGTCCTGTAATAATATAAGAATTACTGTGTCCTAGAAAAAATGTACGATTTACTGAGTCCAGGAATAATATCCGAGTTACTTAGTCTTTGAATTAAATACAAAGTCCTAGAATAATGTACACGTTACTGAGTCCGAGTATAATATAGGAGTTGCTGACTCCTAGAATAATATACGAAGTCCTAGAAAAAAAAACTGTCTTAGAATTATATACAAGTTACTGAGTCCTAGAATAATATATGAAGTCCTAGAATAATATGCAATGTTCTAGAATAATATAGAAGTTACCGAGTCCTATAATAATATACGAAGTCCAAGAATAATATATGAGTTACTGAGTTTTAGAATAATATTCAATGTCCTACAATAATATAAGAGTTACTGAATCCTAGAATAATATACGAGTTACTGAGTCCTAGAATAATATACAAAGTCCCTGAATAATATAGGAGTTAAGGAGTCCTAGAACTGATTGACCCTTGGCTTGTTCCTTGACAACTCTACTGCCTAATCCCAACCTGCAACTACTCGTTACCGACCTTTTGGCTTGTTTACTGAACAAGCTGCTGTTTAATCCTTATCTGCTCATCCGCTACTGGAATCAAGCTTGCTCACACCCTGGTAGGGTAAACCTAAGTAATGCGACCTGGTACTAGCATGCAGCTAAATCCATCTCCACCATCAGGAGCTCTGGTGAACACCGGCTACTACTTAGAATCCGCACCTCAGGTGAGCCTGTGTCATCTGCCAGAGAGACTGCCTGTGCACCTATCCTGCTGTTCAGTGGTTTTCCTGCAACTGCTATATCAATTGATCTTCAAGCCCGACACCTGATCGTGACAGCTAGGGTAATATACAAAGTCGTAGAATAATATTGGAGTTACTGAGTCCTAGAATACTATATGAAGTCCTAGAAGAATATATAAGTTACAGAGTCCTAGAATGTTATATGAGTTACTGAGTCTTAGAATAATATACGAAGCCCTAGAATAATATACAAGTTACTGAATCCTAGAATAATATACAAGATACTGAGTCCCAGAATAAAATACAAAGTGATAGAATAATATAGAAGTTACTGAGTCCTAGACCAATATACAAAGTCCTATAATAATATACGAAGCCCTAGAATAATATACGAGTTACTGAGTCTTAGAATAATGTAGACGTTACTGCGTCCTACAATAATATAGAAGTTACTGAGTCCTAGAATAATATACAAAGTCCTAGAATAATATACAAGATACTGAGTCCTAGTATAAAATACAAAGTCCTAGAATAATATACAAGTTACTGAGTCCTAGAATAATATACAAAGTCCTAGAATAATATACGATTTACTGAGTTCTAGAATAATATGCAAAGTCCCAGAATAATATATGAGCTACTGAGTCCTAGACTAATATACTTGTTATTGAGTCTTAGAATAATATACAAAGTCCTGTAATAATATAAGAATTACTGTGTCCTAGAAAAAATGTACGATTTACTGAGTCCAGGAATAATATCCGAGTTACTTAGTCTTTGAATTAAATACAAAGTCCTAGAATAATGTACACGTTACTGAGTCCGAGTATAATATAGGAGTTGCTGACTCCTAGAATAATATACGAAGTCCTAGAAAAAAAAACTGTCTTAGAATTATATACAAGTTACTGAGTCCTAGAATAATATATGAAGTCCTAGAATAATATGCAATGTTCTAGAATAATATAGAAGTTACCGAGTCCTATAATAATATACGAAGTCCAAGAATAATATATGAGTTACTGAGTTTTAGAATAATATTCAATGTCCTACAATAATATAAGAGTTACTGAATCCTAGAATAATATACGAGTTACTGAGTCCTAGAATAATATACAAAGTCCCTGAATAATATAGGAGTTAAGGAGTCCTAGAACTGATTGACCCTTGGCTTGTTCCTTGACAACTCTACTGCCTAATCCCAACCTGCAACTACTCGTTACCGACCTTTTGGCTTGTTTACTGACCAAGCTGCTGTTTAATCCTTATCTGCTCATCCGCTACTGGAATCAAGCTTGCTCACACCCTGGTAGGGTAAACCTAAGTAATGCGACCTGGTACTAGCATGCAGCTAAATCCATCTCCACCATCAGGAGCTCTGGTGAACACCGGCTACTACTTAGAATCCGCACCTCAGGTGAGCCTGTGTCATCTGCCAGAGAGACTGCCTGTGCACCTATCCTGCTGTTCAGTGGTTTTCCTGCAACTGCTATATCAATTGATCTTCAAGCCCGACACCTGATCGTGACAGCTAGGGTAATATACAAAGTCGTAGAATAATATTGGAGTTACTGAGTCCTAGAATACTATATGAAGTCCTAGAAGAATATATAAGTTACAGAGTCCTAGAATGTTATATGAGTTACTGAGTCTTAGAATAATATACGAAGCCCTAGAATAATATACAAGTTACTGAATCCTAGAATAATATACAAGATACTGAGTCCCAGAATAAAATACAAAGTGATAGAATAATATAGAAGTTACTGAGTCCTAGACCAATATACAAAGTCCTATAATAATATACGAAGCCCTAGAATAATATACGAGTTACTGAGTCTTAGAATAATGTAGACGTTACTGCGTCCTACAATAATATAGAAGTTACTGAGTCCTAGAATAATATACAAAGTCCTAGAATAATATACAAGATACTGAGTCCTAGTATAAAATACAAAGTCCTAGAATAATATACAAGTTACTGAGTCCTAGAATAATATACAAAGTCCTAGAATAATATACGATTTACTGAGTTCTAGAATAATATGCAAAGTCCCAGAATAATATATGAGCTACTGAGTCCTAGACTAATATACTTGTTATTGAGTCTTAGAATAATATACAAAGTCCTGTAATAATATAAGAATTACTGTGTCCTAGAAAAAATGTACGATTTACTGAGTCCAGGAATAATATCCGAGTTACTTAGTCTTTGAATTGAATACAAAGTCCTAGAATAATGTACACGTTACTGAGTCCGAGTATAATATAGGAGTTGCTGACTCCTAGAATAATATACGAAGTCCTAGAAAAAAAAACTGTCTTAGAATTATATACAAGTTACTGAGTCCTAGAATAATATATGAAGTCCTAGAATAATATGCAATGTTCTAGAATAATATAGAAGTTACCGAGTCCTATAATAATATACGAAGTCCAAGAATAATATATGAGTTACTGAGTTTTAGAATAATATTCAATGTCCTACAATAATATAAGAGTTACTGAATCCTAGAATAATATACGAGTTACTGAGTCCTAGAATAATATACAAAGTCCCTGAATAATATAGGAGTTAAGGAGTCCTAGAACTGATTGACCCTTGGCTTGTTCCTTGACAACTCTACTGCCTAATCCCAACCTGCAACTACTCGTTACCGACCTTTTGGCTTGTTTACTGACCAAGCTGCTGTTTAATCCTTATCTGCTCATCCGCTACTGGAATCAAGCTTGCTCACACCCTGGTAGGGTAAACCTAAGTAATGCGACCTGGTACTAGCATGCAGCTAAATCCATCTCCACCATCAGGAGCTCTGGTGAACACCGGCTACTACTTAGAATCCGCACCTCAGGTGAGCCTGTGTCATCTGCCAGAGAGACTGCCTGTGCACCTATCCTGCTGTTCAGTGGTTTTCCTGCAACTGCTATATCAATTGATCTTCAAGCCCGACACCTGATCGTGACAGCTAGGGTAATATACAAAGTCGTAGAATAATATTGGAGTTACTGAGTCCTAGAATACTATATGAAGTCCTAGAAGAATATATAAGTTACAGAGTCCTAGAATGTTATATGAGTTACTGAGTCTTAGAATAATATACGAAGCCCTAGAATAATATACAAGTTACTGAATCCTAGAATAATATACAAGATACTGAGTCCCAGAATAAAATACAAAGTGATAGAATAATATAGAAGTTACTGAGTCCTAGACCAATATACAAAGTCCTATAATAATATACGAAGCCCTAGAATAATATACGAGTTACTGAGTCTTAGAATAATGTAGACGTTACTGCGTCCTACAATAATATAGAAGTTACTGAGTCCTAGAATAATATACAAAGTCCTAGAATAATATACAAGATACTGAGTCCTAGAATAAAATACAAAGTCCTAGAATAATATACAAGTTACTGAGTCCTAGAATAATATACAAAGTCCTAGAATAATATACGATTTACTGAGTTCTAGAATAATATGCAAAGTCCCAGAATAATATATGAGCTACTGAGTCCTAGACTAATATACTTGTTATTGAGTCTTAGAATAATATACAAAGTCCTGTAATAATATAAGAATTACTGTGTCCTAGAAAAAATGTACGATTTACTGAGTCCAGAAATAATATCCGAGTTACTTAGTCTTTGAATTAAATACAAAGTCCTAGAATAATGTACACGTTTCTGAGTCCGAGTATAATATAGGAGTTACTGACTCCTAGAATAATATACGAAGTCCTAGAAAAAAAAACAGTCCTAGAATAATATACAAGTTACTGAGTCCTAGAATAATATATGAAGTCCTAGAATAATATGCAATGTTATAGAATAATATAGAAGTTACCGAGTCCTATAATAATATTCGAAGTCCAAGAATAATATATGAGTTACTGAGTTTTAGAATAATATACAAAGTCCTACAATAATATAAGAGTTACTGAATCCTAGAATAATATACGAGTTACTGAGTCCTAGAATAATATACAAAGTCCCAGAATAATATAGGAGTTAAGGAGTCCTAGAACTGATTGACCCTTGGCTTGTTCCTTGACAACTCTACTGCCTAATCCCAACCTGCAACTACTCGTTACCGACCTTTTGGCTTGTTTACTGACCAAGCTGCTGTTTAATCCTTATCTGCTCATCCGCTACTGGAATCAAGCTTGCTCACACCCTGGTAGGGTAAACCTAAGTAATGCGACCTGGTACTAGCATGCAGCTAAATCCATCTCCACCATCAGGAGCTCTGGTGAACACCGGCTACTACTTAGAATCCGCACCTCAGGTGAGCCTGTGTCATCTGCCAGAGAGACTGCCTGTGCACCTATCCTGCTGTTCAGTGGTTTTCCTGCAACTGCTATATCAATTGATCTTCAAGCCCGACACCTGATCGTGACAGCTAGGGTAATATACAAAGTCGTAGAATAATATTGGAGTTACTGAGTCCTAGAATACTATATGAAGTCCTAGAAGAATATATAAGTTACAGAGTCCTAGAATGTTATATGAGTTACTGAGTCTTAGAATAATATACGAAGCCCTAGAATAATATACAAGTTACTGAATCCTAGAATAATATACAAGATACTGAGTCCCAGAATAAAATACAAAGTGATAGAATAATATAGAAGTTACTGAGTCCTAGACCAATATACAAAGTCCTATAATAATATACGAAGCCCTAGAATAATATACGAGTTACTGAGTCTTAGAATAATGTAGACGTTACTGCGTCCTACAATAATATAGAAGTTACTGAGTCCTAGAATAATATACAAAGTCCTAGAATAATATACAAGATACTGAGTCCTAGAATAAAATACAAAGTCCTAGAATAATATACAAGTTACTGAGTCCTAGAATAATATACAAAGTCCTAGAATAATATACGATTTACTGAGTTCTAGAATAATATGCAAAGTCCCAGAATAATATATGAGCTACTGAGTCCTAGACTAATATACTTGTTATTGAGTCTTAGAATAATATACAAAGTCCTTTAATAATATAAGAATTACTGTGTCCTAGAAAAAATGTACGATTTACTGAGTCCAGGAATAATATCCGAGTTACTTAGTCTTTGAATTAAATACAAAGTCCTAGAATAATGTACACGTTACTGAGTCCGAGTATAATATAGGAGTTACTGACTCCTAGAATAATATACGAAGTCCTAGAAAAAAAAACAGTCCTAGAATAATATACAAGTTACTGAGTCCTAGAATAATATATGAAGTCCTAGAATAATATGCAATGTTATAGAATAATATAGAAGTTACCGAGTCCTATAATAATATTCGAAGTCCAAGAATAATATATGAGTTACTGAGTTTTAGAATAATATACAAAGTCCTACAATAATATAAGAGTTACTGAATCCTAGAATAATATACGAGTTACTGAGTCCTAGAATAATATACAAAGTCCCAGAATAATATAGGAGTTAAGGAGTCCTAGAACTGATTGACCCTTGGCTTGTTCCTTGACAACTCTACTGCCTAATCCCAACCTGCAACTACTCGTTACCGACCTTTTGGCTTGTTTACTGACCAAGCTGCTGTTTAATCCTTATCTGCTCATCCGCTACTGGAATCAAGCTTGCTCACACCCTGGTAGGGTAAACCTAAGTAATGCGACCTGGTACTAGCATGCAGCTAAATCCATCTCCACCATCAGGAGCTCTGGTGAACACCGGCTACTACTTAGAATCCGCACCTCAGGTGAGCCTGTGTCATCTGCCAGAGAGACTGCCTGTGCACCTATCCTGCTGTTCAGTGGTTTTCCTGCAACTGCTATATCAATTGATCTTCAAGCCCGACACCTGATCGTGACAGCTAGGGTAATATACAAAGTCGTAGAATAATATTGGAGTTACTGAGTCCTAGAATACTATATGAAGTCCTAGAAGAATATATAAGTTACAGAGTCCTAGAATGTTATATGAGTTACTGAGTCTTAGAATAATATACGAAGCCCTAGAATAATATACAAGTTACTGAATCCTAGAATAATATACAAGATACTGAGTCCCAGAATAAAATACAAAGTGATAGAATAATATAGAAGTTACTGAGTCCTAGACCAATATACAAAGTCCTAGAATAATATACGAAGCCCTAGAATAATATACGAGTTACTGAGTCTTAGAATAATGTAGACGTTACTGCGTCCTACAATAATATAGAAGTTACTGAGTCCTAGAATAATATACAAAGTCCTAGAATAATATACAAGATACTGAGTCCTAGAATAAAATACAAAGTCCTAGAATAATATACAAGTTACTGAGTCCTAGAATAATATACAAAGTCCTAGAATAATATACGATTTACTGAGTTCTAGAATAATATGCAAAGTCCCAGAATAATATATGAGCTACTGAGTCCTAGACTAATATACTTGTTATTGAGTCTTAGAATAATATACAAAGTCCTGTAATAATATAAGAATTACTGTGTCCTAGAAAAAATGTACGATTTACTGAGTCCAGGAATAATATCCGAGTTACTTAGTCTTTGAATTAAATACAAAGTCCTAGAATAATGTACACGTTACTGAGTCCGAGTATAATATAGGAGTTGCTGACTCCTAGAATAATATACGAAGTCCTAGAAAAAAAAACTGTCTTAGAATTATATACAAGTTACTGAGTCCTAGAATAATATATGAAGTCCTAGAATAATATGCAATGTTCTAGAATAATATAGAAGTTACCGAGTCCTATAATAATATACGAAGTCCAAGAATAATATATGAGTTACTGAGTTTTAGAATAATATTCAATGTCCTACAATAATATAAGAGTTACTGAATCCTAGAATAATATACGAGTTACTGAGTCCTAGAATAATATACAAAGTCCCTGAATAATATAGGAGTTAAGGAGTCCTAGAACTGATTGACCCTTGGCTTGTTCCTTGACAACTCTACTGCCTAATCCCAACCTGCAACTACTCGTTACCGACCTTTTGGCTTGTTTACTGAACAAGCTGCTGTTTAATCCTTATCTGCTCATCCGCTACTGGAATCAAGCTTGCTCACACCCTGGTAGGGTAAACCTAAGTAATGCGACCTGGTACTAGCATGCAGCTAAATCCATCTCCACCATCAGGAGCTCTGGTGAACACCGGCTACTACTTAGAATCCGCACCTCAGGTGAGCCTGTGTCATCTGCCAGAGAGACTGCCTGTGCACCTATCCTGCTGTTCAGTGGTTTTCCTGCAACTGCTATATCAATTGATCTTCAAGCCCGACACCTGATCGTGACAGCTAGGGTAATATACAAAGTCGTAGAATAATATTGGAGTTACTGAGTCCTAGAATACTATATGAAGTCCTAGAAGAATATATAAGTTACAGAGTCCTAGAATGTTATATGAGTTACTGAGTCTTAGAATAATATACGAAGCCCTAGAATAATATACAAGTTACTGAATCCTAGAATAATATACAAGATACTGAGTCCCAGAATAAAATACAAAGTGATAGAATAATATAGAAGTTACTGAGTCCTAGACCAATATACAAAGTCCTATAATAATATACGAAGCCCTAGAATAATATACGAGTTACTGAGTCTTAGAATAATGTAGACGTTACTGCGTCCTACAATAATATAGAAGTTACTGAGTCCTAGAATAATATACAAAGTCCTAGAATAATATACAAGATACTGAGTCCTAGTATAAAATACAAAGTCCTAGAATAATATACAAGTTACTGAGTCCTAGAATAATATACAAAGTCCTAGAATAATATACGATTTACTGAGTTCTAGAATAATATGCAAAGTCCCAGAATAATATATGAGCTACTGAGTCCTAGACTAATATACTTGTTATTGAGTCTTAGAATAATATACAAAGTCCTGTAATAATATAAGAATTACTGTGTCCTAGAAAAAATGTACGATTTACTGAGTCCAGGAATAATATCCGAGTTACTTAGTCTTTGAATTAAATACAAAGTCCTAGAATAATGTACACGTTACTGAGTCCGAGTATAATATAGGAGTTGCTGACTCCTAGAATAATATACGAAGTCCTAGAAAAAAAACTGTCTTAGAATTATATACAAGTTACTGAGTCCTAGAATAATATATGAAGTCCTAGAATAATATGCAATGTTATAGAATAATATAGAAGTTACCGAGTCCTATAATAATATTCGAAGTCCAAGAATAATATATGAGTTACTGAGTTTTAGAATAATATACAAAGTCCTACAATAATATAAGAGTTACTGAATCCTAGAATAATATACGAGTTACTGAGTCCTAGAATAATATACAAAGTCCCAGAATAATATAGGAGTTAAGGAGTCCTAGAACTGATTGACCCTTGGCTTGTTCCTTGACAACTCTACTGCCTAATCCCAACCTGCAACTACTCGTTACCGACCTTTTGGCTTGTTTACTGACCAAGCTGCTGTTTAATCCTTATCTGCTCATCCGCTACTGGAATCAAGCTTGCTCACACCCTGGTAGGGTAAACCTAAGTAATGCGACCTGGTACTAGCATGCAGCTAAATCCATCTCCACCATCAGGAGCTCTGGTGAACACCGGCTACTACTTAGAATCCGCACCTCAGGTGAGCCTGTGTCATCTGCCAGAGAGACTGCCTGTGCACCTATCCTGCTGTTCAGTGGTTTTCCTGCAACTGCTATATCAATTGATCTTCAAGCCCGACACCTGATCGTGACAGCTAGGGTAATATACAAAGTCGTAGAATAATATTGGAGTTACTGAGTCCTAGAATACTATATGAAGTCCTAGAAGAATATATAAGTTACAGAGTCCTAGAATGTTATATGAGTTACTGAGTCTTAGAATAATATACGAAGCCCTAGAATAATATACAAGTTACTGAATCCTAGAATAATATACAAGATACTGAGTCCCAGAATAAAATACAAAGTGATAGAATAATATAGAAGTTACTGAGTTCTAGACCAATATACAAAGTCCTATAATAATATACGAAGCCCTAGAATAATATACGAGTTACTGAGTCTTAGAATAATGTAGACGTTACTGCGTCCTACAATAATATAGAAGTTACTGAGTCCTAGAATAATATACAAAGTCCTAGAATAATATACAAGATACTGAGTCCTAGTATAAAATACAAAGTCCTAGAATAATATACAAGTTACTGAGTCCTAGAATAATATACAAAGTCCTAGAATAATATACGATTTACTGAGTTCTAGAATAATATGCAAAGTCCCAGAATAATATATGAGCTACTGAGTCCTAGACTAATATACTTGTTATTGAGTCTTAGAATAATATACAAAGTCCTGTAATAATATAAGAATTACTGTGTCCTAGAAAAAATGTACGATTTACTGAGTCCAGGAATAATATCCGAGTTACTTAGTCTTTGAATTGAATACAAAGTCCTAGAATAATGTACACGTTACTGAGTCCGAGTATAATATAGGAGTTGCTGACTCCTAGAATAATATACGAAGTCCTAGAAAAAAAAACTGTCTTAGAATTATATACAAGTTACTGAGTCCTAGAATAATATATGAAGTCCTAGAATAATATGCAATGTTCTAGAATAATATAGAAGTTACCGAGTCCTATAATAATATACGAAGTCCAAGAATAATATATGAGTTACTGAGTTTTAGAATAATATTCAATGTCCTACAATAATATAAGAGTTACTGAATCCTAGAATAATATACGAGTTACTGAGTCCTAGAATAATATACAAAGTCCCTGAATAATATAGGAGTTAAGGAGTCCTAGAACTGATTGACCCTTGGCTTGTTCCTTGACAACTCTACTGCCTAATCCCAACCTGCAACTACTCGTTACCGACCTTTTGGCTTGTTTACTGACCAAGCTGCTGTTTAATCCTTATCTGCTCATCCGCTACTGGAATCAAGCTTGCTCACACCCTGGTAGGGTAAACCTAAGTAATGCGACCTGGTACTAGCATGCAGCTAAATCCATCTCCACCATCAGGAGCTCTGGTGAACACCGGCTACTACTTAGAATCCGCACCTCAGGTGAGCCTGTGTCATCTGCCAGAGAGACTGCCTGTGCACCTATCCTGCTGTTCAGTGGTTTTCCTGCAACTGCTATATCAATTGATCTTCAAGCCCGACACCTGATCGTGACAGCTAGGGTAATATACAAAGTCGTAGAATAATATTGGAGTTACTGAGTCCTAGAATACTATATGAAGTCCTAGAAGAATATATAAGTTACAGAGTCCTAGAATGTTATATGAGTTACTGAGTCTTAGAATAATATACGAAGCCCTAGAATAATATACAAGTTACTGAATCCTAGAATAATATACAAGATACTGAGTCCCAGAATAAAATACAAAGTGATAGAATAATATAGAAGTTACTGAGTCCTAGACCAATATACAAAGTCCTATAATAATATACGAAGCCCTAGAATAATATACGAGTTACTGAGTCTTAGAATAATGTAGACGTTACTGCGTCCTACAATAATATAGAAGTTACTGAGTCCTAGAATAATATACAAAGTCCTAGAATAATATACAAGATACTGAGTCCTAGAATAAAATACAAAGTCCTAGAATAATATACAAGTTACTGAGTCCTAGAATAATATACAAAGTCCTAGAATAATATACGATTTACTGAGTTCTAGAATAATATGCAAAGTCCCAGAATAATATATGAGCTACTGAGTCCTAGACTAATATACTTGTTATTGAGTCTTAGAATAATATACAAAGTCCTGTAATAATATAAGAATTACTGTGTCCTAGAAAAAATGTACGATTTACTGAGTCCAGAAATAATATCCGAGTTACTTAGTCTTTGAATTAAATACAAAGTCCTAGAATAATGTACACGTTTCTGAGTCCGAGTATAATATAGGAGTTACTGACTCCTAGAATAATATACGAAGTCCTAGAAAAAAAAACAGTCCTAGAATAATATACAAGTTACTGAGTCCTAGAATAATATATGAAGTCCTAGAATAATATGCAATGTTATAGAATAATATAGAAGTTACCGAGTCCTATAATAATATTCGAAGTCCAAGAATAATATATGAGTTACTGAGTTTTAGAATAATATACAAAGTCCTACAATAATATAAGAGTTACTGAATCCTAGAATAATATACGAGTTACTGAGTCCTAGAATAATATACAAAGTCCCAGAATAATATAGGAGTTAAGGAGTCCTAGAACTGATTGACCCTTGGCTTGTTCCTTGACAACTCTACTGCCTAATCCCAACCTGCAACTACTCGTTACCGACCTTTTGGCTTGTTTACTGACCAAGCTGCTGTTTAATCCTTATCTGCTCATCCGCTACTGGAATCAAGCTTGCTCACACCCTGGTAGGGTAAACCTAAGTAATGCGACCTGGTACTAGCATGCAGCTAAATCCATCTCCACCATCAGGAGCTCTGGTGAACACCGGCTACTACTTAGAATCCGCACCTCAGGTGAGCCTGTGTCATCTGCCAGAGAGACTGCCTGTGCACCTATCCTGCTGTTCAGTGGTTTTCCTGCAACTGCTATATCAATTGATCTTCAAGCCCGACACCTGATCGTGACAGCTAGGGTAATATACAAAGTCGTAGAATAATATTGGAGTTACTGAGTCCTAGAATACTATATGAAGTCCTAGAAGAATATATAAGTTACAGAGTCCTAGAATGTTATATGAGTTACTGAGTCTTAGAATAATATACGAAGCCCTAGAATAATATACAAGTTACTGAATCCTAGAATAATATACAAGATACTGAGTCCCAGAATAAAATACAAAGTGATAGAATAATATAGAAGTTACTGAGTCCTAGACCAATATACAAAGTCCTATAATAATATACGAAGCCCTAGAATAATATACGAGTTACTGAGTCTTAGAATAATGTAGACGTTACTGCGTCCTACAATAATATAGAAGTTACTGAGTCCTAGAATAATATACAAAGTCCTAGAATAATATACAAGATACTGAGTCCTAGAATAAAATACAAAGTCCTAGAATAATATACAAGTTACTGAGTCCTAGAATAATATACAAAGTCCTAGAATAATATACGATTTACTGAGTTCTAGAATAATATGCAAAGTCCCAGAATAATATATGAGCTACTGAGTCCTAGACTAATATACTTGTTATTGAGTCTTAGAATAATATACAAAGTCCTTTAATAATATAAGAATTACTGTGTCCTAGAAAAAATGTACGATTTACTGAGTCCAGGAATAATATCCGAGTTACTTAGTCTTTGAATTAAATACAAAGTCCTAGAATAATGTACACGTTACTGAGTCCGAGTATAATATAGGAGTTACTGACTCCTAGAATAATATACGAAGTCCTAGAAAAAAAAACAGTCCTAGAATAATATACAAGTTACTGAGTCCTAGAATAATATATGAAGTCCTAGAATAATATGCAATGTTATAGAATAATATAGAAGTTACCGAGTCCTATAATAATATTCGAAGTCCAAGAATAATATATGAGTTACTGAGTTTTAGAATAATATACAAAGTCCTACAATAATATAAGAGTTACTGAATCCTAGAATAATATACGAGTTACTGAGTCCTAGAATAATATACAAAGTCCCAGAATAATATAGGAGTTAAGGAGTCCTAGAACTGATTGACCCTTGGCTTGTTCCTTGACAACTCTACTGCCTAATCCCAACCTGCAACTACTCGTTACCGACCTTTTGGCTTGTTTACTGACCAAGCTGCTGTTTAATCCTTATCTGCTCATCCGCTACTGGAATCAAGCTTGCTCACACCCTGGTAGGGTAAACCTAAGTAATGCGACCTGGTACTAGCATGCAGCTAAATCCATCTCCACCATCAGGAGCTCTGGTGAACACCGGCTACTACTTAGAATCCGCACCTCAGGTGAGCCTGTGTCATCTGCCAGAGAGACTGCCTGTGCACCTATCCTGCTGTTCAGTGGTTTTCCTGCAACTGCTATATCAATTGATCTTCAAGCCCGACACCTGATCGTGACAGCTAGGGTAATATACAAAGTCGTAGAATAATATTGGAGTTACTGAGTCCTAGAATACTATATGAAGTCCTAGAAGAATATATAAGTTACAGAGTCCTAGAATGTTATATGAGTTACTGAGTCTTAGAATAATATACGAAGCCCTAGAATAATATACAAGTTACTGAATCCTAGAATAATATACAAGATACTGAGTCCCAGAATAAAATACAAAGTGATAGAATAATATAGAAGTTACTGAGTCCTAGACCAATATACAAAGTCCTAGAATAATATACGAAGCCCTAGAATAATATACGAGTTACTGAGTCTTAGAATAATGTAGACGTTACTGCGTCCTACAATAATATAGAAGTTACTGAGTCCTA
The DNA here is from genome assembly GCF_037356315.1 of Lithobates pipiens. NCBI lineage: Eukaryota > Metazoa > Chordata > Amphibia > Anura > Ranidae > Lithobates > Lithobates pipiens. The sequence continues at coordinate 1,756,009 of NW_027507890.1, read as the reverse complement.
GAATAATATACAAAGTCCTAGAATAATATACAAGATACTGAGTCCTAGAATAAAATACAAAGTCCTAGAATAATATACAAGTTACTGAGTCCTAGAATAATATACAAAGTCCTAGAATAATATACGATTTACTGAGTTCTAGAATAATATGCAAAGTCCCAGAATAATATATGAGCTACTGAGTCCTAGACTAATATACTTGTTATTGAGTCTTAGAATAATATACAAAGTCCTGTAATAATATAAGAATTACTGTGTCCTAGAAAAAATGTACGATTTACTGAGTCCAGGAATAATATCCGAGTTACTTAGTCTTTGAATTAAATACAAAGTCCTAGAATAATGTACACGTTACTGAGTCCGAGTATAATATAGGAGTTACTGACTCCTAGAATAATATACGAAGTCCTAGAAAAAAAAACAGTCCTAGAATAATATACAAGTTACTGAGTCCTAGAATAATATATGAAGTCCTAGAATAATATGCAATGTTATAGAATAATATAGAAGTTACCGAGTCCTATAATAATATTCGAAGTCCAAGAATAATATATGAGTTACTGAGTTTTAGAATAATATACAAAGTCCTACAATAATATAAGAGTTACTGAATCCTAGAATAATATACGAGTTACTGAGTCCTAGAATAATATACAAAGTCCCAGAATAATATAGGAGTTAAGGAGTCCTAGAACTGATTGACCCTTGGCTTGTTCCTTGACAACTCTACTGCCTAATCCCAACCTGCAACTACTCGTTACCGACCTTTTGGCTTGTTTACTGACCAAGCTGCTGTTTAATCCTTATCTGCTCATCCGCTACTGGAATCAAGCTTGCTCACACCCTGGTAGGGTAAACCTAAGTAATGCGACCTGGTACTAGCATGCAGCTAAATCCATCTCCACCATCAGGAGCTCTGGTGAACACCGGCTACTACTTAGAATCCGCACCTCAGGTGAGCCTGTGTCATCTGCCAGAGAGACTGCCTGTGCACCTATCCTGCTGTTCAGTGGTTTTCCTGCAACTGCTATATCAATTGATCTTCAAGCCCGACACCTGATCGTGACAGCTAGGGTAATATACAAAGTCGTAGAATAATATTGGAGTTACTGAGTCCTAGAATACTATATGAAGTCCTAGAAGAATATATAAGTTACAGAGTCCTAGAATGTTATATGAGTTACTGAGTCTTAGAATAATATACGAAGCCCTAGAATAATATACAAGTTACTGAATCCTAGAATAATATACAAGATACTGAGTCCCAGAATAAAATACAAAGTGATAGAATAATATAGAAGTTACTGAGTCCTAGACCAATATACAAAGTCCTAGAATAATATACGAAGCCCTAGAATAATATACGAGTTACTGAGTCTTAGAATAATGTAGACGTTACTGCGTCCTACAATATTATAGAAGTTACTGAGTCCTAGAATAATATACAAAGTCCTAGAATAATATACAAGATACTGAGTCCTAGAATAAAATACAAAGTCCTAGAATAATATACAAGTTACTGAGTCCTAGAATAATATACAAAGTCCTAGAATAATATACGATTTACTGAGTTCTAGAATAATATGCAAAGTCCCAGAATAATATATGAGCTACTGAGTCCTAGACTAATATACTTGTTATTGAGTCTTAGAATAATATACAAAGTCCTGTAATAATATAAGAATTACTGTGTCCTAGAAAAAATGTACGATTTACTGAGTCCAGGAATAATATCCGAGTTACTTAGTCTTTGAATTAAATACAAAGTCCTAGAATAATGTACACGTTACTGAGTCCGAGTATAATATAGGAGTTGCTGACTCCTAGAATAATATACGAAGTCCTAGAAAAAAAAACTGTCTTAGAATTATATACAAGTTACTGAGTCCTAGAATAATATATGAAGTCCTAGAATAATATGCAATGTTATAGAATAATATAGAAGTTACCGAGTCCTATAATAATATTCGAAGTCCAAGAATAATATATGAGTTACTGAGTTTTAGAATAATATACAAAGTCCTACAATAATATAAGAGTTACTGAATCCTAGAATAATATACGAGTTACTGAGTCCTAGAATAATATACAAAGTCCCTGAATAATATAGGAGTTAAGGAGTCCTAGAACTGATTGACCCTTGGCTTGTTCCTTGACAACTCTACTGCCTAATCCCAACCTGCAACTACTCGTTACCGACCTTTTGGCTTGTTTACTGACCAAGCTGCTGTTTAATCCTTATCTGCTCATCCGCTACTGGAATCAAGCTTGCTCACACCCTGGTAGGGTAAACCTAAGTAATGCGACCTGGTACTAGCATGCAGCTAAATCCATCTCCACCATCAGGAGCTCTGGTGAACACCGGCTACTACTTAGAATCCGCACCTCAGGTGAGCCTGTGTCATCTGCCAGAGAGACTGCCTGTGCACCTATCCTGCTGTTCAGTGGTTTTCCTGCAACTGCTATATCAATTGATCTTCAAGCCCGACACCTGATCGTGACAGCTAGGGTAATATACAAAGTCGTAGAATAATATTGGAGTTACTGAGTCCTAGAATACTATATGAAGTCCTAGAAGAATATATAAGTTACAGAGTCCTAGAATGTTATATGAGTTACTGAGTCTTAGAATAATATACGAAGCCCTAGAATAATATACAAGTTACTGAATCCTAGAATAATATACAAGATACTGAGTCCCAGAATAAAATACAAAGTGATAGAATAATATAGAAGTTACTGAGTCCTAGACCAATATACAAAGTCCTATAATAATATACGAAGCCCTAGAATAATATACGAGTTACTGAATCTTAGAATAATGTAGACGTTACTGCGTCCTACAATAATATAGAAGTTACTGAGTCCTAGAATAATATACAAAGTCCTAGAATAATATACAAGATACTGAGTCCTAGAATAAAATACAAAGTCCTAGAATAATATACAAGTTACTCAGTCCTAGAATAATATACAAAGTCCTAGAATAATATACGATTTACTGAGTTCTAGAATAATATGCAAAGTCCCAGAATAATATATGAGCTACTGAGTCCTAGACTAATATACTTGTTATTGAGTCTTAGAATAATATACAAAGTCCTGTAATAATATAAGAATTACTGTGTCCTAGAAAAAATGTACGATTTACTGAGTCCAGGAATAATATCCGAGTTACTTAGTCTTTGAATTAAATACAAAGTCCTAGAATAATGTACACGTTACTGAGTCCGAGTATAATATAGGAGTTGCTGACTCCTAGAATAATATACGAAGTCCTAGAAAAAAAAACTGTCTTAGAATTATATACAAGTTACTGAGTCCTAGAATAATATATGAAGTCCTAGAATAATATGCAATGTTCTAGAATAATATAGAAGTTACCGAGTCCTATAATAATATACAAAGTCCAAGAATAATATATGAGTTACTGAGTTTTAGAATAATATTCAATGTCCTACAATAATATAAGAGTTACTGAATCCTAGAATAATATACGAGTTACTGAGTCCTAGAATAATATACAAAGTCCCTGAATAATATAGGAGTTAAGGAGTCCTAGAACTGATTGACCCTTGGCTTGTTCCTTGACAACTCTACTGCCTAATCCCAACCTGCAACTACTCGTTACCGACCTTTTGGCTTGTTTACTGACCAAGCTGCTGTTTAATCCTTATCTTCTCATCCGCTATTGGAATCAAGCTTGCTCACACCCTGGTAGGGTAAACCTAAGTAATGCGACCTGGTACTAGCATGCAGCTAAATCCATCTCCACCATCAGGAGCTCTGGTGAACACCGGCTACTACTTAGAATCCGCACCTCAGGTGAGCCTGTGTCATCTGCCAGAGAGACTGCCTGTGCACCTATCCTGCTGTTCAGTGGTTTTCCTGCAACTGCTATATCAATTGATCTTCAAGCCCGACACCTGATCGTGACAGCTAGGGTAATATACAAAGTCGTAGAATAATATTGGAGTTACTGAGTCTTAGAATAATATACGAAGCCCTAGAATAATATACAAGTTACTGAATCCTAGAATAATATACAAGATACTGAGTCCCAGAATACAATACAAAGTGATAGAATAATATAGAAGTTACTGAGTCCTAGACCAATATACAAAGTCCTATAATAATATACGAAGCCCTAGAATAATATACGAGTTACTGAGTCTTAGAATAATGTAGACGTTACTGCGTCCTACAATAATATAGAAGTTACTGAGTCCTAGAATAATATACAAAGTCCTAGAATAATATACAAGATACTGAGTCCTAGTATAAAATACAAAGTCCTAGAATAATATACAAGTTACTGAGTCCTAGAATAATATACAAAGTCCTAGAATAATATACGATTTACTGAGTTCTAGAATAATATGCAAAGTCCCAGAATAATACATGAGCTACTGAGTCCTAGACTAATATACTTGTTATTGAGTCTTAGAATAATATACAAAGTCCTGTAATAATATAAGAATTACTGTGTCCTAGAAAAAATGTACGATTTACTGAGTCCAGGAATAATATCCGAGTTACTTAGTCTTTGAATTGAATACAAAGTCCTAGAATAATGTACACGTTACTGAGTCCGAGTATAATATAGGAGTTGCTGACTCCTAGAATAATATACGAAGTCCTAGAAAAAAAAAACTGTCTTAGAATTATATACAAGTTACTGAGTCCTAGAATAATATATGAAGTCCTAGAATAATATGCAATGTTCTAGAATAATATAGAAGTTACCGAGTCCTATAATAATATACGAAGTCCAAGAATAATATATGAGTTACTGAGTTTTAGAATAATATTCAATGTCCTACAATAATATAAGAGTTACTGAATCCTAGAATAATATATGAGTTACTGAGTCCTAGAATAATATACAAAGTCCCTGAATAATATAGGAGTTAAGGAGTCCTAGAACTGATTGACCCTTGGCTTGTTCCTTGACAACTCTACTGCCTAATCCCAACCTGCAACTACTCGTTACCGACCTTTTGGCTTGTTTACTGACCAAGCTGCTGTTTAATCCTTATCTGCTCATCCGCTACTGGAATCAAGCTTGCTCACACCCTGGTAGGGTAAACCTAAGTAATGCGACCTGGTACTAGCATGCAGCTAAATCCATCTCCACCATCAGGAGCTCTGGTGAACACCGGCTACTACTTAGAATCCGCACCTCAGGTGAGCCTGTGTCATCTGCCAGAGAGACTGCCTGTGCACCTATCCTGCTGTTCAGTGGTTTTCCTGCAACTGCTATATCAATTGATCTTCAAGCCCGACACCTGATCGTGACAGCTAGGGTAATATACAAAGTCGTAGAATAATATTGGAGTTACTGAGTCCTAGAATACTATATGAAGTCCTAGAAGAATATATAAGTTACAGAGTCCTAGAATGTTATATGAGTTACTGAGTCTTAGAATAATATACGAAGCCCTAGAATAATATACAAGTTACTGAATCCTAGAATAATATACAAGATACTGAGTCCCAGAATAAAATACAAAGTGATAGAATAATATAGAAGTTACTGAGTCCTAGACCAATATACAAAGTCCTATAATAATATACGAAGCCCTAGAATAATATACGAGTTACTGAGTCTTAGAATAATGTAGACGTTACTGCGTCCTACAATAATATAGAAGTTACTGAGTCCTAGAATAATATACAAAGTCCTAGAATAATATACAAGATACTGAGTCCTAGTATAAAATACAAAGTCCTAGAATAATATACAAGTTACTGAGTCCTAGAATAATATACAAAGTCCTAGAATAATATACGATTTACTGAGTTCTAGAATAATATGCAAAGTCCCAGAATAATATATGAGCTACTGAGTCCTAGACTAATATACTTGTTATTGAGTCTTAGAATAATATACAAAGTCCTGTAATAATATAAGAATTACTGTGTCCTAGAAAAAATGTACGATTTACTGAGTCCAGGAATAATATCCGAGTTACTTAGTATTTGAATTGAATACAAAGTCCTAGAATAATGTACACGTTACTGAGTCCGAGTATAATATAGGAGTTGCTGACTCCTAGAATAATATACGAAGTCCTAGAAAAAAAAAACTGTCTTAGAATTATATACAAGTTACTGAGTACTAGAATAATATATGAAGTCCTAGAATAATATGCAATGTTCTAGAATAATATAGAAGTTACCGAGTCCTATAATAATATACGAAGTCCAAGAATAATATATGAGTTACTGAGTTTTAGAATAATATTCAATGTCCTACAATAATATAAGAGTTACTGAATCCTAGAATAATATACGAGTTACTGAGTCCTAGAATAATATACAAAGTCCCTGAATAATATAGGAGTTAAGGAGTCCTAGAACTGATTGACCCTTGGCTTGTTCCTTGACAACTCTACTGCCTAATCCCAACCTGCAACTACTCGTTACCGACCTTTTGGCTTGTTTACTGACCAAGCTGCTGTTTAATCCTTATCTGCTCATCCGCTACTGGAATCAAGCTTGCTCACACCCTGGTAGGGTAAACCTAAGTAATGCGACCTGGTACTAGCATGCAGCTAAATCCATCTCCACCATCAGGAGCTCTGGTGAACACCGGCTACTACTTAGAATCCGCACCTCAGGTGAGCCTGTGTCATCTGCCAGAGAGACTGCCTGTGCACCTATCCTGCTGTTCAGTGGTTTTCCTGCAACTGCTATATCAATTGATCTTCAAGCCCGACACCTGATCGTGACAGCTAGGGTAATATACAAAGTCGTAGAATAATATTGGAGTTACTGAGTCCTAGAATACTATATGAAGTCCTAGAAGAATATATAAGTTACAGAGTCCTAGAATGTTATATGAGTTACTGAGTCTTAGAATAATATACGAAGCCCTAGAATAATATACAAGTTACTGAATCCTAGAATAATATACAAGATACTGAGTCCCAGAATAAAATACAAAGTGATAGAATAATATAGAAGTTACTGAGTCCTAGACCAATATACAAAGTCCTATAATAATATACGAAGCCCTAGAATAATATACGAGTTACTGAGTCTTAGAATAATGTAGACGTTACTGCGTCCTACAATAATATAGAAGTTACTGAGTCCTAGAATAATATACAAAGTCCTAGAATAATATACAAGATACTGAGTCCTAGAATAAAATACAAAGTCCTAGAATAATATACAAGTTACTGAGTCCTAGAATAATATACAAAGTCCTAGAATAATATACGATTTACTGAGTTCTAGAATAATATGCAAAGTCCCAGAATAATATATGAGCTACTGAGTCCTAGACTAATATACTTGTTATTGAGTCTTAGAATAATATACAAAGTCCTGTAATAATATAAGAATTACTGTGTCCTAGAAAAAATGTACGATTTACTGAGTCCAGGAATAATATCCGAGTTACTTAGTCTTTGAATTAAATACAAAGTCCTAGAATAATGTACACGTTTCTGAGTCCGAGTATAATATAGGAGTTACTGACTCCTAGAATAATATACGAAGTCCTAGAAAAAAAAACAGTCCTAGAATAATATACAAGTTACTGAGTCCTAGAATAATATATGAAGTCCTAGAATAATATGCAATGTTATAGAATAATATAGAAGTTACCGAGTCCTATAATAATATTCGAAGTCCAAGAATAATATATGAGTTACTGAGTTTTAGAATAATATACAAAGTCCTACAATAATATAAGAGTTACTGAATCCTAGAATAATATACGAGTTACTGAGTCCTAGAATAATATACAAAGTCCCAGAATAATATAGGAGTTAAGGAGTCCTAGAACTGATTGACCCTTGGCTTGTTCCTTGACAACTCTACTGCCTAATCCCAACCTGCAACTACTCGTTACCGACCTTTTGGCTTGTTTACTGACCAAGCTGCTGTTTAATCCTTATCTGCTCATCCGCTACTGGAATCAAGCTTGCTCACACCCTGGTAGGGTAAACCTAAGTAATGCGACCTGGTACTAGCATGCAGCTAAATCCATCTCCACCATCAGGAGCTCTGGTGAACACCGGCTACTACTTAGAATCCGCACCTCAGGTGAGCCTGTGTCATCTGCCAGAGAGACTGCCTGTGCACCTATCCTGCTGTTCAGTGGTTTTCCTGCAACTGCTATATCAATTGATCTTCAAGCCCGACACCTGATCGTGACAGCTAGGGTAATATACAAAGTCGTAGAATAATATTGGAGTTACTGAGTCCTAGAATACTATATGAAGTCCTAGAAGAATATATAAGTTACAGAGTCCTAGAATGTTATATGAGTTACTGAGTCTTAGAATAATATACGAAGCCCTAGAATAATATACAAGTTACTGAATCCTAGAATAATATACAAGATACTGAGTCCCAGAATAAAATACAAAGTGATAGAATAATATAGAAGTTACTGAGTCCTAGACCAATATACAAAGTCCTATAATAATATACGAAGCCCTAGAATAATATACGAGTTACTGAGTCTTAGAATAATGTAGACGTTACTGCGTCCTACAATAATATAGAAGTTACTGAGTCCTAGAATAATATACAAAGTCCTAGAATAATATACAAGATACTGAGTCCTAGAATAAAATACAAAGTCCTAGAATAATATACAAGTTACTGAGTCCTAGAATAATATACAAAGTCCTAGAATAATATACGATTTACTGAGTTCTAGAATAATATGCAAAGTCCCAGAATAATATATGAGCTACTGAGTCCTAGACTAATATACTTGTTATTGAGTCTTAGAATAATATACAAAGTCCTGTAATAATATAAGAATTACTGTGTCCTAGAAAAAATGTACGATTTACTGAGTCCAGGAATAATATCCGAGTTACTTAGTCTTTGAATTAAATACAAAGTCCTAGAATAATGTACACGTTACTGAGTCCGAGTATAATATAGGAGTTGCTGACTCCTAGAATAATATACGAAGTCCTAGAAAAAAAAACTGTCTTAGAATTATATACAAGTTACTGAGTCCTAGAATAATATATGAAGTCCTAGAATAATATGCAATGTTCTAGAATAATATAGAAGTTACCGAGTCCTATAATAATATACAAAGTCCAAGAATAATATATGAGTTACTGAGTTTTAGAATAATATTCAATGTCCTACAATAATATAAGAGTTACTGAATCCTAGAATAATATACGAGTTACTGAGTCCTAGAATAATATACAAAGTCCCTGAATAATATAGGAGTTAAGGAGTCCTAGAACTGATTGACCCTTGGCTTGTTCCTTGACAACTCTACTGCCTAATCCCAACCTGCAACTACTCGTTACCGACCTTTTGGCTTGTTTACTGACCAAGCTGCTGTTTAATCCTTATCTTCTCATCCGCTATTGGAATCAAGCTTGCTCACACCCTGGTAGGGTAAACCTAAGTAATGCGACCTGGTACTAGCATGCAGCTAAATCCATCTCCACCATCAGGAGCTCTGGTGAACACCGGCTACTACTTAGAATCCGCACCTCAGGTGAGCCTGTGTCATCTGCCAGAGAGACTGCCTGTGCACCTATCCTGCTGTTCAGTGGTTTTCCTGCAACTGCTATATCAATTGATCTTCAAGCCCGACACCTGATCGTGACAGCTAGGGTAATATACAAAGTCGTAGAATAATATTGGAGTTACTGAGTCCTAGAATACTATATGAAGTCCTAGAAGAATATATAAGTTACAGAGTCCTAGAATGTTATATGAGTTACTGAGTCTTAGAATAATATACGAAGCCCTAGAATAATATACAAGTTACTGAATCCTAGAATAATATACAAGATACTGAGTCCCAGAATACAATACAAAGTGATAGAATAATATAGAAGTTACTGAGTCCTAGACCAATATACAAAGTCCTATAATAATATACGAAGCCCTAGAATAATATACGAGTTACTGAGTCTTAGAATAATGTAGACGTTACTGCGTCCTACAATAATATAGAAGTTACTGAGTCCTAGAATAATATACAAAGTCCTAGAATAATATACAAGATACTGAGTCCTAGTATAAAATACAAAGTCCTAGAATAATATACAAGTTACTGAGTCCTAGAATAATATACAAAGTCCTAGAATAATATACGATTTACTGAGTTCTAGAATAATATGCAAAGTCCCAGAATAATATATGAGCTACTGAGTCCTAGACTAATATACTTGTTATTGAGTCTTAGAATAATATACAAAGTCCTGTAATAATATAAGAATTACTGTGTCCTAGAAAAAATGTACGATTTACTGAGTCCAGGAATAATATCCGAGTTACTTAGTCTTTGAATTGAATACAAAGTCCTAGAATAATGTACACGTTACTGAGTCCGAGTATAATATAGGAGTTGCTGACTCCTAGAATAATATACGAAGTCCTAGAAAAAAAAAACTGTCTTAGAATTATATACAAGTTACTGAGTCCTAGAATAATATATGAAGTCCTAGAATAATATGCAATGTTCTAGAATAATATAGAAGTTACCGAGTCCTATAATAATATACGAAGTCCAAGAATAATATATGAGTTACTGAGTTTTAGAATAATATTCAATGTCCTACAATAATATAAGAGTTACTGAATCCTAGAATAATATATGAGTTACTGAGTCCTAGAATAATATACAAAGTCCCTGAATAATATAGGAGTTAAGGAGTCCTAGAACTGATTGACCCTTGGCTTGTTCCTTGACAACTCTACTGCCTAATCCCAACCTGCAACTACTCGTTACCGACCTTTTGGCTTGTTTACTGACCAAGCTGCTGTTTAATCCTTATCTGCTCATCCGCTACTGGAATCAAGCTTGCTCACACCCTGGTAGGGTAAACCTAAGTAATGCGACCTGGTACTAGCATGCAGCTAAATCCATCTCCACCATCAGGAGCTCTGGTGAACACCGGCTACTACTTAGAATCCGCACCTCAGGTGAGCCTGTGTCATCTGTCAGAGAGACTGCCTGTGCACCTATCCTGCTGTTCAGTGGTTTTCCTGCAACTGCTATATCAATTGATCTTCAAGCCCGACACCTGATCGTGACAGCTAGGGTAATATACAAAGTCGTAGAATAATATTGGAGTTACTGAGTCCTAGAATACTATATGAAGTCCTAGAAGAATATATAAGTTACAGAGTCCTAGAATGTTATATGAGTTACTGAGTCTTAGAATAATATACGAAGCCCTAGAATAATATACAAGTTACTGAATCCTAGAATAATATACAAGATACTGAGTCCCAGAATAAAATACAAAGTGATAGAATAATATAGAAGTTACTGAGTCCTAGACCAATATACAAAGTCCTATAATAATATACGAAGCCCTAGAATAATATACGAGTTACTGAGTCTTAGAATAATGTAGACGTTACTGCGTCCTACAATAATATAGAAGTTACTGAGTCCTAGAATAATATACAAAGTCCTAGAATAATATACAAGATACTGAGTCCTAGTATAAAATACAAAGTCCTAGAATAATATACAAGTTACTGAGTCCTAGAATAATATACAAAGTCCTAGAATAATATACGATTTACTGAGTTCTAGAATAATATGCAAAGTCCCAGAATAATATATGAGCTACTGAGTCCTAGACTAATATACTTGTTATTGAGTCTTAGAATAATATACAAAGTCCTGTAATAATATAAGAATTACTGTGTCCTAGAAAAAATGTACGATTTACTGAGTCCAGGAATAATATCCGAGTTACTTAGTATTTGAATTGAATACAAAGTCCTAGAATAATGTACACGTTACTGAGTCCGAGTATAATATAGGAGTTGCTGACTCCTAGAATAATATACGAAGTCCTAGAAAAAAAAAACTGTCTTAGAATTATATACAAGTTACTGAGTACTAGAATAATATATGAAGTCCTAGAATAATATGCAATGTTCTAGAATAATATAGAAGTTACCGAGTCCTATAATAATATACGAAGTCCAAGAATAATATATGAGTTACTGAGTTTTAGAATAATATTCAATGTCCTACAATAATATAAGAGTTACTGAATCCTAGAATAATATACGAGTTACTGAGTCCTAGAATAATATACAAAGTCCCTGAATAATATAGGAGTTAAGGAGTCCTAGAACTGATTGACCCTTGGCTTGTTCCTTGACAACTCTACTGCCTAATCCCAACCTGCAACTACTCGTTACCGACCTTTTGGCTTGTTTACTGACCAAGCTGCTGTTTAATCCTTATCTGCTCATCCGCTACTGGAATCAAGCTTGCTCACACCCTGGTAGGGTAAACCTAAGTAATGCGACCTGGTACTAGCATGCAGCTAAATCCATCTCCACCATCAGGAGCTCTGGTGAACACCGGCTACTACTTAGAATCCGCACCTCAGGTGAGCCTGTGTCATCTGCCAGAGAGACTGCCTGTGCACCTATCCTGCTGTTCAGTGGTTTTCCTGCAACTGCTATATCAATTGATCTTCAAGCCCGACACCTGATCGTGACAGCTAGGGTAATATACAAAGTCGTAGAATAATATTGGAGTTACTGAGTCCTAGAATACTATATGAAGTCCTAGAAGAATATATAAGTTACAGAGTCCTAGAATGTTATATGAGTTACTGAGTCTTAGAATAATATACGAAGCCCTAGAATAATATACAAGTTACTGAATCCTAGAATAATATACAAGATACTGAGTCCCAGAATAAAATACAAAGTGATAGAATAATATAGAAGTTACTGAGTCCTAGACCAATATACAAAGTCCTATAATAATATACGAAGCCCTAGAATAATATACGAGTTACTGAGTCTTAGAATAATGTAGACGTTACTGCGTCCTACAATAATATAGAAGTTACTGAGTCCTAGAATAATATACAAAGCCCTAGAATAATATACAAGATACTGAGTCCTAGAATAAAATACAAAGTCCTAGAATAATATACAAGTTACTGAGTCCTAGAATAATATACAAAGTCCTAGAATAATATACGATTTACTGAGTTCTAGAATAATATGCAAAGTCCCAGAATAATATATGAGCTACTGAGTCCTAGACTAATATACTTGTTATTGAGTCTTAGAATAATATACAAAGTCCTGTAATAATATAAGAATTACTGTGTCCTAGAAAAAATGTACGATTTACTGAGTCCAGGAATAATATCCGAGTTACTTAGTCTTTGAATTAAATACAAAGTCCTAGAATAATGTACACGTTTCTGAGTCCGAGTATAATATAGGAGTTACTGACTCCTAGAATAATATACGAAGTCCTAGAAAAAAAAACAGTCCTAGAATAATATACAAGTTACTGAGTCCTAGAATAATATATGAAGTCCTAGAATAATATGCAATGTTATAGAATAATATAGAAGTTACCGAGTCCTATAATAATATTCGAAGTCCAAGAATAATATATGAGTTACTGAGTTTTAGAATAATATACAAAGTCCTACAATAATATAAGAGTTACTGAATCCTAGAATAATATACGAGTTACTGAGTCCTAGAATAATATACAAAGTCCCAGAATAATATAGGAGTTAAGGAGTCCTAGAACTGATTGACCCTTGGCTTGTTCCTTGACAACTCTACTGCCTAATCCCAACCTGCAACTACTCGTTACCGACCTTTTGGCTTGTTTACTGACCAAGCTGCTGTTTAATCCTTATCTGCTCATCCGCTACTGGAATCAAGCTTGCTCACACCCTGGTAGGGTAAACCTAAGTAATGCGACCTGGTACTAGCATGCAGCTAAATCCATCTCCACCATCAGGAGCTCTGGTGAACACCGGCTACTACTTAGAATCTGCACCTCAGGTGAGCCTGTGTCATCTGCCAGAGAGACTGCCTGTGCACCTATCCTGCTGTTCAGTGGTTTTCCTGCAACTGCTATATCAATTGATCTTCAAGCCCGACACCTGATCGTGACAGCTAGGGTAATATACAAAGTCGTAGAATAATATTGGAGTTACTGAGTCCTAGAATACTATATGAAGTCCTAGAAGAATATATAAGTTACAGAGTCCTAGAATGTTATATGAGTTACTGAGTCTTAGAATAATATACGAAGCCCTAGAATAATATACAAGTTACTGAATCCTAGAATAATATACAAGATACTGAGTCCCAGAATAAAATACAAAGTGATAGAATAATATAGAAGTTACTGAGTCCTAGACCAATATACAAAGTCCTATAATAATATACGAAGCCCTAGAATAATATACGAGTTACTGAGTCTTAGAATAATGTAGACGTTACTGCGTCCTACAATAATATAGAAGTTACTGAGTCCTAGAATAATATACAAAGTCCTAGAATAATATACAAGATACTGAGTCCTAGAATAAAATACAAAGTCCTAGAATAATATACAAGTTACTGAGTCCTAGAATAATATACAAAGTCCTAGAATAATATACGATTTACTGAGTTCTAGAATAATATGCAAAGTCCCAGAATAATATATGAGCTACTGAGTCCTAGACTAATATACTTGTTATTGAGTCTTAGAATAATATACAAAGTCCTGTAATAATATAAGAATTACTGTGTCCTAGAAAAAATGTACGATTTACTGAGTCCAGGAATAATATCCGAGTTACTTAGTCTTTGAATTAAATACAAAGTCCTAGAATAATGTACACGTTACTGAGTCCGAGTATAATATAGGAGTTACTGACTCCTAGAATAATATACGAAGTCCTAGAAAAAAAAACAGTCCTAGAATAATATACAAGTTACTGAGTCCTAGAATAATATATGAAGTCCTAGAATAATATGCAATGTTATAGAATAATATAGAAGTTACCGAGTCCTATAATAATATTCGAAGTCCAAGAATAATATATGAGTTACTGAGTTTTAGAATAATATACAAAGTCCTACAATAATATAAGAGTTACTGAATCCTAGAATAATATACGAGTTACTGAGTCCTAGAATAATATACAAAGTCCCAGAATAATATAGGAGTTAAGGAGTCCTAGAACTGATTGACCCTTGGCTTGTTCCTTGACAACTCTACTGCCTAATCCCAACCTGCAACTACTCGTTACCGACCTTTTGGCTTGTTTACTGACCAAGCTGCTGTTTAATCCTTATCTGCTCATCCGCTACTGGAATCAAGCTTGCTCACACCCTGGTAGGGTAAACCTAAGTAATGCGACCTGGTACTAGCATGCAGCTAAATCCATCTCCACCATCAGGAGCTCTGGTGAACACCGGCTACTACTTAGAATCCGCACCTCAGGTGAGCCTGTGTCATCTGCCAGAGAGACTGCCTGTGCACCTATCCTGCTGTTCAGTGGTTTTCCTGCAACTGCTATATCAATTGATCTTCAAGCCCGACACCTGATCGTGACAGCTAGGGTAATATACAAAGTCGTAGAATAATATTGGAGTTACTGAGTCCTAGAATACTATATGAAGTCCTAGAAGAATATATAAGTTACAGAGTCCTAGAATGTTATATGAGTTACTGAGTCTTAGAATAATATACGAAGCCCTAGAATAATATACAAGTTACTGAATCCTAGAATAATATACAAGATACTGAGTCCCAGAATAAAATACAAAGTGATAGAATAATATAGAAGTTACTGAGTCCTAGACCAATATACAAAGTCCTATAATAATATACGAAGCCCTAGAATAATATACGAGTTACTGAGTCTTAGAATAATGTAGACGTTACTGCGTCCTACAATAATATAGAAGTTACTGAGTCCTAGAATAATATACAAAGTCCTAGAATAAAATACAAGATACTGAGTCCTAGAATAAAATACAAAGTCCTAGAATAATATACAAGTTACTGAGTCCTAGAATAATATACAAAGTCCTAGAATAATATACGATTTACTGAGTTCTAGAATAATATGCAAAGTCCCAGAATAATATATGAGCTACTGAGTCCTAGACTAATATACTTGTTATTGAGTCTTAGAATAATATACAAAGTCCTGTAATAATATAAGAATTACTGTGTCCTAGAAAAAATGTACGATTTACTGAGTCCAGGAATAATATCCGAGTTACTTAGTCTTTGAATTAAATACAAAGTCCTAGAATAATGTACACGTTACTGAGTCCGAGTATAATATAGGAGTTGCTGACTCCTAGAATAATATACGAAGTCCTAGAAAAAAAAACTGTCTTAGAATTATATACAAGTTACTGAGTCCTAGAATAATATATGAAGTCCTAGAATAATATGCAATGTTCTAGAATAATATAGAAGTTACCGAGTCCTATAATAATATACAAAGTCCAAGAATAATATATGAGTTACTGAGTTTTAGAATAATATTCAATGTCCTACAATAATATAAGAGTTACTGAATCCTAGAATAATATACGAGTTACTGAGTCCTAGAATAATATACAAAGTCCCTGAATAATATAGGAGTTAAGGAGTCCTAGAACTGATTGACCCTTGGCTTGTTCCTTGACAACTCTACTGCCTAATCCCAACCTGCAACTACTCGTTACCGACCTTTTGGCTTGTTTACTGACCAAGCTGCTGTTTAATCCTTATCTGCTCATCCGCTATTGGAATCAAGCTTGCTCACACCCTGGTAGGGTAAACCTAAGTAATGCGACCTGGTACTAGCATGCAGCTAAATCCATCTCCACCATCAGGAGCTCTGGTGAACACTGGCTACTACTTAGAATCCGCACCTCAGGTGAGCCTGTGTCATCTGCCAGAGAGACTGCCTGTGCACCTATCCTGCTGTTCAGTGGTTTTCCTGCAACTGCTATATCAATTGATCTTCAAGCCCGACACCTGATCGTGACAGCTAGGGTAATATACAAAGTCGTAGAATAATATTGGAGTTACTGAGTCCTAGAATACTATATGAAGTCCTAGAAGAATATATAAGTTACAGAGTCCTAGAATGTTATATAAGTTACTGAGTCTTAGAATAATATACGAAGCCCTAGAATAATATACAAGTTACTGAATCCTAGAATAATATACAAGATACTGAGTCCCAGAATAAAATACAAAGTGATAGAATAATATAGAAGTTACTGAGTCCTAGACCAATATACAAAGTCCTATAATAATATACGAAGCCCTAGAATAATATACGAGTTACTGAGTCTTAGAATAATGTAGACGTTACTGCGTCCTACAATAATATAGAAGTTACTGAGTCCTAGAATAATATACAAAAACCTAGAATAATATACAAGATACTGAGTCCTAGAATAAAATACAAAGTCCTAGAATAATATACAAGTTACTGAGTCCTAGAATAATATACAAAGTCCTAGAATAATATACGATTTACTGAGTTCTAGAATAATATGCAAAGTCCCAGAATAATATATGAGCTACTGAGTCCTAGACTAATATACTTGTTATTGAGTCTTAGAATAATATACAAAGTCCTGTAATAATATAAGAATTACTGTGTCCTAGAAAAAATGTACGATTTACTGAGTCCAGGAATAATATCCGAGTTACTTAGTCTTTGAATTAAATACAAAGTCCTAGAATAATGTACACGTTACTGAGTCCGAGTATAATATAGGAGTTGCTGACTCCTAGAATAATATACGAAGTCCTAGAAAAAAAAACTGTCTTAGAATTATATACAAGTTACTGAGTCCTAGAATAATATATGAAGTCCTAGAATAATATGCAATGTTCTAGAATAATATAGAAGTTACCGAGTCCTATAATAATATACGAAGTCCAAGAATAATATATGAGTTACTGAGTTTTAGAATAATATTCAATGTCCTACAATAATATAAGAGTTACTGAATCCTAGAATAATATACGAGTTACTGAGTCCTAGAATAATATACAAAGTCCCTGAATAATATAGGAGTTAAGGAGTCCTAGAACTGATTGACCCTTGGCTTGTTCCTTGACAACTCTACTGCCTAATCCCAACCTGCAACTACTCGTTACCGACCTTTTGGCTTGTTTACTGACCAAGCTGCTGTTTAATCCTTATCTGCTCATCCGCTACTGGAATCAAGCTTGCTCACACCCTGGTAGGGTAAACCTAAGTAATGCGACCTGGTACTAGCATGCAGCTAAATCCATCTCCACCATCAGGAGCTCTGGTGAACACCGGCTACTACTTAGAATCCGCACCTCAGGTGAGCCTGTGTCATCTGCCAGAGAGACTGCCTGTGCACCTATCCTGCTGTTCAGTGGTTTTCCTGCAACTGCTATATCAATTGATCTTCAAGCCCGACACCTGATCGTGACAGCTAGGGTAATATACAAAGTCGTAGAATAATATTGGAGTTACTGAGTCCTAGAATACTATATGAAGTCCTAGAAGAATATATAAGTTACAGAGTCCTAGAATGTTATATGAGTTACTGAGTCTTAGAATAATATACGAAGCCCTAGAATAATATACAAGTTACTGAATCCTAGAATAATATACAAGATACTGAGTCCCAGAATAAAATACAAAGTGATAGAATAATATAGAAGTTACTGAGTCCTAGACCAATATACAAAGTCCTATAATAATATACGAAGCCCTAGAATAATATACGAGTTACTGAGTCTTAGAATAATGTAGACGTTACTGCGTCCTACAATAATATAGAAGTTACTGAGTCCTAGAATAATATACAAAGTCCTAGAATAATATACAAGATACTGAGTCCTAGTATAAAATACAAAGTCCTAGAATAATATACAAGTTACTGAGTCCTAGAATAATATACAAAGTCCTAGAATAATATACGATTTACTGAGTTCTAGAATAATATGCAAAGTCCCAGAATAATATATGAGCTACTGAGTCCTAGACTAATATACTTGTTATTGAGTCTTAGAATAATATACAAAGTCCTGTAATAATATAAGAATTACTGTGTCCTAGAAAAAATGTACGATTTACTGAGTCCAGGAATAATATCCGAGTTACTTAGTATTTGAATTGAATACAAAGTCCTAGAATAATGTACACGTTACTGAGTCCGAGTATAATATAGGAGTTGCTGACTCCTAGAATAATATACGAAGTCCTAGAAAAAAAAAACTGTCTTAGAATTATATACAAGTTACTGAGTACTAGAATAATATATGAAGTCCTAGAATAATATGCAATGTTCTAGAATAATATAGAAGTTACCGAGTCCTATAATAATATACGAAGTCCAAGAATAATATATGAGTTACTGAGTTTTAGAATAATATTCAATGTCCTACAATAATATAAGAGTTACTGAATCCTAGAATAATATACGAGTTACTGAGTCCTAGAATAATATACAAAGTCCCTGAATAATATAGGAGTTAAGGAGTCCTAGAACTGATTGACCCTTGGCTTGTTCCTTGACAACTCTACTGCCTAATCCCAACCTGCAACTACTCGTTACCGACCTTTTGGCTTGTTTACTGACCAAGCTGCTGTTTAATCCTTATCTGCTCATCCGCTACTGGAATCAAGCTTGCTCACACCCTGGTAGGGTAAACCTAAGTAATGCGACCTGGTACTAGCATGCAGCTAAATCCATCTCCACCATCAGGAGCTCTGGTGAACACCGGCTACTACTTAGAATCCGCACCTCAGGTGAGCCTGTGTCATCTGCCAGAGAGACTGCCTGTGCACCTATCCTGCTGTTCAGTGGTTTTCCTGCAACTGCTATATCAATTGATCTTCAAGCCCGACACCTGATCGTGACAGCTAGGGTAATATACAAAGTCGTAGAATAATATTGGAGTTACTGAGTCCTAGAATACTATATGAAGTCCTAGAAGAATATATAAGTTACAGAGTCCTAGAATGTTATATGAGTTACTGAGTCTTAGAATAATATACGAAGCCCTAGAATAATATACAAGTTACTGAATCCTAGAATAATATACAAGATACTGAGTCCCAGAATAAAATACAAAGTGATAGAATAATATAGAAGTTACTGAGTCCTAGACCAATATACAAAGTCCTATAATAATATACGAAGCCCTAGAATAATATACGAGTTACTGAGTCTTAGAATAATGTAGACGTTACTGCGTCCTACAATAATATAGAAGTTACTGAGTCCTAGAATAATATACAAAGTCCTAGAATAATATACAAGATACTGAGTCCTAGAATAAAATACAAAGTCCTAGAATAATATACAAGTTACTGAGTCCTAGAATAATATACAAAGTCCTAGAATAATATACGATTTACTGAGTTCTAGAATAATATGCAAAGTCCCAGAATAATATATGAGCTACTGAGTCCTAGACTAATATACTTGTTATTGAGTCTTAGAATAATATACAAAGTCCTGTAATAATATAAGAATTACTGTGTCCTAGAAAAAATGTACGATTTACTGAGTCCAGGAATAATATCCGAGTTACTTAGTCTTTGAATTAAATACAAAGTCCTAGAATAATGTACACGTTTCTGAGTCCGAGTATAATATAGGAGTTACTGACTCCTAGAATAATATACGAAGTCCTAGAAAAAAAAACAGTCCTAGAATAATATACAAGTTACTGAGTCCTAGAATAATATATGAAGTCCTAGAATAATATGCAATGTTATAGAATAATATAGAAGTTACCGAGTCCTATAATAATATTCGAAGTCCAAGAATAATATATGAGTTACTGAGTTTTAGAATAATATACAAAGTCCTACAATAATATAAGAGTTACTGAATCCTAGAATAATATACGAGTTACTGAGTCCTAGAATAATATACAAAGTCCCAGAATAATATAGGAGTTAAGGAGTCCTAGAACTGATTGACCCTTGGCTTGTTCCTTGACAACTCTACTGCCTAATCCCAACCTGCAACTACTCGTTACCGACCTTTTGGCTTGTTTACTGACCAAGCTGCTGTTTAATCCTTATCTGCTCATCCGCTACTGGAATCAAGCTTGCTCACACCCTGGTAGGGTAAACCTAAGTAATGCGACCTGGTACTAGCATGCAGCTAAATCCATCTCCACCATCAGGAGCTCTGGTGAACACCGGCTACTACTTAGAATCTGCACCTCAGGTGAGCCTGTGTCATCTGCCAGAGAGACTGCCTGTGCACCTATCCTGCTGTTCAGTGGTTTTCCTGCAACTGCTATATCAATTGATCTTCAAGCCCGACACCTGATCGTGACAGCTAGGGTAATATACAAAGTCGTAGAATAATATTGGAGTTACTGAGTCCTAGAATACTATATGAAGTCCTAGAAGAATATATAAGTTACAGAGTCCTAGAATGTTATATGAGTTACTGAGTCTTAGAATAATATACGAAGCCCTAGAATAATATACAAGTTACTGAATCCTAGAATAATATACAAGATACTGAGTCCCAGAATAAAATACAAAGTGATAGAATAATATAGAAGTTACTGAGTCCTAGACCAATATACAAAGTCCTATAATAATATACGAAGCCCTAGAATAATATACGAGTTACTGAGTCTTAGAATAATGTAGACGTTACTGCGTCCTACAATAATATAGAAGTTACTGAGTCCTAGAATAATATACAAAGTCCTAGAATAATATACAAGATACTGAGTCCTAGAATAAAATACAAAGTCCTAGAATAATATACAAGTTACTGAGTCCTAGAATAATATACAAAGTCCTAGAATAATATACGATTTACTGAGTTCTAGAATAATATGCAAAGTCCCAGAATAATATATGAGCTACTGAGTCCTAGACTAATATACTTGTTATTGAGTCTTAGAATAATATACAAAGTCCTGTAATAATATAAGAATTACTGTGTCCTAGAAAAAATGTACGATTTACTGAGTCCAGGAATAATATCCGAGTTACTTAGTCTTTGAATTAAATACAAAGTCCTAGAATAATGTACACGTTACTGAGTCCGAGTATAATATAGGAGTTACTGACTCCTAGAATAATATACGAAGTCCTAGAAAAAAAAACAGTCCTAGAATAATATACAAGTTACTGAGTCCTAGAATAATATATGAAGTCCTAGAATAATATGCAATGTTATAGAATAATATAGAAGTTACCGAGTCCTATAATAATATTCGAAGTCCAAGAATAATATATGAGTTACTGAGTTTTAGAATAATATACAAAGTCCTACAATAATATAAGAGTTACTGAATCCTAGAATAATATACGAGTTACTGAGTCCTAGAATAATATACAAAGTCCCAGAATAATATAGGAGTTAAGGAGTCCTAGAACTGATTGACCCTTGGCTTGTTCCTTGACAACTCTACTGCCTAATCCCAACCTGCAACTACTCGTTACCGACCTTTTGGCTTGTTTACTGACCAAGCTGCTGTTTAATCCTTATCTGCTCATCCGCTACTGGAATCAAGCTTGCTCACACCCTGGTAGGGTAAACCTAAGTAATGCGACCTGGTACTAGCATGCAGCTAAATCCATCTCCACCATCAGGAGCTCTGGTGAACACCGGCTACTACTTAGAATCCGCACCTCAGGTGAGCCTGTGTCATCTGCCAGAGAGACTGCCTGTGCACCTATCCTGCTGTTCAGTGGTTTTCCTGCAACTGCTATATCAATTGATCTTCAAGCCCGACACCTGATCGTGACAGCTAGGGTAATATACAAAGTCGTAGAATAATATTGGAGTTACTGAGTCCTAGAATACTATATGAAGTCCTAGAAGAATATATAAGTTACAGAGTCCTAGAATGTTATATGAGTTACTGAGTCTTAGAATAATATACGAAGCCCTAGAATAATATACAAGTTACTGAATCCTAGAATAATATACAAGATACTGAGTCCCAGAATAAAATACAAAGTGATAGAATAATATAGAAGTTACTGAGTCCTAGACCAATATACAAAGTCCTATAATAATATACGAAGCCCTAGAATAATATACGAGTTACTGAGTCTTAGAATAATGTAGACGTTACTGCGTCCTACAATAATATAGAAGTTACTGAGTCCTAGAATAATATACAAAGTCCTAGAATAAAATACAAGATACTGAGTCCTAGAATAAAATACAAAGTCCTAGAATAATATACAAGTTACTGAGTCCTAGAATAATATACAAAGTCCTAGAATAATATACGATTTACTGAGTTCTAGAATAATATGCAAAGTCCCAGAATAATATATGAGCTACTGAGTCCTAGACTAATATACTTGTTATTGAGTCTTAGAATAATATACAAAGTCCTGTAATAATATAAGAATTACTGTGTCCTAGAAAAAATGTACGATTTACTGAGTCCAGGAATAATATCCGAGTTACTTAGTCTTTGAATTAAATACAAAGTCCTAGAATAATGTACACGTTACTGAGTCCGAGTATAATATAGGAGTTGCTGACTCCTAGAATAATATACGAAGTCCTAGAAAAAAAAACTGTCTTAGAATTATATACAAGTTACTGAGTCCTAGAATAATATATGAAGTCCTAGAATAATATGCAATGTTCTAGAATAATATAGAAGTTACCGAGTCCTATAATAATATACAAAGTCCAAGAATAATATATGAGTTACTGAGTTTTAGAATAATATTCAATGTCCTACAATAATATAAGAGTTACTGAATCCTAGAATAATATACGAGTTACTGAGTCCTAGAATAATATACAAAGTCCCTGAATAATATAGGAGTTAAGGAGTCCTAGAACTGATTGACCCTTGGCTTGTTCCTTGACAACTCTACTGCCTAATCCCAACCTGCAACTACTCGTTACCGACCTTTTGGCTTGTTTACTGACCAAGCTGCTGTTTAATCCTTATCTTCTCATCCGCTATTGGAATCAAGCTTGCTCACACCCTGGTAGGGTAAACCTAAGTAATGCGACCTGGTACTAGCATGCAGCTAAATCCATCTCCACCATCAGGAGCTCTGGTGAACACCGGCTACTACTTAGAATCCGCACCTCAGGTGAGCCTGTGTCATCTGCCAGAGAGACTGCCTGTGCACCTATCCTGCTGTTCAGTGGTTTTCCTGCAACTGCTATATCAATTGATCTTCAAGCCCGACACCTGATCGTGACAGCTAGGGTAATATACAAAGTCGTAGAATAATATTGGAGTTACTGAGTCCTAGAATACTATATGAAGTCCTAGAAGAATATATAAGTTACAGAGTCCTAGAATGTTATATGAGTTACTGAGTCTTAGAATAATATACGAAGCCCTAGAATAATATACAAGTTACTGAATCCTAGAATAATATACAAGATACTGAGTCCCAGAATACAATACAAAGTGATAGAATAATATAGAAGTTACTGAGTCCTAGACCAATATACAAAGTCCTATAATAATATACGAAGCCCTAGAATAATATACGAGTTACTGAGTCTTAGAATAATGTAGACGTTACTGCGTCCTACAATAATATAGAAGTTACTGAGTCCTAGAATAATATACAAAGTCCTAGAATAATATACAAGATACTGAGTCCTAGTATAAAATACAAAGTCCTAGAATAATATACAAGTTACTGAGTCCTAGAATAATATACAAAGTCCTAGAATAATATACGATTTACTGAGTTCTAGAATAATATGCAAAGTCCCAGAATAATATATGAGCTACTGAGTCCTAGACTAATATACTTGTTATTGAGTCTTAGAATAATATACAAAGTCCTGTAATAATATAAGAATTACTGTGTCCTAGAAAAAATGTACGATTTACTGAGTCCAGGAATAATATCCGAGTTACTTAGTCTTTGAATTGAATACAAAGTCCTAGAATAATGTACACGTTACTGAGTCCGAGTATAATATAGGAGTTGCTGACTCCTAGAATAATATACGAAGTCCTAGAAAAAAAAAACTGTCTTAGAATTATATACAAGTTACTGAGTCCTAGAATAATATATGAAGTCCTAGAATAATATGCAATGTTCTAGAATAATATAGAAGTTACCGAGTCCTATAATAATATACGAAGTCCAAGAATAATATATGAGTTACTGAGTTTTAGAATAATATTCAATGTCCTACAATAATATAAGAGTTACTGAATCCTAGAATAATATATGAGTTACTGAGTCCTAGAATAATATACAAAGTCCCTGAATAATATAGGAGTTAAGGAGTCCTAGAACTGATTGACCCTTGGCTTGTTCCTTGACAACTCTACTGCCTAATCCCAACCTGCAACTACTCGTTACCGACCTTTTGGCTTGTTTACTGACCAAGCTGCTGTTTAATCCTTATCTGCTCATCCGCTACTGGAATCAAGCTTGCTCACACCCTGGTAGGGTAAACCTAAGTAATGCGACCTGGTACTAGCATGCAGCTAAATCCATCTCCACCATCAGGAGCTCTGGTGAACACCGGCTACTACTTAGAATCCGCACCTCAGGTGAGCCTGTGTCATCTGCCAGAGAGACTGCCTGTGCACCTATCCTGCTGTTCAGTGGTTTTCCTGCAACTGCTATATCAATTGATCTTCAAGCCCGACACCTGATCGTGACAGCTAGGGTAATATACAAAGTCGTAGAATAATATTGGAGTTACTGAGTCCTAGAATACTATATGAAGTCCTAGAAGAATATATAAGTTACAGAGTCCTAGAATGTTATATGAGTTACTGAGTCTTAGAATAATATACGAAGCCCTAGAATAATATACAAGTTACTGAATCCTAGAATAATATACAAGATACTGAGTCCCAGAATAAAATACAAAGTGATAGAATAATATAGAAGTTACTGAGTCCTAGACCAATATACAAAGTCCTATAATAATATACGAAGCCCTAGAATAATATACGAGTTACTGAGTCTTAGAATAATGTAGACGTTACTGCGTCCTACAATAATATAGAAGTTACTGAGTCCTAGAATAATATACAAAGTCCTAGAATAATATACAAGATACTGAGTCCTAGTATAAAATACAAAGTCCTAGAATAATATACAAGTTACTGAGTCCTAGAATAATATACAAAGTCCTAGAATAATATACGATTTACTGAGTTCTAGAATAATATGCAAAGTCCCAGAATAATATATGAGCTACTGAGTCCTAGACTAATATACTTGTTATTGAGTCTTAGAATAATATACAAAGTCCTGTAATAATATAAGAATTACTGTGTCCTAGAAAAAATGTACGATTTACTGAGTCCAGGAATAATATCCGAGTTACTTAGTATTTGAATTGAATACAAAGTCCTAGAATAATGTACACGTTACTGAGTCCGAGTATAATATAGGAGTTGCTGACTCCTAGAATAATATACGAAGTCCTAGAAAAAAAAAACTGTCTTAGAATTATATACAAGTTACTGAGTACTAGAATAATACAGTGGTGTGAAAAAGTGTTTGCCACCTTCCTCATTTCCTGTTCCTTTGCATGTTTGTCACACTTAAGTGTTTCGGAACATCAAACCAATTTAAACAATAGTCAAGGACAACACAAGTAAACACAAAATGCAATTTGTAAATGAAGGTGTTTATTATTAAAGGTGAAAAAAAATCCAAACCATCATGGCCCTGTGTGAAAAAGTGATTGCCCCCTAAACCTAATAACTGGTTGGGCCACCCTTAGCAGCAACAACTGCAACCAAGCGTTTGCGATAGCGTGCAATGAGGCTTTTACAGCGTCCTGGAGGAATTTTGGCCCACTCATCTTTGCAGAATTTTCCTAATTCAGTTACATTAGAGGGTTTTCGAGCATGAACGGCCTTTTTAAGGTCATACCACAACATCTCAATAGGATTCAGGTCAGGACTTTGGCTAGGCCACTCCAAAGTCTTCATTTTGTTTTTCTTCAGCCATTCGGTGGTGGACTTGCTGGTGTGTTTAGGATCATTGTCCTGCTGCAGAACCCAAGTTCGTTTCAGCTTGAGTACACGAACAGATGGTCGGACATTCTCCTTCAGGATCTCTTGGTAGACAGCAGAATTCATAGTTCCTTTTATCACGGCAAGTCTTCCAGGTCCTGAAGCAGCAAAACAGCCCCAGACCATCACACTACCACCACCATATTTTACTGTTGGTATAATGTTCTTTTTATGAAATGCAGTGTTCCTTCTACGCCAGATATACTTGGACACACACCTTCCAAAGAGTTCCACTTTTGTCTCATCGGTCCACAGAATGTTGTCCCAAAAGTCTTGGGGATCATCAAGATGTGTTGTGGAGAAATTGAGACGAGCTTTGATGTTCTTTTTGCTCAGCAGTGGTTTTCTCCTTGGAACTCTGCCATGCAGGCCATTTTTGCCCAGTCTTTTCCTGATGGTGGAGGCATGAACGCTGACCTTAACTGAGGCAAGTGAGGCCTGCAGTTCCTTGGACGTTGTTGTGGGGTCTTTTGTGACCTCTTGGATGAGTCGTCGCTGCGCTCTTGGGGTAATTTTGGGCGGCCGGCCACTCCTGGGAAGGTTCACCACTGTTCCATGTCTTCGCCATTTGTGAATAATGGCTCTCACTGTGGTTCGCTGGATTCCCAAAGCTTTGGAAATGGCTTTATAACCCTTTCCAGACTGATAGATCTCAATTACTTTCTTTCTCAATTGTTCCTGAATTTCTTTGGGTCTCGGCATGATGTGTAGCTTTTAAGGATCTTCTGGTGGACCTTACTGTGTCAAGCAGCTCCTATTTAAGTGATGCCTTGATTGTGAACAGGTGTGGCAATAATCAGGCCTGGGTGTGGCTAGAGAAATTGAACTCAGGTGTGGACAACCACAGTTATAGTATGTTTTAACAAGGGGGGCAATCACTTTTTCACACAGGGCCATGATGGTTTTGATTTTTTTTCACCTTTAATAATAAACACCTTCATTTACAAATTGCATTTTGTGTTTACTTGTGTTGTCCTTGACTATTGTTTAAATTGGTTTGATGTTCCGAAACACTTAAGTGTGACAAACATGCAAAGGAACAGGAAATGAGGAAGGGGGCAAACACTTTTTCACACCACTGTATATGAAGTCCTAGAATAATATGCAATGTTCTAGAATAATATAGAAGTTACCGAGTCCTATAATAATATACGAAGTCCAAGAATAATATATGAGTTACTGAGTTTTAGAATAATATTCAATGTCCTACAATAATATAAGAGTTACTGAATCCTAGAATAATATACGAGTTACTGAGTCCTAGAATAATATACAAAGTCCCTGAATAATATAGGAGTTAAGGAGTCCTAGAACTGATTGACCCTTGGCTTGTTCCTTGACAACTCTACTGCCTAATCCCAACCTGCAACTACTCGTTACCGACCTTTTGGCTTGTTTACTGACCAAGCTGCTGTTTAATCCTTATCTGCTCATCCGCTACTGGAATCAAGCTTGCTCACACCCTGGTAGGGTAAACCTAAGTAATGCGACCTGGTACTAGCATGCAGCTAAATCCATCTCCACCATCAGGAGCTCTGGTGAACACCGGCTACTACTTAGAATCCGCACCTCAGGTGAGCCTGTGTCATCTGCCAGAGAGACTGCCTGTGCACCTATCCTGCTGTTCAGTGGTTTTCCTGCAACTGCTATATCAATTGATCTTCAAGCCCGACACCTGATCGTGACAGCTAGGGTAATATACAAAGTCGTAGAATAATATTGGAGTTACTGAGTCCTAGAATACTATATGAAGTCCTAGAAGAATATATAAGTTACAGAGTCCTAGAATGTTATATGAGTTACTGAGTCTTAGAATAATATACGAAGCCCTAGAATAATATACAAGTTACTGAATCCTAGAATAATATACAAGATACTGAGTCCCAGAATAAAATACAAAGTGATAGAATAATATAGAAGTTACTGAGTCCTAGACCAATATACAAAGTCCTATAATAATATACGAAGCCCTAGAATAATATACGAGTTACTGAGTCTTAGAATAATGTAGACGTTACTGCGTCCTACAATAATATAGAAGTTACTGAGTCCTAGAATAATATACAAAGTCCTAGAATAATATACAAGATACTGAGTCCTAGAATAAAATACAAAGTCCTAGAATAATATACAAGTTACTGAGTCCTAGAATAATATACAAAGTCCTAGAATAATATACGATTTACTGAGTTCTAGAATAATATGCAAAGTCCCAGAATAATATATGAGCTACTGAGTCCTAGACTAATATACTTGTTATTGAGTCTTAGAATAATATACAAAGTCCTGTAATAATATAAGAATTACTGTGTCCTAGAAAAAATGTACGATTTACTGAGTCCAGGAATAATATCCGAGTTACTTAGTCTTTGAATTAAATACAAAGTCCTAGAATAATGTACACGTTTCTGAGTCCGAGTATAATATAGGAGTTACTGACTCCTAGAATAATATACGAAGTCCTAGAAAAAAAAACAGTCCTAGAATAATATACAAGTTACTGAGTCCTAGAATAATATATGAAGTCCTAGAATAATATGCAATGTTATAGAATAATATAGAAGTTACCGAGTCCTATAATAATATTCGAAGTCCAAGAATAATATATGAGTTACTGAGTTTTAGAATAATATACAAAGTCCTACAATAATATAAGAGTTACTGAATCCTAGAATAATATACGAGTTACTGAGTCCTAGAATAATATACAAAGTCCCAGAATAATATAGGAGTTAAGGAGTCCTAGAACTGATTGACCCTTGGCTTGTTCCTTGACAACTCTACTGCCTAATCCCAACCTGCAACTACTCGTTACCGACCTTTTGGCTTGTTTACTGACCAAGCTGCTGTTTAATCCTTATCTGCTCATCCGCTACTGGAATCAAGCTTGCTCACACCCTGGTAGGGTAAACCTAAGTAATGCGACCTGGTACTAGCATGCAGCTAAATCCATCTCCACCATCAGGAGCTCTGGTGAACACCGGCTACTACTTAGAATCTGCACCTCAGGTGAGCCTGTGTCATCTGCCAGAGAGACTGCCTGTGCACCTATCCTGCTGTTCAGTGGTTTTCCTGCAACTGCTATATCAATTGATCTTCAAGCCCGACACCTGATCGTGACAGCTAGGGTAATATACAAAGTCGTAGAATAATATTGGAGTTACTGAGTCCTAGAATACTATATGAAGTCCTAGAAGAATATATAAGTTACAGAGTCCTAGAATGTTATATGAGTTACTGAGTCTTAGAATAATATACGAAGCCCTAGAATAATATACAAGTTACTGAATCCTAGAATAATATACAAGATACTGAGTCCCAGAATAAAATACAAAGTGATAGAATAATATAGAAGTTACTGAGTCCTAGACCAATATACAAAGTCCTATAATAATATACGAAGCCCTAGAATAATATACGAGTTACTGAGTCTTAGAATAATGTAGACGTTACTGCGTCCTACAATAATATAGAAGTTACTGAGTCCTAGAATAATATACAAAGTCCTAGAATAATATACAAGATACTGAGTCCTAGAATAAAATACAAAGTCCTAGAATAATATACAAGTTACTGAGTCCTAGAATAATATACAAAGTCCTAGAATAATATACGATTTACTGAGTTCTAGAATAATATGCAAAGTCCCAGAATAATATATGAGCTACTGAGTCCTAGACTAATATACTTGTTATTGAGTCTTAGAATAATATACAAAGTCCTGTAATAATATAAGAATTACTGTGTCCTAGAAAAAATGTACGATTTACTGAGTCCAGGAATAATATCCGAGTTACTTAGTCTTTGAATTAAATACAAAGTCCTAGAATAATGTACACGTTACTGAGTCCGAGTATAATATAGGAGTTACTGACTCCTAGAATAATATACGAAGTCCTAGAAAAAAAAACAGTCCTAGAATAATATACAAGTTACTGAGTCCTAGAATAATATATGAAGTCCTAGAATAATATGCAATGTTATAGAATAATATAGAAGTTACCGAGTCCTATAATAATATTCGAAGTCCAAGAATAATATATGAGTTACTGAGTTTTAGAATAATATACAAAGTCCTACAATAATATAAGAGTTACTGAATCCTAGAATAATATACGAGTTACTGAGTCCTAGAATAATATACAAAGTCCCAGAATAATATAGGAGTTAAGGAGTCCTAGAACTGATTGACCCTTGGCTTGTTCCTTGACAACTCTACTGCCTAATCCCAACCTGCAACTACTCGTTACCGACCTTTTGGCTTGTTTACTGACCAAGCTGCTGTTTAATCCTTATCTGCTCATCCGCTACTGGAATCAAGCTTGCTCACACCCTGGTAGGGTAAACCTAAGTAATGCGACCTGGTACTAGCATGCAGCTAAATCCATCTCCACCATCAGGAGCTCTGGTGAACACCGGCTACTACTTAGAATCCGCACCTCAGGTGAGCCTGTGTCATCTGCCAGAGAGACTGCCTGTGCACCTATCCTGCTGTTCAGTGGTTTTCCTGCAACTGCTATATCAATTGATCTTCAAGCCCGACACCTGATCGTGACAGCTAGGGTAATATACAAAGTCGTAGAATAATATTGGAGTTACTGAGTCCTAGAATACTATATGAAGTCCTAGAAGAATATATAAGTTACAGAGTCCTAGAATGTTATATGAGTTACTGAGTCTTAGAATAATATACGAAGCCCTAGAATAATATACAAGTTACTGAATCCTAGAATAATATACAAGATACTGAGTCCCAGAATAAAATACAAAGTGATAGAATAATATAGAAGTTACTGAGTCCTAGACCAATATACAAAGTCCTATAATAATATACGAAGCCCTAGAATAATATACGAGTTACTGAGTCTTAGAATAATGTAGACGTTACTGCGTCCTACAATAATATAGAAGTTACTGAGTCCTAGAATAATATACAAAGTCCTAGAATAAAATACAAGATACTGAGTCCTAGAATAAAATACAAAGTCCTAGAATAATATACAAGTTACTGAGTCCTAGAATAATATACAAAGTCCTAGAATAATATACGATTTACTGAGTTCTAGAATAATATGCAAAGTCCCAGAATAATATATGAGCTACTGAGTCCTAGACTAATATACTTGTTATTGAGTCTTAGAATAATATACAAAGTCCTGTAATAATATAAGAATTACTGTGTCCTAGAAAAAATGTACGATTTACTGAGTCCAGGAATAATATCCGAGTTACTTAGTCTTTGAATTAAATACAAAGTCCTAGAATAATGTACACGTTACTGAGTCCGAGTATAATATAGGAGTTGCTGACTCCTAGAATAATATACGAAGTCCTAGAAAAAAAAACTGTCTTAGAATTATATACAAGTTACTGAGTCCTAGAATAATATATGAAGTCCTAGAATAATATGCAATGTTCTAGAATAATATAGAAGTTACCGAGTCCTATAATAATATACAAAGTCCAAGAATAATATATGAGTTACTGAGTTTTAGAATAATATTCAATGTCCTACAATAATATAAGAGTTACTGAATCCTAGAATAATATACGAGTTACTGAGTCCTAGAATAATATACAAAGTCCCTGAATAATATAGGAGTTAAGGAGTCCTAGAACTGATTGACCCTTGGCTTGTTCCTTGACAACTCTACTGCCTAATCCCAACCTGCAACTACTCGTTACCGACCTTTTGGCTTGTTTACTGACCAAGCTGCTGTTTAATCCTTATCTGCTCATCCGCTATTGGAATCAAGCTTGCTCACACCCTGGTAGGGTAAACCTAAGTAATGCGACCTGGTACTAGCATGCAGCTAAATCCATCTCCACCATCAGGAGCTCTGGTGAACACTGGCTACTACTTAGAATCCGCACCTCAGGTGAGCCTGTGTCATCTGCCAGAGAGACTGCCTGTGCACCTATCCTGCTGTTCAGTGGTTTTCCTGCAACTGCTATATCAATTGATCTTCAAGCCCGACACCTGATCGTGACAGCTAGGGTAATATACAAAGTCGTAGAATAATATTGGAGTTACTGAGTCCTAGAATACTATATGAAGTCCTAGAAGAATATATAAGTTACAGAGTCCTAGAATGTTATATAAGTTACTGAGTCTTAGAATAATATACGAAGCCCTAGAATAATATACAAGTTACTGAATCCTAGAATAATATACAAGATACTGAGTCCCAGAATAAAATACAAAGTGATAGAATAATATAGAAGTTACTGAGTCCTAGACCAATATACAAAGTCCTATAATAATATACGAAGCCCTAGAATAATATACGAGTTACTGAGTCTTAGAATAATGTAGACGTTACTGCGTCCTACAATAATATAGAAGTTACTGAGTCCTAGAATAATATACAAAAACCTAGAATAATATACAAGATACTGAGTCCTAGAATAAAATACAAAGTCCTAGAATAATATACAAGTTACTGAGTCCTAGAATAATATACAAAGTCCTAGAATAATATACGATTTACTGAGTTCTAGAATAATATGCAAAGTCCCAGAATAATATATGAGCTACTGAGTCCTAGACTAATATACTTGTTATTGAGTCTTAGAATAATATACAAAGTCCTGTAATAATATAAGAATTACTGTGTCCTAGAAAAAATGTACGATTTACTGAGTCCAGGAATAATATCCGAGTTACTTAGTCTTTGAATTAAATACAAAGTCCTAGAATAATGTACACGTTACTGAGTCCGAGTATAATATAGGAGTTGCTGACTCCTAGAATAATATACGAAGTCCTAGAAAAAAAAACTGTCTTAGAATTATATACAAGTTACTGAGTCCTAGAATAATATATGAAGTCCTAGAATAATATGCAATGTTCTAGAATAATATAGAAGTTACCGAGTCCTATAATAATATACAAAGTCCAAGAATAATATATGAGTTACTGAGTTTTAGAATAATATTCAATGTCCTACAATAATATAAGAGTTACTGAATCCTAGAATAATATACGAGTTACTGAGTCCTAGAATAATATACAAAGTCCCTGAATAATATAGGAGTTAAGGAGTCCTAGAACTGATTGACCCTTGGCTTGTTCCTTGACAACTCTACTGCCTAATCCCAACCTGCAACTACTCGTTACCGACCTTTTGGCTTGTTTACTGACCAAGCTGCTGTTTAATCCTTATCTGCTCATCCGCTACTGGAATCAAGCTTGCTCACACCCTGGTAGGGTAAACCTAAGTAATGCGACCTGGTACTAGCATGCAGCTAAATCCATCTCCACCATCAGGAGCTCTGGTGAACACCGGCTACTACTTAGAATCCGCACCTCAGGTGAGCCTGTGTCATCTGCCAGAGAGACTGCCTGTGCACCTATCCTGCTGTTCAGTGGTTTTCCTGCAACTGCTATATCAATTGATCTTCAAGCCCGACACCTGATCGTGACAGCTAGGGTAATATACAAAGTCGTAGAATAATATTGGAGTTACTGAGTCCTAGAATACTATATGAAGTCCTAGAAGAATATATAAGTTACAGAGTCCTAGAATGTTATATGAGTTACTGAGTCTTAGAATAATATACGAAGCCCTAGAATAATATACAAGTTACTGAATCCTAGAATAATATACAAGATACTGAGTCCCAGAATAAAATACAAAGTGATAGAATAATATAGAAGTTACTGAGTCCTAGACCAATATACAAAGTCCTATAATAATATACGAAGCCCTAGAATAATATACGAGTTACTGAGTCTTAGAATAATGTAGACGTTACTGCGTCCTACAATAATATAGAAGTTACTGAGTCCTAGAATAATATACAAAGTCCTAGAATAATATACAAGATACTGAGTCCTAGTATAAAATACAAAGTCCTAGAATAATATACAAGTTACTGAGTCCTAGAATAATATACAAAGTCCTAGAATAATATACGATTTACTGAGTTCTAGAATAATATGCAAAGTCCCAGAATAATATATGAGCTACTGAGTCCTAGACTAATATACTTGTTATTGAGTCTTAGAATAATATACAAAGTCCTGTAATAATATAAGAATTACTGTGTCCTAGAAAAAATGTACGATTTACTGAGTCCAGGAATAATATCCGAGTTACTTAGTATTTGAATTGAATACAAAGTCCTAGAATAATGTACACGTTACTGAGTCCGAGTATAATATAGGAGTTGCTGACTCCTAGAATAATATACGAAGTCCTAGAAAAAAAAAACTGTCTTAGAATTATATACAAGTTACTGAGTACTAGAATAATATATGAAGTCCTAGAATAATATGCAATGTTCTAGAATAATATAGAAGTTACCGAGTCCTATAATAATATACGAAGTCCAAGAATAATATATGAGTTACTGAGTTTTAGAATAATATTCAATGTCCTACAATAATATAAGAGTTACTGAATCCTAGAATAATATACGAGTTACTGAGTCCTAGAATAATATACAAAGTCCCTGAATAATATAGGAGTTAAGGAGTCCTAGAACTGATTGACCCTTGGCTTGTTCCTTGACAACTCTACTGCCTAATCCCAACCTGCAACTACTCGTTACCGACCTTTTGGCTTGTTTACTGACCAAGCTGCTGTTTAATCCTTATCTGCTCATCCGCTACTGGAATCAAGCTTGCTCACACCCTGGTAGGGTAAACCTAAGTAATGCGACCTGGTACTAGCATGCAGCTAAATCCATCTCCACCATCAGGAGCTCTGGTGAACACCGGCTACTACTTAGAATCCGCACCTCAGGTGAGCCTGTGTCATCTGCCAGAGAGACTGCCTGTGCACCTATCCTGCTGTTCAGTGGTTTTCCTGCAACTGCTATATCAATTGATCTTCAAGCCCGACACCTGATCGTGACAGCTAGGGTAATATACAAAGTCGTAGAATAATATTGGAGTTACTGAGTCCTAGAATACTATATGAAGTCCTAGAAGAATATATAAGTTACAGAGTCCTAGAATGTTATATGAGTTACTGAGTCTTAGAATAATATACGAAGCCCTAGAATAATATACAAGTTACTGAATCCTAGAATAATATACAAGATACTGAGTCCCAGAATAAAATACAAAGTGATAGAATAATATAGAAGTTACTGAGTCCTAGACCAATATACAAAGTCCTATAATAATATACGAAGCCCTAGAATAATATACGAGTTACTGAGTCTTAGAATAATGTAGACGTTACTGCGTCCTACAATAATATAGAAGTTACTGAGTCCTAGAATAATATACAAAGTCCTAGAATAATATACAAGATACTGAGTCCTAGAATAAAATACAAAGTCCTAGAATAATATACAAGTTACTGAGTCCTAGAATAATATACAAAGTCCTAGAATAATATACGATTTACTGAGTTCTAGAATAATATGCAAAGTCCCAGAATAATATATGAGCTACTGAGTCCTAGACTAATATACTTGTTATTGAGTCTTAGAATAATATACAAAGTCCTGTAATAATATAAGAATTACTGTGTCCTAGAAAAAATGTACGATTTACTGAGTCCAGGAATAATATCCGAGTTACTTAGTCTTTGAATTAAATACAAAGTCCTAGAATAATGTACACGTTTCTGAGTCCGAGTATAATATAGGAGTTACTGACTCCTAGAATAATATACGAAGTCCTAGAAAAAAAAACAGTCCTAGAATAATATACAAGTTACTGAGTCCTAGAATAATATATGAAGTCCTAGAATAATATGCAATGTTATAGAATAATATAGAAGTTACCGAGTCCTATAATAATATTCGAAGTCCAAGAATAATATATGAGTTACTGAGTTTTAGAATAATATACAAAGTCCTACAATAATATAAGAGTTACTGAATCCTAGAATAATATACGAGTTACTGAGTCCTAGAATAATATACAAAGTCCCAGAATAATATAGGAGTTAAGGAGTCCTAGAACTGATTGACCCTTGGCTTGTTCCTTGACAACTCTACTGCCTAATCCCAACCTGCAACTACTCGTTACCGACCTTTTGGCTTGTTTACTGACCAAGCTGCTGTTTAATCCTTATCTGCTCATCCGCTACTGGAATCAAGCTTGCTCACACCCTGGTAGGGTAAACCTAAGTAATGCGACCTGGTACTAGCATGCAGCTAAATCCATCTCCACCATCAGGAGCTCTGGTGAACACCGGCTACTACTTAGAATCTGCACCTCAGGTGAGCCTGTGTCATCTGCCAGAGAGACTGCCTGTGCACCTATCCTGCTGTTCAGTGGTTTTCCTGCAACTGCTATATCAATTGATCTTCAAGCCCGACACCTGATCGTGACAGCTAGGGTAATATACAAAGTCGTAGAATAATATTGGAGTTACTGAGTCCTAGAATACTATATGAAGTCCTAGAAGAATATATAAGTTACAGAGTCCTAGAATGTTATATGAGTTACTGAGTCTTAGAATAATATACGAAGCCCTAGAATAATATACAAGTTACTGAATCCTAGAATAATATACAAGATACTGAGTCCCAGAATAAAATACAAAGTGATAGAATAATATAGAAGTTACTGAGTCCTAGACCAATATACAAAGTCCTATAATAATATACGAAGCCCTAGAATAATATACGAGTTACTGAGTCTTAGAATAATGTAGACGTTACTGCGTCCTACAATAATATAGAAGTTACTGAGTCCTAGAATAATATACAAAGTCCTAGAATAATATACAAGATACTGAGTCCTAGAATAAAATACAAAGTCCTAGAATAATATACAAGTTACTGAGTCCTAGAATAATATACAAAGTCCTAGAATAATATACGATTTACTGAGTTCTAGAATAATATGCAAAGTCCCAGAATAATATATGAGCTACTGAGTCCTAGACTAATATACTTGTTATTGAGTCTTAGAATAATATACAAAGTCCTGTAATAATATAAGAATTACTGTGTCCTAGAAAAAATGTACGATTTACTGAGTCCAGGAATAATATCCGAGTTACTTAGTCTTTGAATTAAATACAAAGTCCTAGAATAATGTACACGTTACTGAGTCCGAGTATAATATAGGAGTTACTGACTCCTAGAATAATATACGAAGTCCTAGAAAAAAAAACAGTCCTAGAATAATATACAAGTTACTGAGTCCTAGAATAATATATGAAGTCCTAGAATAATATGCAATGTTATAGAATAATATAGAAGTTACCGAGTCCTATAATAATATTCGAAGTCCAAGAATAATATATGAGTTACTGAGTTTTAGAATAATATACAAAGTCCTACAATAATATAAGAGTTACTGAATCCTAGAATAATATACGAGTTACTGAGTCCTAGAATAATATACAAAGTCCCAGAATAATATAGGAGTTAAGGAGTCCTAGAACTGATTGACCCTTGGCTTGTTCCTTGACAACTCTACTGCCTAATCCCAACCTGCAACTACTCGTTACCGACCTTTTGGCTTGTTTACTGACCAAGCTGCTGTTTAATCCTTATCTGCTCATCCGCTACTGGAATCAAGCTTGCTCACACCCTGGTAGGGTAAACCTAAGTAATGCGACCTGGTACTAGCATGCAGCTAAATCCATCTCCACCATCAGGAGCTCTGGTGAACACCGGCTACTACTTAGAATCCGCACCTCAGGTGAGCCTGTGTCATCTGCCAGAGAGACTGCCTGTGCACCTATCCTGCTGTTCAGTGGTTTTCCTGCAACTGCTATATCAATTGATCTTCAAGCCCGACACCTGATCGTGACAGCTAGGGTAATATACAAAGTCGTAGAATAATATTGGAGTTACTGAGTCCTAGAATACTATATGAAGTCCTAGAAGAATATATAAGTTACAGAGTCCTAGAATGTTATATGAGTTACTGAGTCTTAGAATAATATACGAAGCCCTAGAATAATATACAAGTTACTGAATCCTAGAATAATATACAAGATACTGAGTCCCAGAATAAAATACAAAGTGATAGAATAATATAGAAGTTACTGAGTCCTAGACCAATATACAAAGTCCTATAATAATATACGAAGCCCTAGAATAATATACGAGTTACTGAGTCTTAGAATAATGTAGACGTTACTGCGTCCTACAATAATATAGAAGTTACTGAGTCCTAGAATAATATACAAAGTCCTAGAATAAAATACAAGATACTGAGTCCTAGAATAAAATACAAAGTCCTAGAATAATATACAAGTTACTGAGTCCTAGAATAATATACAAAGTCCTAGAATAATATACGATTTACTGAGTTCTAGAATAATATGCAAAGTCCCAGAATAATATATGAGCTACTGAGTCCTAGACTAATATACTTGTTATTGAGTCTTAGAATAATATACAAAGTCCTGTAATAATATAAGAATTACTGTGTCCTAGAAAAAATGTACGATTTACTGAGTCCAGGAATAATATCCGAGTTACTTAGTCTTTGAATTAAATACAAAGTCCTAGAATAATGTACACGTTACTGAGTCCGAGTATAATATAGGAGTTGCTGACTCCTAGAATAATATACGAAGTCCTAGAAAAAAAAACTGTCTTAGAATTATATACAAGTTACTGAGTCCTAGAATAATATATGAAGTCCTAGAATAATATGCAATGTTCTAGAATAATATAGAAGTTACCGAGTCCTATAATAATATACGAAGTCCAAGAATAATATATGAGTTACTGAGTTTTAGAATAATATTCAATGTCCTACAATAATATAAGAGTTACTGAATCCTAGAATATTATACGAGTTACTGAGTCCTAGAATAATATACAAAGTCCCTGAATAATATAGGAGTTAAGGAGTCCTAGAACTGATTGACCCTTGGCTTGTTCCTTGACAACTCTACTGCCTAATCCCAACCTGCAACTACTCGTTACCGACCTTTTGGCTTGTTTACTGACCAAGCTGCTGTTTAATCCTTATCTGCTCATCCGCTACTGGAATCAAGCTTGCTCACACCCTGGTAGGGTAAACCTAAGTAATGCGACCTGGTACTAGCATGCAGCTAAATCCATCTCCACCATCAGGAGCTCTGGTGAACACCGGCTACTACTTAGAATCCGCACCTCAGGTGAGCCTGTGTCATCTGCCAGAGAGACTGCCTGTGCACCTATCCTGCTGTTCAGTGGTTTTCCTGCAACTGCTATATCAATTGATCTTCAAGCCCGACACCTGATCGTGACAGCTAGGGTAATATACAAAGTCGTAGAATAATATTGGAGTTACTGAGTCCTAGAATACTATATGAAGTCCTAGAAGAATATATAAGTTACAGAGTCCTAGAATGTTATATGAGTTACTGAGTCTTAGAATAATATACGAAGCCCTAGAATAATATACAAGTTACTGAATCCTAGAATAATATACAAGATACTGAGTCCCAGAATAAAATACAAAGTGATAGAATAATATAGAAGTTACTGAGTCCTAGACCAATATACAAAGTCCTATAATAATATACGAAGCCCTAGAATAATATACGAGTTACTGAATCTTAGAATAATGTAGACGTTACTGCGTCCTACAATAATATAGAAGTTACTGAGTCCTAGAATAATATACAAAGTCCTAGAATAATATACAAGATACTGAGTCCTAGAATAAAATACAAAGTCCTAGAATAATATACAAGTTACTGAGTCCTAGAATAATATACAAAGTCCTAGAATAATATACGATTTACTGAGTTCTAGAATAATATGCAAAGTCCCAGAATAATATATGAGCTACTGAGTCCTAGACTAATATACTTGTTATTGAGTCTTAGAATAATATACAAAGTCCTGTAATAATATAAGAATTACTGTGTCCTAGAAAAAATGTACGATTTACTGAGTCCAGGAATAATATCCGAGTTACTTAGTCTTTGAATTAAATACAAAGTCCTAGAATAATGTACACGTTACTGAGTCCGAGTATAATATAGGAGTTGCTGACTCCTAGAATAATATACGAAGTCCTAGAAAAAAAAACTGTCTTAGAATTATATACAAGTTACTGAGTCCTAGAATAATATATGAAGTCCTAGAATAATATGCAATGTTCTAGAATAATATAGAAGTTACCGAGTCCTATAATAATATACAAAGTCCAAGAATAATATATGAGTTACTGAGTTTTAGAATAATATTCAATGTCCTACAATAATATAAGAGTTACTGAATCCTAGAATAATATACGAGTTACTGAGTCCTAGAATAATATACAAAGTCCCTGAATAATATAGGAGTTAAGGAGTCCTAGAACTGATTGACCCTTGGCTTGTTCCTTGACAACTCTACTGCCTAATCCCAACCTGCAACTACTCGTTACCGACCTTTTGGCTTGTTTACTGACCAAGCTGCTGTTTAATCCTTATCTGCTCATCCGCTATTGGAATCAAGCTTGCTCACACCCTGGTAGGGTAAACCTAAGTAATGCGACCTGGTACTAGCATGCAGCTAAATCCATCTCCACCATCAGGAGCTCTGGTGAACACTGGCTACTACTTAGAATCCGCACCTCAGGTGA
This sequence comes from Lithobates pipiens, assembly GCF_037356315.1. Taxonomy (NCBI): domain Eukaryota; kingdom Metazoa; phylum Chordata; class Amphibia; order Anura; family Ranidae; genus Lithobates; species Lithobates pipiens. Next base: position 1,714,748 of record NW_027507890.1, on the reverse strand, counting down.
GCCTGTGTCATCTGCCAGAGAGACTGCCTGTGCACCTATCCTGCTGTTCAGTGGTTTTCCTGCAACTGCTATATCAATTGATCTTCAAGCCCGACACCTGATCGTGACAGCTAGGGTAATATACAAAGTCGTAGAATAATATTGGAGTTACTGAGTCCTAGAATACTATATGAAGTCCTAGAAGAATATATAAGTTACAGAGTCCTAGAATGTTATATGAGTTACTGAGTCTTAGAATAATATACGAAGCCCTAGAATAATATACAAGTTACTGAATCCTAGAATAATATACAAGATACTGAGTCCCAGAATAAAATACAAAGTGATAGAATAATATAGAAGTTACTGAGTCCTAGACCAATATACAAAGTCCTATAATAATATACGAAGCCCTAGAATAATATACGAGTTACTGAATCTTAGAATAATGTAGACGTTACTGCGTCCTACAATAATATAGAAGTTACTGAGTCCTAGAATAATATACAAAGTCCTAGAATAATATACAAGATACTGAGTCCTAGAATAAAATACAAAGTCCTAGAATAATATACAAGTTACTGAGTCCTAGAATAATATACAAAGTCCTAGAATAATATACGATTTACTGAGTTCTAGAATAATATGCAAAGTCCCAGAATAATATATGAGCTACTGAGTCCTAGACTAATATACTTGTTATTGAGTCTTAGAATAATATACAAAGTCCTGTAATAATATAAGAATTACTGTGTCCTAGAAAAAATGTACGATTTACTGAGTCCAGGAATAATATCCGAGTTACTTAGTCTTTGAATTAAATACAAAGTCCTAGAATAATGTACACGTTACTGAGTCCGAGTATAATATAGGAGTTGCTGACTCCTAGAATAATATACGAAGTCCTAGAAAAAAAAACTGTCTTAGAATTATATACAAGTTACTGAGTCCTAGAATAATATATGAAGTCCTAGAATAATATGCAATGTTCTAGAATAATATAGAAGTTACCGAGTCCTATAATAATATACAAAGTCCAAGAATAATATATGAGTTACTGAGTTTTAGAATAATATTCAATGTCCTACAATAATATAAGAGTTACTGAATCCTAGAATAATATACGAGTTACTGAGTCCTAGAATAATATACAAAGTCCCTGAATAATATAGGAGTTAAGGAGTCCTAGAACTGATTGACCCTTGGCTTGTTCCTTGACAACTCTACTGCCTAATCCCAACCTGCAACTACTCGTTACCGACCTTTTGGCTTGTTTACTGACCAAGCTGCTGTTTAATCCTTATCTGCTCATCCGCTATTGGAATCAAGCTTGCTCACACCCTGGTAGGGTAAACCTAAGTAATGCGACCTGGTACTAGCATGCAGCTAAATCCATCTCCACCATCAGGAGCTCTGGTGAACACTGGCTACTACTTAGAATCCGCACCTCAGGTGAGCCTGTGTCATCTGCCAGAGAGACTGCCTGTGCACCTATCCTGCTGTTCAGTGGTTTTCCTGCAACTGCTATATCAATTGATCTTCAAGCCCGACACCTGATCGTGACAGCTAGGGTAATATACAAAGTCGTAGAATAATATTGGAGTTACTGAGTCCTAGAATACTATATGAAGTCCTAGAAGAATATATAAGTTACAGAGTCCTAGAATGTTATATGAGTTACTGAGTCTTAGAATAATATACGAAGCCCTAGAATAATATACAAGTTACTGAATCCTAGAATAATATACAAGATACTGAGTCCCAGAATAAAATACAAAGTGATAGAATAATATAGAAGTTACTGAGTCCTAGACCAATATACAAAGTCCTATAATAATATACGAAGCCCTAGAATAATATACGAGTTACTGAGTCTTAGAATAATGTAGACGTTACTGCGTCCTACAATAATATAGAAGTTACTGAGTCCTAGAATAATATACAAAAACCTAGAATAATATACAAGATACTGAGTCCTAGAATAAAATACAAAGTCCTAGAATAATATACAAGTTACTGAGTCCTAGAATAATATACAAAGTCCTAGAATAATATACGATTTACTGAGTTCTAGAATAATATGCAAAGTCCCAGAATAATATATGAGCTACTGAGTCCTAGACTAATATACTTGTTATTGAGTCTTAGAATAATATACAAAGTCCTGTAATAATATAAGAATTACTGTGTCCTAGAAAAAATGTACGATTTACTGAGTCCAGGAATAATATCCGAGTTACTTAGTCTTTGAATTAAATACAAAGTCCTAGAATAATGTACACGTTACTGAGTCCGAGTATAATATAGGAGTTGCTGACTCCTAGAATAATATACGAAGTCCTAGAAAAAAAAACTGTCTTAGAATTATATACAAGTTACTGAGTCCTAGAATAATATATGAAGTCCTAGAATAATATGCAATGTTCTAGAATAATATAGAAGTTACCGAGTCCTATAATAATATACGAAGTCCAAGAATAATATATGAGTTACTGAGTTTTAGAATAATATTCAATGTCCTACAATAATATAAGAGTTACTGAATCCTAGAATAATATACGAGTTACTGAGTCCTAGAATAATATACAAAGTCCCTGAATAATATAGGAGTTAAGGAGTCCTAGAACTGATTGACCCTTGGCTTGTTCCTTGACAACTCTACTGCCTAATCCCAACCTGCAACTACTCGTTACCGACCTTTTGGCTTGTTTACTGACCAAGCTGCTGTTTAATCCTTATCTGCTCATCCGCTACTGGAATCAAGCTTGCTCACACCCTGGTAGGGTAAACCTAAGTAATGCGACCTGGTACTAGCATGCAGCTAAATCCATCTCCACCATCAGGAGCTCTGGTGAACACCGGCTACTACTTAGAATCCGCACCTCAGGTGAGCCTGTGTCATCTGCCAGAGAGACTGCCTGTGCACCTATCCTGCTGTTCAGTGGTTTTCCTGCAACTGCTATATCAATTGATCTTCAAGCCCGACACCTGATCGTGACAGCTAGGGTAATATACAAAGTCGTAGAATAATATTGGAGTTACTGAGTCCTAGAATACTATATGAAGTCCTAGAAGAATATATAAGTTACAGAGTCCTAGAATGTTATATGAGTTACTGAGTCTTAGAATAATATACGAAGCCCTAGAATAATATACAAGTTACTGAATCCTAGAATAATATACAAGATACTGAGTCCCAGAATAAAATACAAAGTGATAGAATAATATAGAAGTTACTGAGTCCTAGACCAATATACAAAGTCCTATAATAATATACGAAGCCCTAGAATAATATACGAGTTACTGAGTCTTAGAATAATGTAGACGTTACTGCGTCCTACAATAATATAGAAGTTACTGAGTCCTAGAATAATATACAAAGTCCTAGAATAAAATACAAGATACTGAGTCCTAGAATAAAATACAAAGTCCTAGAATAATATACAAGTTACTGAGTCCTAGAATAATATACAAAGTCCTAGAATAATATACGATTTACTGAGTTCTAGAATAATATGCAAAGTCCCAGAATAATATATGAGCTACTGAGTCCTAGACTAATATACTTGTTATTGAGTCTTAGAATAATATACAAAGTCCTGTAATAATATAAGAATTACTGTGTCCTAGAAAAAATGTACGATTTACTGAGTCCAGGAATAATATCCGAGTTACTTAGTCTTTGAATTAAATACAAAGTCCTAGAATAATGTACACGTTACTGAGTCCGAGTATAATATAGGAGTTGCTGACTCCTAGAATAATATACGAAGTCCTAGAAAAAAAAACTGTCTTAGAATTATATACAAGTTACTGAGTCCTAGAATAATATATGAAGTCCTAGAATAATATGCAATGTTCTAGAATAATATAGAAGTTACCGAGTCCTATAATAATATACGAAGTCCAAGAATAATATATGAGTTACTGAGTTTTAGAATAATATTCAATGTCCTACAATAATATAAGAGTTACTGAATCCTAGAATAATATACGAGTTACTGAGTCCTAGAATAATATACAAAGTCCCTGAATAATATAGGAGTTAAGGAGTCCTAGAACTGATTGACCCTTGGCTTGTTCCTTGACAACTCTACTGCCTAATCCCAACCTGCAACTACTCGTTACCGACCTTTTGGCTTGTTTACTGACCAAGCTGCTGTTTAATCCTTATCTGCTCATCCGCTACTGGAATCAAGCTTGCTCACACCCTGGTAGGGTAAACCTAAGTAATGCGACCTGGTACTAGCATGCAGCTAAATCCATCTCCACCATCAGGAGCTCTGGTGAACACCGGCTACTACTTAGAATCCGCACCTCAGGTGAGCCTGTGTCATCTGCCAGAGAGACTGCCTGTGCACCTATCCTGCTGTTCAGTGGTTTTCCTGCAACTGCTATATCAATTGATCTTCAAGCCCGACACCTGATCGTGACAGCTAGGGTAATATACAAAGTCGTAGAATAATATTGGAGTTACTGAGTCCTAGAATACTATATGAAGTCCTAGAAGAATATATAAGTTACAGAGTCCTAGAATGTTATATGAGTTACTGAGTCTTAGAATAATATACGAAGCCCTAGAATAATATACAAGTTACTGAATCCTAGAATAATATACAAGATACTGAGTCCCAGAATAAAATACAAAGTGATAGAATAATATAGAAGTTACTGAGTCCTAGACCAATATACAAAGTCCTATAATAATATACGAAGCCCTAGAATAATATACGAGTTACTGAATCTTAGAATAATGTAGACGTTACTGCGTCCTACAATAATATAGAAGTTACTGAGTCCTAGAATAATATACAAAGTCCTAGAATAATATACAAGATACTGAGTCCTAGAATAAAATACAAAGTCCTAGAATAATATACAAGTTACTGAGTCCTAGAATAATATACAAAGTCCTAGAATAATATACGATTTACTGAGTTCTAGAATAATATGCAAAGTCCCAGAATAATATATGAGCTACTGAGTCCTAGACTAATATACTTGTTATTGAGTCTTAGAATAATATACAAAGTCCTGTAATAATATAAGAATTACTGTGTCCTAGAAAAAATGTACGATTTACTGAGTCCAGGAATAATATCCGAGTTACTTAGTCTTTGAATTAAATACAAAGTCCTAGAATAATGTACACGTTACTGAGTCCGAGTATAATATAGGAGTTGCTGACTCCTAGAATAATATACGAAGTCCTAGAAAAAAAAACTGTCTTAGAATTATATACAAGTTACTGAGTCCTAGAATAATATATGAAGTCCTAGAATAATATGCAATGTTCTAGAATAATATAGAAGTTACCGAGTCCTATAATAATATACAAAGTCCAAGAATAATATATGAGTTACTGAGTTTTAGAATAATATTCAATGTCCTACAATAATATAAGAGTTACTGAATCCTAGAATAATATACGAGTTACTGAGTCCTAGAATAATATACAAAGTCCCTGAATAATATAGGAGTTAAGGAGTCCTAGAACTGATTGACCCTTGGCTTGTTCCTTGACAACTCTACTGCCTAATCCCAACCTGCAACTACTCGTTACCGACCTTTTGGCTTGTTTACTGACCAAGCTGCTGTTTAATCCTTATCTGCTCATCCGCTATTGGAATCAAGCTTGCTCACACCCTGGTAGGGTAAACCTAAGTAATGCGACCTGGTACTAGCATGCAGCTAAATCCATCTCCACCATCAGGAGCTCTGGTGAACACTGGCTACTACTTAGAATCCGCACCTCAGGTGAGCCTGTGTCATCTGCCAGAGAGACTGCCTGTGCACCTATCCTGCTGTTCAGTGGTTTTCCTGCAACTGCTATATCAATTGATCTTCAAGCCCGACACCTGATCGTGACAGCTAGGGTAATATACAAAGTCGTAGAATAATATTGGAGTTACTGAGTCCTAGAATACTATATGAAGTCCTAGAAGAATATATAAGTTACAGAGTCCTAGAATGTTATATGAGTTACTGAGTCTTAGAATAATATACGAAGCCCTAGAATAATATACAAGTTACTGAATCCTAGAATAATATACAAGATACTGAGTCCCAGAATAAAATACAAAGTGATAGAATAATATAGAAGTTACTGAGTCCTAGACCAATATACAAAGTCCTATAATAATATACGAAGCCCTAGAATAATATACGAGTTACTGAGTCTTAGAATAATGTAGACGTTACTGCGTCCTACAATAATATAGAAGTTACTGAGTCCTAGAATAATATACAAAAACCTAGAATAATATACAAGATACTGAGTCCTAGAATAAAATACAAAGTCCTAGAATAATATACAAGTTACTGAGTCCTAGAATAATATACAAAGTCCTAGAATAATATACGATTTACTGAGTTCTAGAATAATATGCAAAGTCCCAGAATAATATATGAGCTACTGAGTCCTAGACTAATATACTTGTTATTGAGTCTTAGAATAATATACAAAGTCCTGTAATAATATAAGAATTACTGTGTCCTAGAAAAAATGTACGATTTACTGAGTCCAGGAATAATATCCGAGTTACTTAGTCTTTGAATTAAATACAAAGTCCTAGAATAATGTACACGTTACTGAGTCCGAGTATAATATAGGAGTTGCTGACTCCTAGAATAATATACGAAGTCCTAGAAAAAAAAACTGTCTTAGAATTATATACAAGTTACTGAGTCCTAGAATAATATATGAAGTCCTAGAATAATATGCAATGTTCTAGAATAATATAGAAGTTACCGAGTCCTATAATAATATACGAAGTCCAAGAATAATATATGAGTTACTGAGTTTTAGAATAATATTCAATGTCCTACAATAATATAAGAGTTACTGAATCCTAGAATAATATACGAGTTACTGAGTCCTAGAATAATATACAAAGTCCCTGAATAATATAGGAGTTAAGGAGTCCTAGAACTGATTGACCCTTGGCTTGTTCCTTGACAACTCTACTGCCTAATCCCAACCTGCAACTACTCGTTACCGACCTTTTGGCTTGTTTACTGACCAAGCTGCTGTTTAATCCTTATCTGCTCATCCGCTACTGGAATCAAGCTTGCTCACACCCTGGTAGGGTAAACCTAAGTAATGCGACCTGGTACTAGCATGCAGCTAAATCCATCTCCACCATCAGGAGCTCTGGTGAACACCGGCTACTACTTAGAATCCGCACCTCAGGTGAGCCTGTGTCATCTGCCAGAGAGACTGCCTGTGCACCTATCCTGCTGTTCAGTGGTTTTCCTGCAACTGCTATATCAATTGATCTTCAAGCCCGACACCTGATCGTGACAGCTAGGGTAATATACAAAGTCGTAGAATAATATTGGAGTTACTGAGTCCTAGAATACTATATGAAGTCCTAGAAGAATATATAAGTTACAGAGTCCTAGAATGTTATATGAGTTACTGAGTCTTAGAATAATATACGAAGCCCTAGAATAATATACAAGTTACTGAATCCTAGAATAATATACAAGATACTGAGTCCCAGAATACAATACAAAGTGATAGAATAATATAGAAGTTACTGAGTCCTAGACCAATATACAAAGTCCTATAATAATATACGAAGCCCTAGAATATTATACGAGTTACTGAGTCTTAGAATAATGTAGACGTTACTGCGTCCTACAATAATATAGAAGTTACTGAGTCCTAGAATAATATACAAAGTCCTAGAATAATATACAAGATACTGAGTCCTAGAATAAAATACAAAGTCCTAGAATAATATACAAGTTACTGAGTCCTAGAATAATATACAAAGTCCTAGAATAATATACGATTTACTGAGTTCTAGAATAATATGCAAAGTCCCAGAATAATATATGAGCTACTGAGTCCTAGACTAATATACTTGTTATTGAGTCTTAGAATAATATACAAAGTCCTGTAATAATATAAGAATTACTGTGTCCTAGAAAAAATGTACGATTTACTGAGTCCAGGAATAATATCCGAGTTACTTAGTCTTTGAATTAAATACAAAGTCCTAGAATAATGTACACGTTACTGAGTCCGAGTATAATATAGGAGTTGCTGACTCCTAGAATAATATACGAAGTCCTAGAAAAAAAACTGTCTTAGAATTATATACAAGTTACTGAGTCCTAGAATAATATATGAAGTCCTAGAATAATATGCAATGTTCTAGAATAATATAGAAGTTACCGAGTCCTATAATAATATACGAAGTCCAAGAATAATATATGAGTTACTGAGTTTTAGAATAATATTCAATGTCCTACAATAATATAAGAGTTACTGAATCCTAGAATAATATACGAGTTACTGAGTCCTAGAATAATATACAAAGTCCCTGAATAATATAGGAGTTAAGGAGTCCTAGAACTGATTGACCCTTGGCTTGTTCCTTGACAACTCTACTGCCTAATCCCAACCTGCAACTACTCGTTACCGACCTTTTGGCTTGTTTACTGACCAAGCTGCTGTTTAATCCTTATCTGCTCATCCGCTATTGGAATCAAGCTTGCTCACACCCTGGTAGGGTAAACCTAAGTAATGCGACCTGGTACTAGCATGCAGCTAAATCCATCTCCACCATCAGGAGCTCTGGTGAACACCGGCTACTACTTAGAATCCGCACCTCAGGTGAGCCTGTGTCATCTGCCAGAGAGACTGCCTGTGCACCTATCCTGCTGTTCAGTGGTTTTCCTGCAACTGCTATATCAATTGATCTTCAAGCCCGACACCTGATCGTGACAGCTAGGGTAATATACAAAGTCGTAGAATAATATTGGAGTTACTGAGTCCTAGAATACTATATGAAGTCCTAGAAGAATATATAAGTTACAGAGTCCTAGAATGTTATATGAGTTACTGAGTCTTAGAATAATATACGAAGCCCTAGAATAATATACAAGTTACTGAATCCTAGAATAATATACAAGATACTGAGTCCCAGAATAAAATACAAAGTGATAGAATAATATAGAAGTTACTGAGTCCTAGACCAATATACAAAGTCCTATAATAATATACGAAGCCCTAGAATAATATACGAGTTACTGAGTCTTAGAATAATGTAGACGTTACTGCGTCCTACAATAATATAGAAGTTACTGAGTCCTAGAATAATATACAAAGTCCTAGAATAATATACAAGATACTGAGTCCTAGAATAAAATACAAAGTCCTAGAATAATATACAAGTTACTGAGTCCTAGAATAATATACAAAGTCCTAGAATAATATACGATTTACTGAGTTCTAGAATAATATGCAAAGTCCCAGAATAATATATGAGCTACTGAGTCCTAGACTAATATACTTGTTATTGAGTCTTAGAATAATATACAAAGTCCTGTAATAATATAAGAATTACTGTGTCCTAGAAAAAATGTACGATTTACTGAGTCCAGGAATAATATCCGAGTTACTTAGTCTTTGAATTAAATACAAAGTCCTAGAATAATGTACACGTTACTGAGTCCGAGTATAATATAGGAGTTGCTGACTCCTAGAATAATATACGAAGTCCTAGAAAAAAAAACTGTCTTAGAATTATATACAAGTTACTGAGTCCTAGAATAATATATGAAGTCCTAGAATAATATGCAATGTTCTAGAATAATATAGAAGTTACCGAGTCCTATAATAATATACGAAGTCCAAGAATAATATATGAGTTACTGAGTTTTAGAATAATATTCAATGTCCTACAATAATATAAGAGTTACTGAATCCTAGAATAATATACGAGTTACTGAGTCCTAGAATAATATACAAAGTCCCTGAATAATATAGGAGTTAAGGAGTCCTAGAACTGATTGACCCTTGGCTTGTTCCTTGACAACTCTACTGCCTAATCCCAACCTGCAACTACTCGTTACCGACCTTTTGGCTTGTTTACTGACCAAGCTGCTGTTTAATCCTTATCTGCTCATCCGCTACTGGAATCAAGCTTGCTCACACCCTGGTAGGGTAAACCTAAGTAATGCGACCTGGTACTAGCATGCAGCTAAATCCATCTCCACCATCAGGAGCTCTGGTGAACACCGGCTACTACTTAGAATCCGCACCTCAGGTGAGCCTGTGTCATCTGCCAGAGAGACTGCCTGTGCACCTATCCTGCTGTTCAGTGGTTTTCCTGCAACTGCTATATCAATTGATCTTCAAGCCCGACACCTGATCGTGACAGCTAGGGTAATATACAAAGTCGTAGAATAATATTGGAGTTACTGAGTCCTAGAATACTATATGAAGTCCTAGAAGAATATATAAGTTACAGAGTCCTAGAATGTTATATGAGTTACTGAGTCTTAGAATAATATACGAAGCCCTAGAATAATATACAAGTTACTGAATCCTAGAATAATATACAAGATACTGAGTCCCAGAATAAAATACAAAGTGATAGAATAATATAGAAGTTACTGAGTCCTAGACCAATATACAAAGTCCTATAATAATATACGAAGCCCTAGAATAATATACGAGTTACTGAGTCTTAGAATAATGTAGACGTTACTGCGTCCTACAATAATATAGAAGTTACTGAGTCCTAGAATAATATACAAAGTCCTAGAATAATATACAAGATACTGAGTCCTAGTATAAAATACAAAGTCCTAGAATAATATACAAGTTACTGAGTCCTAGAATAATATACAAAGTCCTAGAATAAGATACGATTTACTGAGTTCTAGAATAATATGCAAAGTCCCAGAATAATATATGAGCTACTGAGTCCTAGACTAATATACTTGTTATTGAGTCTTAGAATAATATACAAAGTCCTGTAATAATATAAGAATTACTGTGTCCTAGAAAAAATGTACGATTTACTGAGTCCAGGAATAATATCCGAGTTACTTAGTCTTTGAATTAAATACAAAGTCCTAGAATAATGTACACGTTACTGAGTCCGAGTATAATATAGGAGTTGCTGACTCCTAGAATAATATACGAAGTCCTAGAAAAAAAAACTGTCTTAGAATTATATACAAGTTACTGAGTCCTAGAATAATATATGAAGTCCTAGAATAATATGCAATGTTCTAGAATAATATAGAAGTTACCGAGTCCTATAATAATATACGAAGTCCAAGAATAATATATGAGTTACTGAGTTTTAGAATAATATTCAATGTCCTACAATAATATAAGAGTTACTGAATCCTAGAATAATATACGAGTTACTGAGTCCTAGAATAATATACAAAGTCCCTGAATAATATAGGAGTTAAGGAGTCCTAGAACTGATTGACCCTTGGCTTGTTCCTTGACAACTCTACTGCCTAATCCCAACCTGCAACTACTCGTTACCGACCTTTTGGCTTGTTTACTGACCAAGCTGCTGTTTAATCCTTATCTGCTCATCCGCTACTGGAATCAAGCTTGCTCACACCCTGGTAGGGTAAACCTAAGTAATGCGACCTGGTACTAGCATGCAGCTAAATCCATCTCCACCATCAGGAGCTCTGGTGAACACCGGCTACTACTTAGAATCCGCACCTCAGGTGAGCCTGTGTCATCTGCCAGAGAGACTGCCTGTGCACCTATCCTGCTGTTCAGTGGTTTTCCTGCAACTGCTATATCAATTGATCTTCAAGCCCGACACCTGATCGTGACAGCTAGGGTAATATACAAAGTCGTAGAATAATATTGGAGTTACTGAGTCCTAGAATACTATATGAAGTCCTAGAAGAATATATAAGTTACAGAGTCCTAGAATGTTATATGAGTTACTGAGTCTTAGAATAATATACGAAGCCCTAGAATAATATACAAGTTACTGAATCCTAGAATAATATACAAGATACTGAGTCCCAGAATAAAATACAAAGTGATAGAATAATATAGAAGTTACTGAGTCCTAGACCAATATACAAAGTCCTATAATAATATACGAAGCCCTAGAATAATATACGAGTTACTGAGTCTTAGAATAATGTAGACGTTACTGCGTCCTACAATAATATAGAAGTTACTGAGTCCTAGAATAATATACAAAGTCCTAGAATAATATACAAGATACTGAGTCCTAGTATAAAATACAAAGTCCTAGAATAATATACAAGTTACTGAGTCCTAGAATAATATACAAAGTCCTAGAATAAGATACGATTTACTGAGTTCTAGAATAATATGCAAAGTCCCAGAATAATATATGAGCTACTGAGTCCTAGACTAATATACTTGTTATTGAGTCTTAGAATAATATACAAAGTCCTGTAATAATATAAGAATTACTGTGTCCTAGAAAAAATGTACGATTTACTGAGTCCAGGAATAATATCCGAGTTACTTAGTCTTTGAATTAAATACAAAGTCCTAGAATAATGTACACGTTACTGAGTCCGAGTATAATATAGGAGTTGCTGACTCCTAGAATAATATACGAAGTCCTAGAAAAAAAAACTGTCTTAGAATTATATACAAGTTACTGAGTCCTAGAATAATATATGAAGTCCTAGAATAATATGCAATGTTCTAGAATAATATAGAAGTTACCGAGTCCTATAATAATATACGAAGTCCAAGAATAATATATGAGTTACTGAGTTTTAGAATAATATTCAATGTCCTACAATAATATAAGAGTTACTGAATCCTAGAATAATATACGAGTTACTGAGTCCTAGAATAATATACAAAGTCCCTGAATAATATAGGAGTTAAGGAGTCCTAGAACTGATTGACCCTTGGCTTGTTCCTTGACAACTCTACTGCCTAATCCCAACCTGCAACTACTCGTTACCGACCTTTTGGCTTGTTTACTGACCAAGCTGCTGTTTAATCCTTATCTGCTCATCCGCTACTGGAATCAAGCTTGCTCACACCCTGGTAGGGTAAACCTAAGTAATGCGACCTGGTACTAGCATGCAGCTAAATCCATCTCCACCATCAGGAGCTCTGGTGAACACCGGCTACTACTTAGAATCCGCACCTCAGGTGAGCCTGTGTCATCTGCCAGAGAGACTGCCTGTGCACCTATCCTGCTGTTCAGTGGTTTTCCTGCAACTGCTATATCAATTGATCTTCAAGCCCGACACCTGATCGTGACAGCTAGGGTAATATACAAAGTCGTAGAATAATATTGGAGTTACTGAGTCCTAGAATACTATATGAAGTCCTAGAAGAATATATAAGTTACAGAGTCCTAGAATGTTATATGAGTTACTGAGTCTTAGAATAATATACGAAGCCCTAGAATAATATACAAGTTACTGAATCCTAGAATAATATACAAGATACTGAGTCCCAGAATAAAATACAAAGTGATAGAATAATATAGAAGTTACTGAGTCCTAGACCAATATACAAAGTCCTATAATAATATACGAAGCCCTAGAATAATATACGAGTTACTGAGTCTTAGAATAATGTAGACGTTACTGCGTCCTACAATAATATAGAAGTTACTGAGTCCTAGAATAATATACAAAGTCCTAGAATAATATACAAGATACTGAGTCCTAGAATAAAATACAAAGTCCTAGAATAATATACAAGTTACTGAGTCCTAGAATAATATACAAAGTCCTAGAATAATATACGATTTACTGAGTTCTAGAATAATATGCAAAGTCCCAGAATAATATATGAGCTACTGAGTCCTAGACTAATATACTTGTTATTGAGTCTTAGAATAATATACAAAGTCCTGTAATAATATAAGAATTCTGTGTCCTAGAAAAAATGTACGATTTACTGAGTCCAGGAATAATATCCGAGTTACTTAGTCTTTGAATTAAATACAAAGTCCTAGAATAATGTACACGTTACTGAGTCCGAGTATAATATAGGAGTTGCTGACTCCTAGAATAATATACGAAGTCCTAGAAAAAAAAACTGTCTTAGAATTATATACAAGTTACTGAGTCCTAGAATAATATATGAAGTCCTAGAATAATATGCAATGTTCTAGAATAATATAGAAGTTACCGAGTCCTATAATAATATACGAAGTCCAAGAATAATATATGAGTTACTGAGTTTTAGAATAATATTCAATGTCCTACAATAATATAAGAGTTACTGAATCCTAGAATAATATACGAGTTACTGAGTCCTAGAATAATATACAAAGTCCCTGAATAATATAGGAGTTAAGGAGTCCTAGAACTGATTGACCCTTGGCTTGTTCCTTGACAACTCTACTGCCTAATCCCAACCTGCAACTACTCGTTACCGACCTTTTGGCTTGTTTACTGACCAAGCTGCTGTTTAATCCTTATCTGCTCATCCGCTACTGGAATCAAGCTTGCTCACACCCTGGTAGGGTAAACCTAAGTAATGCGACCTGGTACTAGCATGCAGCTAAATCCATCTCCACCATCAGGAGCTCTGGTGAACACCGGCTACTACTTAGAATCCGCACCTCAGGTGAGCCTGTGCCATATGCCAGAGAGACTGCCTGTGCACCTATCCTGCTCTTCAGTGGTTTTCCTGCAACTGCTATATCAACTGATCTTCAATCCCGACACCTGATCGTGACATTTAGGGTAATATACAAAGTCGTAGAATAATATTGGAGTTACTGAGTCCTAGAATACTATATGAAGTCCTAGAAGAATATATAAGTTACAGAGTCCTAGAATGTTATATGAGTTACTGAGTCTTAGAATAATATACGAAGCCCTAGAATAATATACAAGTTACTGAATCCTAGAATAATATACAAGATACTGAGTCCCAGAATAAAATACAAAGTGATAGAATAATATAGAAGTTACTGAGTCCTAGACCAATATACAAAGTCCTATAATAATATACGAAGCCCTAGAATAATATACGAGTTACTGAGTCTTAGAATAATGTAGACGTTACTGCGTCCTACAATAATATAGAAGTTACTGAGTCCTAGAATAATATACAAAGTCCTAGAATAATATACAAGATACTGAGTCCTAGTATAAAATACAAAGTCCTAGAATAATATACAAGTTACTGAGTCCTAGAATAATATACAAAGTCCTAGAATAATATACGATTTACTGAGTTCTAGAATAATATGCAAAGTCCCAGAATAATATATGAGCTACTGAGTCCTAGACTAATATACTTGTTATTGAGTCTTAGAATAATATACAAAGTCCTGTAATAATATAAGAATTACTGTGTCCTAGAAAAAATGTACGATTTACTGAGTCCAGGAATAATATCCGAGTTACTTAGTCTTTGAATTAAATACAAAGTCCTAGAATAATGTACACGTTACTGAGTCCGAGTATAATATAGGAGTTGCTGACTCCTAGAATAATATACGAAGTCCTAGAAAAAAAAACTGTCTTAGAATTATATACAAGTTACTGAGTCCTAGAATAATATATGAAGTCCTAGAATAATATGCAATGTTCTAGAATAATATAGAAGTTACCGAGTCCTATAATAATATATGAAGTCCAAGAATAATATATGAGTTACTGAGTTTTAGAATAATATTCAATGTCCTACAATAATATAAGAGTTACTGAATCCTAGAATAATATACGAGTTACTGAGTCCTAGAATAATATACAAAGTCCCTGAATAATATAGGAGTTAAGGAGTCCTAGAACTGATTGACCCTTGGCTTGTTCCTTGACAACTCTACTGCCTAATCCCAACCTGCAACTACTCGTTACCGACCTTTTGGCTTGTTTACTGACCAAGCTGCTGTTTAATCCTTATCTGCTCATCCGCTACTGGAATCAAGCTTGCTCACACCCTGGTAGGGTAAACCTAAGTAATGCGACCTGGTACTAGCATGCAGCTAAATCCATCTCCACCATCAGGAGCTCTGGTGAACACCGGCTACTACTTAGAATCCGCACCTCAGGTGAGCCTGTGTCATCTGCCAGAGAGACTGCCTGTGCACCTATCCTGCTGTTCAGTGGTTTTCCTGCAACTGCTATATCAATTGATCTTCAAGCCCGACACCTGATCGTGACAGCTAGGGTAATATACAAAGTCGTAGAATAATATTGGAGTTACTGAGTCCTAGAATACTATATGAAGTCCTAGAAGAATATATAAGTTACAGAGTCCTAGAATGTTATATGAGTTATTGAGTCTTAGAATAATATACGAAGCCCTAGAATAATATACAAGTTACTGAATCCTAGAATAATATACAAGATACTGAGTCCCAGAATAAAATACAAAGTGATAGAATAATATAGAAGTTACTGAGTCCTAGACCAATATACAAAGTCCTATAATAATATACGAAGCCCTAGAATAATATACGAGTTACTGAGTCTTAGAATAATGTAGACGTTACTGCGTCCTACAATAATATAGAAGTTACTGAGTCCTAGAATAATATACAAAGTCCTAGAATAATATACAAGATACTGAGTCCTAGAATAAAATACAAAGTCCTAGAATAATATACAAGTTACTGAGTCCTAGAATAATATACAAAGTCCTAGAATAATATACGATTTACTGAGTTCTAGAATAATATGCAAAGTCCCAGAATAATATATGAGCTACTGAGTCCTAGACTAATATACTTGTTATTGAGTCTTAGAATAATATACAAAGTCCTGTAATAATATAAGAATTACTGTGTCCTAGAAAAAATGTACGATTTACTGAGTCCAGGAATAATATCCGAGTTACTTAGTCTTTGAATTAAATACAAAGTCCTAGAATAATGTACACGTTACTGAGTCCGAGTATAATATAGGAGTTGCTGACTCCTAGAATAATATACGAAGTCCTAGAAAAAAAAACTGTCTTAGAATTATATACAAGTTACTGAGTCCTAGAATAATATATGAAGTCCTAGAATAATATGCAATGTTCTAGAATAATATAGAAGTTACCGAGTCCTTTAATAATATACGAAGTCCAAGAATAATATATGAGTTACTGAGTTTTAGAATAATATTCAATGTCCTACAATAATATAAGAGTTACTGAATCCTAGAATAATATACGAGTTACTGAGTCCTAGAATAATATACAAAGTCCCTGAATAATATAGGAGTTAAGGAGTCCTAGAACTGATTGACCCTTGGCTTGTTCCTTGACAACTCTACTGCCTAATCCCAACCTGCAACTACTCGTTACCGACCTTTTGGCTTGTTTACTGACCAAGCTGCTGTTTAATCCTTATCTGCTCATCCGCTACTGGAATCAAGCTTGCTCACACCCTGGTAGGGTAAACCTAAGTAATGCGACCTGGTACTAGCATGCAGCTAAATCCATCTCCACCATCAGGAGCTCTGGTGAACACCGGCTACTACTTAGAATCCGCACCTCAGGTGAGCCTGTGTCATCTGCCAGAGAGACTGCCTGTGCACCTATCCTGCTGTTCAGTGGTTTTCCTGCAACTGCTATATCAATTGATCTTCAAGCCCGACACCTGATCGTGACAGCTAGGGTAATATACAAAGTCGTAGAATAATATTGGAGTTACTGAGTCCTAGAATACTATATGAAGTCCTAGAAGAATATATAAGTTACAGAGTCCTAGAATGTTATATGAGTTACTGAGTCTTAGAATAATATACGAAGCCCTAGAATAATATACAAGTTACTGAATCCTAGAATAATATACAAGATACTGAGTCCCAGAATAAAATACAAAGTGATAGAATAATATAGAAGTTACTGAGTCCTAGACCAATATACAAAGTCCTATAATAATATACGAAGCCCTAGAATAATATACGAGTTACTGAGTCTTAGAATAATGTAGACGTTACTGCGTCCTACAATAATATAGAAGTTACTGAGTCCTAGAATAATATACAAAGTCCTAGAATAATATACAAGATACTGAGTGCTAGAATAAAATACAAAGTCCTAGAATAATATACAAGTTACTGAGTCCTAGAATAATATACAAAGTCCTAGAATAATATACGATTTACTGAGTTCTAGAATAATATGCAAAGTCCCAGAATAATATATGAGCTACTGAGTCCTAGACTAATATACTTGTTATTGAGTCTTAGAATAATATACAAAGTCCTGTAATAATATAAGAATTACTGTGTCCTAGAAAAAATGTACGATTTACTGAGTCCAGGAATAATATCCGAGTTACTTAGTCTTTGAATTAAATACAAAGTCCTAGAATAATGTACACGTTACTGAGTCCGAGTATAATATAGGAGTTGCTGACTCCTAGAATAATATACGAAGTCCTAGAAAAAAAAACTGTCTTAGAATTATATACAAGTTACTGAGTCCTAGAATAATATATGAAGTCCTAGAATAATATGCAATGTTCTAGAATAATATAGAAGTTACCGAGTCCTATAATAATATACGAAGTCCAAGAATAATATATGAGTTACTGAGTTTTAGAATAATATTCAATGTCCTACAATAATATAAGAGTTACTGAATCCTAGAATAATATACGAGTTACTGAGTCCTAGAATAATATACAAAGTCCCTGAATAATATAGGAGTTAAGGAGTCCTAGAACTGATTGACCCTTGGCTTGTTCCTTGACAACTCTACTGCCTAATCCCAACCTGCAACTACTCGTTACCGACCTTTTGGCTTGTTTACTGACCAAGCTGCTGTTTAATCCTTATCTGCTCATCCGCTACTGGAATCAAGCTTGCTCACACCCTGGTAGGGTAAACCTAAGTAATGCGACCTGGTACTAGCATGCAGCTAAATCCATCTCCACCATCAGGAGCTCTGGTGAACACCGGCTACTACTTAGAATCCGCACCTCAGGTGAGCCTGTGTCATCTGCCAGAGAGACTGCCTGTGCACCTATCCTGCTGTTCAGTGGTTTTCCTGCAACTGCTATATCAATTGATCTTCAAGCCCGACACCTGATCGTGACAGCTAGGGTAATATACAAAGTCGTAGAATAATATTGGAGTTACTGAGTCCTAGAATACTATATGAAGTCCTAGAAGAATATATAAGTTACAGAGTCCTAGAATGTTATATGAGTTACTGAGTCTTAGAATAATATACGAAGCCCTAGAATAATATACAAGTTACTGAATCCTAGAATAATATACAAGATACTGAGTCCCAGAATAAAATACAAAGTGATAGAATAATATAGAAGTTACTGAGTCCTAGACCAATATACAAAGTCCTATAATAATATACGAAGCCCTAGAATAATATACGAGTTACTGAGTCTTAGAATAATGTAGACGTTACTGCGTCCTACAATAATATAGAAGTTACTGAGTCCTAGAATAATATACAAAGTCCTAGAATAATATACAAGATACTGAGTCCTAGTATAAAATACAAAGTCCTAGAATAATATACAAGTTACTGAGTCCTAGAATAATATACAAAGTCCTAGAATAATATACGATTTACTGAGTTCTAGAATAATATGCAAAGTCCCAGAATAATATATGAGCTACTGAGTCCTAGACTAATATACTTGTTATTGAGTCTTAGAATAATATACAAAGTCCTGTAATAATATAAGAATTACTGTGTCCTAGAAAAAATGTACGATTTACTGAGTCCAGGAATAATATCCGAGTTACTTAGTCTTTGAATTAAATACAAAGTCCTAGAATAATGTACACGTTACTGAGTCCGAGTATAATATAGGAGTTGCTGACTCCTAGAATAATATACGAAGTCCTAGAAAAAAAAACTGTCTTAGAATTATATACAAGTTACTGAGTCCTATAATAATATATGAAGTCCTAGAATAATATGCAATGTTCTAGAATAATATAGAAGTTACCGAGTCCTATAATAATATACGAAGTCCAAGAATAATATATGAGTTACTGAGTTTTAGAATAATATTCAATGTCCTACAATAATATAAGAGTTACTGAATCCTAGAATAATATACGAGTTACTGAGTCCTAGAATAATATACAAAGTCCCTGAATAATATAGGAGTTAAGGAGTCCTAGAACTGATTGACCCTTGGCTTGTTCCTTGACAACTCTACTGCCTAATCCCAACCTGCAACTACTCGTTACCGACCTTTTGGCTTGTTTACTGACCAAGCTGCTGTTTAATCCTTATCTGCTCATCCGCTACTGGAATCAAGCTTGCTCACACCCTGGTAGGGTAAACCTAAGTAATGCGACCTGGTACTAGCATGCAGCTAAATCCATCTCCACCATCAGGAGCTCTGGTGAACACCGGCTACTACTTAGAATCCGCACCTCAGGTGAGCCTGTGCCATATGCCAGAGAGACTGCCTGTGCACCTATCTTGCTCTTCAGTGGTTTTCCTGCAACTGCTATATCAACTGATCTTCAATCCCGACACCTGATCGTGACATTTAGGGTAATATACAAAGTCGTAGAATAATATTGGAGTTACTGAGTCCTAGAATACTATATGAAGTCCTAGAAGAATATATAAGTTACAGAGTCCTAGAATGTTATATGAGTTACTGAGTCTTAGAATAATATACGAAGCCCTAGAATAATATACAAGTTACTGAATCCTAGAATAATATACAAGATACTGAGTCCCAGAATAAAATACAAAGTGATAGAATAATATAGAAGTTACTGAGTCCTAGACCAATATACAAAGTCCTATAATAATATACGAAGCCCTAGAATAATATACGAGTTACTGAGTCTTAGAATAATGTAGACGTTACTGCGTCCTACAATAATATAGAAGTTACTGAGTCCTAGAATAATATACAAAGTCCTAGAATAATATACAAGATACTGAGTCCTAGAATAAAATACAAAGTCCTAGAATAATATACAAGTTACTGAGTCCTAGAATAATATACAAAGTCCTAGAATAATATACGATTTACTGAGTTCTAGAATAATATGCAAAGTCCCAGAATAATATATGAGCTACTGAGTCCTAGACTAATATACTTGTTATTGAGTCTTAGAATAATATACAAAGTCCTGTAATAATATAAGAATTACTGTGTCCTAGAAAAAATGTACGATTTACTGAGTCCAGGAATAATATCCGAGTTACTTAGTCTTTGAATTAAATACAAAGTCCTAGAATAATGTACACGTTACTGAGTCCGAGTATAATATAGGAGTTGCTGACTCCTAGAATAATATACGAAGTCCTAGAAAAAAAAACTGTCTTAGAATTATATACAAGTTACTGAGTCCTAGAATAATATATGAAGTCCTAGAATAATATGCAATGTTCTAGAATAATATAGAAGTTACCGAGTCCTATAATAATATACGAAGTCCAAGAATAATATATGAGTTACTGAGTTTTAGAATAATATTCAATGTCCTACAATAATATAAGAGTTACTGAATCCTAGAATAATATACGAGTTACTGAGTCCTAGAATAATATACAAAGTCCCTGAATAATATAGGAGTTAAGGAGTCCTAGAACTGATTGACCCTTGGCTTGTTCCTTGACAACTCTACTGCCTAATCCCAACCTGCAACTACTCGTTACCGACCTTTTGGCTTGTTTACTGACCAAGCTGCTGTTTAATCCTTATCTGCTCATCCGCTACTGGAATCAAGCTTGCTCACACCCTGGTAGGGTAAACCTAAGTAATGCGACCTGGTACTAGCATGCAGCTAAATCCATCTCCACCATCAGGAGCTCTGGTGAACACCGGCTACTACTTAGAATCCGCACCTCAGGTGAGCCTGTGTCATCTGCCAGAGAGACTGCCTGTGCACCTATCCTGCTGTTCAGTGGTTTTCCTGCAACTGCTATATCAATTGATCTTCAAGCCCGACACCTGATCGTGACAGCTAGGGTAATATACAAAGTCGTAGAATAATATTGGAGTTACTGAGTCCTAGAATACTATATGAAGTCCTAGAAGAATATATAAGTCACAGAGTCCTAGAATGTTATATGAGTTACTGAGTCTTAGAATAATATACGAAGCCCTAGAATAATATACAAGTTACTGAATCCTAGAATAATATACAAGATACTGAGTCCCAGAATAAAATACAAAGTGATAGAATAATATAGAAGTTACTGAGTCCTAGACCAATATACAAAGTCCTATAATAATATACGAAGCCCTAGAATAATATACGAGTTACTGAGTCTTAGAATAATGTAGACGTTACTGCGTCCTACAAAAATATAGAAGTTACTGAGTCCTAGAATAATATACAAAGTCCTAGAATAATATACAAGATTCTGAGTCCTAGAATAAAATACAAAGTCCTAGAATAATATACAAGATACTGAGTCCTAGAATAAAATACAAAGTCCTAGAATAATATACGATTTACTGAGTTCTAGAATAATATGCAAAGTCCCAGAATAATATATGAGTTACTGAGTCCTAGACTAATATACTTGTTATTGAGTCTTAGAATAATATACAAAGTCCTGTAATAATATAAGAATTACTGTGTCCTAGAAAAAATGTACGATTTACTGAGTCCAGGAATAATATCCGAGTTACTTAGTCTTTGAATTAAATACAAAGTCCTAGAATAATGTACACGTTACTGAGTCCGAGTATAATATAGGAGTTGCTGACTCCTAGAATAATATACGAAGTCCTAGAAAAAAAAACTGTCTTAGAATTATATACAAGTTACTGAGTCCTAGAATAATATATGAAGTCCTAGAATAATATGCAATGTTCTAGAATAATATAGAAGTTACCGAGTCCTATAATAATATACGAAGTCCAAGAATAATATATGAGTTACTGAGTTTTAGAATAATATTCAATGTCCTACAATAATATAAGAGTTACTGAATCCTAGAATAATATACGAGTTACTGAGTCCTAGAATAATATACAAAGTCCCTGAATAATATAGGAGTTAAGGAGTCCTAGAACTGATTGACCCTTGGCTTGTTCCTTGACAACTCTACTGCCTAATCCCAACCTGCAACTACTCGTTACCGACCTTTTGGCTTGTTTACTGACCAAGCTGCTGTTTAATCCTTATCTGCTCATCCGCTACTGGAATCAAGCTTGCTCACACCCTGGTAGGGTAAACCTAAGTAATGCGACCTGGTACTAGCATGCAGCTAAATCCATCTCCACCATCAGGAGCTCTGGTGAACACCGGCTACTACTTAGAATCCGCACCTCAGGTGAGCCTGTGTCATCTGCCAGAGAGACTGCCTGTGCACCTATCCTGCTGTTCAGTGGTTTTCCTGCAACTGCTATATCAATTGATCTTCAAGCCCGACACCTGATCGTGACAGCTAGGGTAATATACAAAGTCGTAGAATAATATTGGAGTTACTGAGTCCTAGAATACTATATGAAGTCCTAGAAGAATATATAAGTCACAGAGTCCTAGAATGTTATATGAGTTACTGAGTCTTAGAATAATATACGAAGCCCTAGAATAATATACAAGTTACTGAATCCTAGAATAATATACAAGATACTGAGTCCCAGAATAAAATACAAAGTGATAGAATAATATAGAAGTTACTGAGTCCTAGACCAATATACAAAGTCCTATAATAATATACGAAGCCCTAGAATAATATACGAGTTACTGAGTCTTAGAATAATGTAGACGTTACTGCGTCCTACAAAAATATAGAAGTTACTGAGTCCTAGAATAATATACAAAGTCCTAGAATAATATACAAGATTCTGAGTCCTAGAATAAAATACAAAGTCCTAGAATAATATACAAGATACTGAGTCCTAGAATAAAATACAAAGTCCTAGAATAATATACGATTTACTGAGTTCTAGAATAATATGCAAAGTCCCAGAATAATATATGAGTTACTGAGTCCTAGACTAATATACTTGTTATTGAGTCTTAGAATAATATACAAAGTCCTGTAATAATATAAGAATTACTGTGTCCTAGAAAAAATGTACGATTTACTGAGTCCAGGAATAATATCCGAGTTACTTAGTCTTTGAATTAAATACAAAGTCCTAGAATAATGTACACGTTACTGAGTCCGAGTATAATATAGGAGTTGCTGACTCCTAGAATAATATACGAAGTCCTAGAAAAAAAAACTGTCTTAGAATTATATACAAGTTACTGAGTCCTAGAATAATATATGAAGTCCTAGAATAATATGCAATGTTCTAGAATAATATAGAAGTTACCGAGTCCTATAATAATATACGAAGTCCAAGAATAATATATGAGTTACTGAGTTTTAGAATAATATTCAATGTCCTACAATAATATAAGAGTTACTGAATCCTAGAATAATATACGAGTTACTGAGTCCTAGAATAATATACAAAGTCCCTGAATAATATAGGAGTTAAGGAGTCCTAGAACTGATTGACCCTTGGCTTGTTCCTTGACAACTCTACTGCCTAATCCCAACCTGCAACTACTCGTTACCGACCTTTTGGCTTGTTTACTGACCAAGCTGCTGTTTAATCCTTATCTGCTCATCCGCTACTGGAATCAAGCTTGCTCACACCCTGGTAGGGTAAACCTAAGTAATGCGACCTGGTACTAGCATGCAGCTAAATCCATCTCCACCATCAGGAGCTCTGGTGAACACCGGCTACTACTTAGAATCCGCACCTCAGGTGAGCCTGTGTCATCTGCCAGAGAGACTGCCTGTGCACCTATCCTGCTGTTCAGTGGTTTTCCTGCAACTGCTATATCAATTGATCTTCAAGCCCGACACCTGATCGTGACAGCTAGGGTAATATACAAAGTCGTAGAATAATATTGGAGTTACTGAGTCCTAGAATACTATATGAAGTCCTAGAAGAATATATAAGTCACAGAGTCCTAGAATGTTATATGAGTTACTGAGTCTTAGAATAATATACGAAGCCCTAGAATAATATACAAGTTACTGAATCCTAGAATAATATACAAGATACTGAGTCCCAGAATAAAATACAAAGTGATAGAATAATATAGAAGTTACTGAGTCCTAGACCAATATACAAAGTCCTATAATAATATACGAAGCCCTAGAATAATATACGAGTTACTGAGTCTTAGAATAATGTAGACGTTACTGCGTCCTACAAAAATATAGAAGTTACTGAGTCCTAGAATAATATACAAAGTCCTAGAATAATATACAAGATTCTGAGTCCTAGAATAAAATACAAAGTCCTAGAATAATATACAAGATACTGAGTCCTAGAATAAAATACAAAGTCCTAGAATAATATACGATTTACTGAGTTCTAGAATAATATGCAAAGTCCCAGAATAATATATGAGTTACTGAGTCCTAGACTAATATACTTGTTATTGAGTCTTAGAATAATATACAAAGTCCTGTAATAATATAAGAATTACTGTGTCCTAGAAAAAATGTACGATTTACTGAGTCCAGGAATAATATCCGAGTTACTTAGTCTTTGAATTAAATACAAAGTCCTAGAATAATGTACACGTTACTGAGTCCGAGTATAATATAGGAGTTGCTGACTCCTAGAATAATATACGAAGTCCTAGAAAAAAAAACTGTCTTAGAATTATATACAAGTTACTGAGTCCTAGAATAATATATGAAGTCCTAGAATAATATGCAATGTTCTAGAATAATATAGAAGTTACCGAGTCCTATAATAATATACGAAGTCCAAGAATAATATATGAGTTACTGAGTTTTAGAATAATATTCAATGTCCTACAATAATATAAGAGTTACTGAATCCTAGAATAATATACGAGTTACTGAGTCCTAGAATAATATACAAAGTCCCTGAATAATATAGGAGTTAAGGAGTCCTAGAACTGATTGACCCTTGGCTTCTTCCTTGACAAATCTACTGCCTAATCCCAACCTGCAACTACTCGTTACCGACCTTTTGGCTTGTTTACTGACCAAGCTGCTGTTTAATCCTTATCTGCTCATCCGCTACTGGAATCAAGCTTGCTCACACCCTGGTAGGGTAAACCTAAGTAATGCGACCTGGTACTAGCATGCAGCTAAATCCATCTCCACCATCAGGAGCTCTGGTGAACACCGGCTACTACTTAGAATCCGCACCTCAGGTGAGCCTGTGTCATCTGCCATAGAGACTGCCTGTGTACCTATCCTGCTGTTCAGTGGTTTTCCTGCAACTGCTATATCAATTGATCTTCAAGCCCGACACCTGATCGTGACAGCTAGGGTAATATACAAAGTCGTAGAATAATATTGGAGTTACTGAGTCCTTGAATACTATATGAAGTCCTAGAAGAATATATAAGTCACAGAGTCCTAGAATGTTATATGAGTTACTGAGTCTTAGAATAATATACGAAGCCCTAGAATAATATACAAGTTACTGAATCCTAGAATAATATACAAGATACTGAGTCCCAGAATAAAATACAAAGTGATAGAATAATATAGAAGTTACTGAGTCCTAGACCAATATACAAAGTCCTATAATAATATACGAAGCCCTAGAATAATATACGAGTTACTGAGTCTTAGAATAATGTAGACGTTACTGCGTCCTACAAAAATATAGAAGTTACTGAGTCCTAGAATAATATACAAAGTCCTAGAATAATATACAAGATAATGAGTCCTAGAATAAAATACAAAGTCCTAGAATAATATACAAGATACTGAGTCCTAGAATAAAATACAAAGTCCTAGAATAATATACGATTTACTGAGTTCTAGAATAATATGCAAAGTCCCAGAATAATATATGAGTTACTGAGTCCTAGACTAATATACTTGTTATTGAGTCTTAGAATAATATACAAAGTCCTGTAATAATATAAGAATTACTGTGTCCTAGAAAAAATGTACGATTTACTGAGTCCAGGAATAATATCCGAGTTACTTAGTCTTTGAATTAAATACAAAGTCCTAGAATAATGTACACGTTACTGAGTCCGAGTATAATATAGGAGTTGCTGACTCCTAGAATAATATACGAAGTCCTAGAAAAAAAAACTGTCTTAGAATTATATACAAGTTACTGAGTCCTAGAATAATATATGAAGTCCTAGAATAATATGCAATGTTCTAGAATAATATAGAAGTTACCGAGTCCTATAATAATATACGAAGTCCAAGAATAATATATGAGTTACTGAGTTTTAGAATAATATTCAATGTCCTACAATAATATAAGAGTTACTGAATCCTAGAATAATATACGAGTTACTGAGTCCTAGAATAATATACAAAGTCCCTGAATAATATAGGAGTTAAGGAGTCCTAGAACTGATTGACCCTTGGCTTCTTCCTTGACAACTCTACTGCCTAATCCCAACCTGCAACTACTCGTTACCGACCTTTTGGCTTGTTTACTGACCAAGCTGCTGTTTAATCCTTATCTGCTCATCCGCTACTGGAATCAAGCTTGCTCACACCCTGGTAGGGTAAACCTAAGTAATGCGACCTGGTACTAGCATGCAGCTAAATCCATCTCCACCATCAGGAGCTCTGGTGAACACCGGCTACTACTTAGAATCCGCACCTCAGGTGAGCCTGTGTCATCTGCCAGAGAGACTGCCTGTGCACCTATCCTGCTGTTCAGTGGTTTTCCTGCAACTGCTATATCAATTGATCTTCAAGCCCGACACCTGATCGTGACAGCTAGGGTAATATACAAAGTCGTAGAATAATATTGGAGTTACTGAGTCCTAGAATACTATATGAAGTCCTAGAAGAATATATAAGTTACAGAGTCC
The DNA here is from genome assembly GCF_037356315.1 of Lithobates pipiens. Classification (NCBI taxonomy): domain Eukaryota; kingdom Metazoa; phylum Chordata; class Amphibia; order Anura; family Ranidae; genus Lithobates; species Lithobates pipiens. The sequence goes on along the minus strand of NW_027507890.1, from coordinate 1,687,280 downwards.
TAGAATGTTATATGAGTTACTGAGTCTTAGAATAATATACGAAGCCCTAGAATAATATACAAGTTACTGAATCCTAGAATAATATACAAGATACTGAGTCCCAGAATAAAATACAAAGTGATAGAATAATATAGAAGTTACTGAGTCCTAGACCAATATACAAAGTCCTATAATAATATACGAAGCCCTAGAATAATATACGAGTTACTGAGTCTTAGAATAATGTAGACGTTACTGCGTCCTACAATAATATAGAAGTTACTGAGTCCTAGAATAATATACAAAGTCCTAGAATAATATACAAGATACTGAGTCCTAGAATAAAATACAAAGTCCTAGAATAATATACAAGTTACTGAGTCCTAGAATAATATACAAAGTCCTAGAATAATATACGATTTACTGAGTTCTAGAATAATATGCAAAGTCCCAGAATAATATATGAGCTACTGAGTCCTAGACTAATATACTTGTTATTGAGTCTTAGAATAATATACAAAGTCCTGTAATAATATAAGAATTACTGTGTCCTAGAAAAAATGTACGATTTACTGAGTCCAGGAATAATATCCGAGTTACTTAGTCTTTGAATTAAATACAAAGTCCTAGAATAATGTACACGTTACTGAGTCCGAGTATAATATAGGAGTTGCTGACTCCTAGAATAATATACGAAGTCCTAGAAAAAAAAACTGTCTTAGAATTATATACAAGTTACTGAGTCCTAGAATAATATATGAAGTCCTAGAATAATATGCAATGTTCTAGAATAATATAGAAGTTACCGAGTCCTATAATAATATACGAAGTCCAAGAATAATATATGAGTTACTGAGTTTTAGAATAATATTCAATGTCCTACAATAATATAAGAGTTACTGAATCCTAGAATAATATACGAGTTACTGAGTCCTAGAATAATATACAAAGTCCCTGAATAATATAGGAGTTAAGGAGTCCTAGAACTGATTGACCCTTGGCTTGTTCCTTGACAACTCTACTGCCTAATCCCAACCTGCAACTACTCGTTACCGACCTTTTGGCTTGTTTACTGACCAAGCTGCTGTTTAATCCTTATCTGCTCATCCGCTACTGGAATCAAGCTTGCTCACACCCTGGTAGGGTAAACCTAAGTAATGCGACCTGGTACTAGCATGCAGCTAAATCCATCTCCACCATCAGGAGCTCTGGTGAACACCGGCTACTACTTAGAATCCGCACCTCAGGTGAGCCTGTGTCATCTGCCAGAGAGACTGCCTGTGCACCTATCCTGCTGTTCAGTGGTTTTCCTGCAACTGCTATATCAATTGATCTTCAAGCCCGACACCTGATCGTGACAGCTAGGGTAATATACAAAGTCGTAGAATAATATTGGAGTTACTGAGTCCTAAAATACTATATGAAGTCCTAGAAGAATATATAAGTCACAGAGTCCTAGAATGTTATATGAGTTACTGAGTCTTAGAATAATATACGAAGCCCTAGAATAATATACAAGTTACTGAATCCTAGAATAATATACAAGATACTGAGTCCCAGAATAAAATACAACGTGATAGAATAATATAGAAGTTACTGAGTCCTAGACCAATATACAAAGTCCTATAATAATATACGAAGCCCTAGAATAATATACGAGTTACTGAGTCTTAGAATAATGTAGACGTTACTGCGTCCTACAAAAATATAGAAGTTACTGAGTCCTAGAATAATATACAAAGTCCTAGAATAATATACAAGATACTGAGTCCTAGAATAAAATACAAAGTCCTAGAATAATATACAAGATACTGAGTCCTAGAATAAAATACAAAGTCCTAGAATAATATACGATTTACTGAGTTCTAGAATAATATGCAAAGTCCCAGAATAATATATGAGTTACTGAGTCCTAGACTAATATACTTGTTATTGAGTCTTAGAATAATATACAAAGTCCTGTAATAATATAAGAATTACTGTGTCCTAGAAAAAATGTACGATTTACTGAGTCCAGGAATAATATCCGAGTTACTTAGTCTTTGAATTAAATACAAAGTCCTAGAATAATGTACACGTTACTGAGTCCGAGTATAATATAGGAGTTGCTGACTCCTAGAATAATATACGAAGTCCTAGAAAAAAAAACTGTCTTAGAATTATATACAAGTTACTGAGTCCTAGAATAATATATGAAGTCCTAGAATAATATGCAATGTTCTAGAATAATATAGAAGTTACCGAGTCCTATAATAATATACGAAGTCCAAGAATAATATATGAGTTACTGAGTTTTAGAATAATATTCAATGTCCTACAATAATATAAGAGTTACTGAATCCTAGAATAATATACGAGTTACTGAGTCCTAGAATAATATACAAAGTCCCTGAATAATATAGGAGTTAAGGAGTCCTAGAACTGATTGACCCTTGGCTTGTTCCTTGACAACTCTACTGCCTAATCCCAACCTGCAACTACTCGTTACCGACCTTTTGGCTTGTTTACTGACCAAGCTGCTGTTTAATCCTTATCTGCTCATCCGCTACTGGAATCAAGCTTGCTCACACCCTGGTAGGGTAAACCTAAGTAATGCGACCTGGTACTAGCATGCAGCTAAATCCATCTCCACCATCAGGAGCTCTGGTGAACACCGGCTACTACTTAGAATCCGCACCTCAGGTGAGCCTGTGTCATCTACCAGAGAGACTGCCTGTGCACCTATCCTGCTGTTCAGTGGTTTTCCTGCAACTGCTATATCAATTGATCTTCAAGCCCGACACCTGATCGTGACAGCTAGGGTAATATACAAAGTCGTAGAATAATATTGGAGTTACTGAGTCCTAGAATACTATATGAAGTCCTAGAAGAATATATAAGTTACAGAGTCCTAGAATGTTATATGAGTTACTGAGTCTTAGAATAATATACGAAGCCCTAGAATAATATACAAGTTACTGAATCCTAGAATAATATACAAGATACTGAGTCCCAGAATAAAATACAAAGTGATAGAATAATATAGAAGTTACTGAGTCCTAGACCAATATACAAAGTCCTATAATAATATACGAAGCCCTAGAATAATATACGAGTTACTGAGTCTTAGAATAATGTAGACGTTACTGCGTCCTACAATAATATAGAAGTTACTGAGTCCTAAAATAATATACAAAGTCCTAGAATAATATACAAGATACTGAGTCCTAGAATAAAATACAAAGTCCTAGAATAATATACAAGTTACTGAGTCCTAGAATAATATACAAAGTCCTAGAATAATATACGATTTACTGAGTTCTAGAATAATATGCAAAGTCCCAGAATAATATATGAGCTACTGAGTCCTAGACTAATATACTTGTTATTGAGTCTTAGAATAATATACAAAGTCCTGTAATAATATAAGAATTACTGTGTCCTAGAAAAAATGTACGATTTACTGAGTCCAGGAATAATATCCGAGTTACTTAGTCTTTGAATTAAATACAAAGTCCTAGAATAATGTACACGTTACTGAGTCCGAGTATAATATAGGAGTTGCTGACTCCTAGAATAATATACGAAGTCCTAGAAAAAAAAACTGTCTTAGAATTATATACAAGTTACTGAGTCCTAGAATAATATATGAAGTCCTAGAATAATATGCAATGTTCTAGAATAATATAGAAGTTACCGAGTCCTATAATAATATACGAAGTCCAAGAATAATATATGAGTTACTGAGTTTTAGAATAATATTCAATGTCCTACAATAATATAAGAGTTACTGAATCCTAGAATAATATACGAGTTACTGAGTCCTAGAATAATATACAAAGTCCCTGAATAATATAGGAGTTAAGGAGTCCTAGAACTGATTGACCCTTGGCTTGTTCCTTGACAACTCTACTGCCTAATCCCAACCTGCAACTACTCGTTACCGACCTTTTGGCTTGTTTACTGACCAAGCTGCTGTTTAATCCTTATCTGCTCATCCGCTACTGGAATCAAGCTTGCTCACACCCTGGTAGGGTAAACCTAAGTAATGCGACCTGGTACTAGCATGCAGCTAAATCCATCTCCACCATCAGGAGCTCTGGTGAACACCGGCTACTACTTAGAATCCGCACCTCAGGTGAGCCTGTGTCATCTACCAGAGAGACTGCCTGTGCACCTATCCTGCTGTTCAGTGGTTTTCCTGCAACTGCTATATCAATTGATCTTCAAGCCCGACACCTGATCGTGACAGCTAGGGTAATATACAAAGTCGTAGAATAATATTGGAGTTACTGAGTCCTAGAATACTATATGAAGTCCTAGAAGAATATATAAGTTACAGAGTCCTAGAATGTTATATGAGTTACTGAGTCTTAGAATAATATACGAAGCCCTAGAATAATATACAAGTTACTGAATCCTAGAATAATATACAAGATACTGAGTCCCAGAATAAAATACAAAGTGATAGAATAATATAGAAGTTACTGAGTCCTAGACCAATATACAAAGTCCTATAATAATATACGAAGCCCTAGAATAATATACGAGTTACTGAGTCTTAGAATAATGTAGACGTTACTGCGTCCTACAATAATATAGAAGTTACTGAGTCCTAAAATAATATACAAAGTCCTAGAATAATATACAAGATACTGAGTCCTAGAATAAAATACAAAGTCCTAGAATAATATACAAGTTACTGAGTCCTAGAATAATATACAAAGTCCTAGAATAATATACGATTTACTGAGTTCTAGAATAATATGCAAAGTCCCAGAATAATATATGAGCTACTGAGTCCTAGACTAATATACTTGTTATTGAGTCTTAGAATAATATACAAAGTCCTGTAATAATATAAGAATTACTGTGTCCTAGAAAAAATGTACGATTTACTGAGTCCAGGAATAATATCCGAGTTACTTAGTCTTTGAATTAAATACAAAGTCCTAGAATAATGTACACGTTACTGAGTCCGAGTATAATATAGGAGTTGCTGACTCCTAGAATAATATACGAAGTCCTAGAAAAAAAAACTGTCTTAGAATTATATACAAGTTACTGAGTCCTAGAATAATATATGAAGTCCTAGAATAATATGCAATGTTCTAGAATAATATAGAAGTTACCGAGTCCTATAATAATATACGAAGTCCAAGAATAATATATGAGTTACTGAGTTTTAGAATAATATTCAATGTCCTACAATAATATAAGAGTTACTGAATCCTAGAATAATATACGAGTTACTGAGTCCTAGAATAATATACAAAGTCCCTGAATAATATAGGAGTTAAGGAGTCCTAGAACTGATTGACCCTTGGCTTGTTCCTTGACAACTCTACTGCCTAATCCCAACCTGCAACTACTCGTTACCGACCTTTTGGCTTGTTTACTGACCAAGCTGCTGTTTAATCCTTATCTGCTCATCCGCTACTGGAATCAAGCTTGCTCACACCCTGGTAGGGTAAACCTAAGTAATGCGACCTGGTACTAGCATGCAGCTAAATCCATCTCCACCATCAGGAGCTCTGGTGAACACCGGCTACTACTTAGAATCCGCACCTCAGGTGAGCCTGTGTCATCTGCCAGAGAGACTGCCTGTGCACCTATCCTGCTGTTCAGTGGTTTTCCTGCAACTGCTATATCAATTGATCTTCAAGCCCGACACCTGATCGTGACAGCTAGGGTAATATACAAAGTCGTAGAATAATATTGGAGTTACTGAGTCCTAGAATACTATATGAAGTCCTAGAAGAATATATAAGTTACAGAGTCCTAGAATGTTATATGAGTTACTGAGTCTTAGAATAATATACGAAGCCCTAGAATAATATACAAGTTACTGAATCCTAGAATAATATACAAGATACTGAGTCCCAGAATAAAATACAAAGTGATAGAATAATATAGAAGTTACTGAGTCCTAGACCAATATACAAAGTCCTATAATAATATACGAAGCCCTAGAATAATATACGAGTTACTGAGTCTTAGAATAATGTAGACGTTACTGCGTCCTACAATAATATAGAAGTTACTGAGTCCTAGAATAATATACAAAGTCCTAGAATAATATACAAGATACTGAGTGCTAGAATAAAATACAAAGTCCTAGAATAATATACAAGTTACTGAGTCCTAGAATAATATACAAAGTCCTAGAATAATATACGATTTACTGAGTTCTAGAATAATATGCAAAGTCCCAGAATAATATATGAGCTACTGAGTCCTAGACTAATATACTTGTTATTGAGTCTTAGAATAATATACAAAGTCCTGTAATAATATAAGAATTACTGTGTCCTAGAAAAAATGTACGATTTACTGAGTCCAGGAATAATATCCGAGTTACTTAGTCTTTGAATTAAATACAAAGTCCTAGAATAATGTACACGTTACTGAGTCCGAGTATAATATAGGAGTTGCTGACTCCTAGAATAATATACGAAGTCCTAGAAAAAAAAACTGTCTTAGAATTATATACAAGTTACTGAGTCCTAGAATAATATATGAAGTCCTAGAATAATATGCAATGTTCTAGAATAATATAGAAGTAACCGAGTCCTTTAATAATATACGAAGTCCAAGAATAATATATGAGTTACTGAGTTTTAGAATAATATTCAATGTCCTACAATAATATAAGAGTTACTGAATCCTAGAATAATATACGAGTTACTGAGTCCTAGAATAATATACAAAGTCCCTGAATAATATAGGAGTTAAGGAGTCCTAGAACTGATTGACCCTTGGCTTGTTCCTTGACAACTCTACTGCCTAATCCCAACCTGCAACTACTCGTTACCGACCTTTTGGCTTGTTTACTGACCAAGCTGCTGTTTAATCCTTATCTGCTCATCCGCTACTGGAATCAAGCTTGCTCACACCCTGGTAGGGTAAACCTAAGTAATGTGACCTGGTACTAGCATGCAGCTAAATCCATCTCCACCATCAGGAGCTCTGGTGAACACCGGCTACTACTTAGAATCCGCACCTCAGGTGAGCCTGTGTCATCTGCCAGAGAGACTGCCTGTGCACCTATCCTGCTGTTCAGTGGTTTTCCTGCAACTGCTATATCAATTGATCTTCAAGCCCGACACCTGATCGTGACAGCTAGGGTAATATACAAAGTCGTAGAATAATATTGGAGTTACTGAGTCCTAGAATACTATATGAAGTCCTAGAAGAATATATAAGTTACAGAGTCCTAGAATGTTATATGAGTTACTGAGTCTTAGAATAATATACGAAGCCCTAGAATAATATACAAGTTACTGAATCCTAGAATAATATACAAGATACTGAGTCCCAGAATAAAATACAAAGTGATAGAATAATATAGAAGTTACTGAGTCCTAGACCAATATACAAAGTCCTATAATAATATACGAAGCCCTAGAATAATATACGAGTTACTGAGTCTTAGAATAATGTAGACGTTACTGCGTCCTACAATAATATAGAAGTTACTGAGTCCTAGAATAATATACAAAGTCCTAGAATAATATACAAGATACTGAGTGCTAGAATAAAATACAAAGTCCTAGAATAATATACAAGTTACTGAGTCCTAGAATAATATACAAAGTCCTAGAATAATATACGATTTACTGAGTTCTAGAATAATATGCAAAGTCCCAGAATAATATATGAGCTACTGAGTCCTAGACTAATATACTTGTTATTGAGTCTTAGAATAATATACAAAGTCCTGTAATAATATAAGAATTACTGTGTCCTAGAAAAAATGTACGATTTACTGAGTCCAGGAATAATATCCGAGTTACTTAGTCTTTGAATTAAATACAAAGTCCTAGAATAATGTACACGTTACTGAGTCCGAGTATAATATAGGAGTTGCTGACTCCTAGAATAATATACGAAGTCCAAGAAAAAAAAACTGTCTTAGAATTATATACAAGTTACTGAGTCCTAGAATAATATATGAAGTCCTAGAATAATATGCAATGTTCTAGAATAATATAGAAGTTACCGAGTCCTATAATAATATACGAAGTCCAAGAATAATATATGAGTTACTGAGTTTTAGAATAATATTCAATGTCCTACAATAATATAAGAGTTACTGAATCCTAGAATAATATACGAGTTACTGAGTCCTAGAATAATATACAAAGTCCCTGAATAATATAGGAGTTAAGGAGTCCTAGAACTGATTGACCCTTGGCTTGTTCCTTGACAACTCTACTGCCTAATCCCAACCTGCAACTACTCGTTACCGACCTTTTGGCTTGTTTACTGACCAAGCTGCTGTTTAATCCTTATCTGCTCATCCGCTACTGGAATCAAGCTTGCTCACACCCTGGTAGGGTAAACCTAAGTAATGCGACCTGGTACTAGCATGCAGCTAAATCCATCTCCACCATCAGGAGCTCTGGTGAACACCGGCTACTACTTAGAATCCGCACCTCAGGTGAGCCTGTGTCATCTGCCAGAGAGACTGCCTGTGCACCTATCCTGCTGTTCAGTGGTTTTCCTGCAACTGCTATATCAATTGATCTTCAAGCCCGACACCTGATCGTGACAGCTAGGGTAATATACAAAGTCGTAGAATAATATTGGAGTTACTGAGTCCTAGAATACTATATGAAGTCCTAGAAGAATATATAAGTTACAGAGTCCTAGAATGTTATATGAGTTACTGAGTCTTAGAATAATATACGAAGCCCTAGAATAATATACAAGTTACTGAATCCTAGAATAATATACAAGATACTGAGTCCCAGAATAAAATACAAAGTGATAGAATAATATAGAAGTTACTGAGTCCTAGACCAATATACAAAGTCCTATAATAATATACGAAGCCCTAGAATAATATACGAGTTACTGAGTCTTAGAATAATGTAGACGTCACTGCGTCCTACAATAATATAGAAGTTACTGAGTCCTAGAATAATATACAAAGTCCTAGAATAATATACAAGATACTGAGTCCTAGAATAAAATACAAAGTCCTAGAATAATATACAAGTTACTGAGTCCTAGAATAATATACAAAGTCCTAGAATAATATACGATTTACTGAGTTCTAGAATAATATGCAAAGTCCCAGAATAATATATGAGCTACTGAGTCCTAGACTAATATACTTGTTATTGAGTCTTAGAATAATATACAAAGTCCTGTAATAATATAAGAATTACTGTGTCCTAGAAAAAATGTACGATTTACTGAGTCCAGGAATAATATCCGAGTTACTTAGTCTTTGAATTAAATACAAAGTCCTAGAATAATGTACACGTTACTGAGTCCGAGTATAATATAGGAGTTGCTGACTCCTAGAATAATATACGAAGTCCTAGAAAAAAAAACTGTCTTAGAATTATATACAAGTTACTGAGTCCTAGAATAATATATGAAGTCCTAGAATAATATGCAATGTTCTAGAATAATATAGAAGTTACCGAGTCCTATAATAATATACGAAGTCCAAGAATAATATATGAGTTACTGAGTTTTAGAATAATATTCAATGTCCTACAATAATATAAGAGTTACTGAATCCTAGAATAATATACGAGTTACTGAGTCCTAGAATAATATACAAAGTCCCTGAATAATATAGGAGTTAAGGAGTCCTAGAACTGATTGACCCTTGGCTTGTTCCTTGACAACTCTACTGCCTAATCCCAACCTGCAACTACTCGTTACCGACCTTTTGGCTTGTTTACTGACCAAGCTGCTGTTTAATCCTTATCTGCTCATCCGCTACTGGAATCAAGCTTGCTCACACCCTGGTAGGGTAAACCTAAGTAATGCGACCTGGTACTAGCATGCAGCTAAATCCATCTCCACCATCAGGAGCTCTGGTGAACACCGGCTACTACTTAGAATCCGCACCTCAGGTGAGCCTGTGTCATCTGCCAGAGAGACTGCCTGTGCACCTATCCTGCTGTTCAGTGGTTTTCCTGCAACTGCTATATCAATTGATCTTCAAGCCCGACACCTGATCGTGACAGCTAGGGTAATATACAAAGTCGTAGAATAATATTGGAGTTACTGAGTCCTAGAATACTATATGAAGTCCTAGAAGAATATATAAGTTACAGAGTCCTAGAATGTTATATGAGTTACTGAGTCTTAGAATAATATACGAAGCCCTAGAATAATATACAAGTTACTGAATCCTAGAATAATATACAAGATACTGAGTCCCAGAATAAAATACAAAGTGATAGAATAATATAGAAGTTACTGAGTCCTAGACCAATATACAAAGTCCTATAATAATATACGAAGCCCTAGAATAATATACGAGTTACTGAGTCTTAGAATAATGTAGACGTCACTGCGTCCTACAATAATATAGAAGTTACTGAGTCCTAGAATAATATACAAAGTCCTAGAATAATATACAAGATACTGAGTCCTAGAATAAAATACAAAGTCCTAGAATAATATACAAGTTACTGAGTCCTAGAATAATATACAAAGTCCTAGAATAATATACGATTTACTGAGTTCTAGAATAATATGCAAAGTCCCAGAATAATATATGAGCTACTGAGTCCTAGACTAATATACTTGTTATTGAGTCTTAGAATAATATACAAAGTCCTGTAATAATATAAGAATTACTGTGTCCTAGAAAAAATGTACGATTTACTGAGTCCAGGAATAATATCCGAGTTACTTAGTCTTTGAATTAAATACAAAGTCCTAGAATAATGTACACGTTACTGAGTCCGAGTATAATATAGGAGTTGCTGACTCCTAGAATAATATACGAAGTCCTAGAAAAAAAAACTGTCTTAGAATTATATACAAGTTACTGAGTCCTAGAATAATATATGAAGTCCTAGAATAATATGCAATGTTCTAGAATAATATAGAAGTTACCGAGTCCTATAATAATATACGAAGTCCAAGAATAATATATGAGTTACTGAGTTTTAGAATAATATTCAATGTCCTACAATAATATAAGAGTTACTGAATCCTAGAATAATATACGAGTTACTGAGTCCTAGAATAATATACAAAGTCCCTGAATAATATAGGAGTTAAGGAGTCCTAGAACTGATTGACCCTTGGCTTGTTCCTTGACAACTCTACTGCCTAATCCCAACCTGCAACTACTCGTTACCGACCTTTTGGCTTGTTTACTGACCAAGCTGCTGTTTAATCCTTATCTGCTCATCCGCTACTGGAATCAAGCTTGCTCACACCCTGGTAGGGTAAACCTAAGTAATGCGACCTGGTACTAGCATGCAGCTAAATCCATCTCCACCATCAGGAGCTCTGGTGAACACCGGCTACTACTTAGAATCCGCACCTCAGGTGAGCCTGTGTCATCTGCCAGAGAGACTGCCTGTGCACCTATCCTGCTGTTCAGTGGTTTTCCTGCAACTGCTATATCAATTGATCTTCAAGCCCGACACCTGATCGTGACAGCTAGGGTAATATACAAAGTCGTAGAATAATATTGGAGTTACTGAGTCCTAGAATACTATATGAAGTCCTAGAAGAATATATAAGTTACAGAGTCCTAGAATGTTATATGAGTTACTGAGTCTTAGAATAATATACGAAGCCCTAGAATAATATACAAGTTACTGAATCCTAGAATAATATACAAGATACTGAGTCCCAGAATAAAATACAAAGTGATAGAATAATATAGAAGTTACTGAGTCCTAGACCAATATACAAAGTCCTATAATAATATACGAAGCCCTAGAATAATATACGAGTTACTGAGTCTTAGAATAATGTAGACGTTACTGCGTCCTACAATAATATAGAAGTTACTGAGTCCTAGAATAATATACAAAGTCCTAGAATAATATACAAGATACTGAGTGCTAGAATAAAATACAAAGTCCTAGAATAATATACAAGTTACTGAGTCCTAGAATAATATACAAAGTCCTAGAATAATATACGATTTACTGAGTTCTAGAATAATATGCAAAGTCCCAGAATAATATATGAGCTACTGAGTCCTAGACTAATATACTTGTTATTGAGTCTTAGAATAATATACAAAGTCCTGTAATAATATAAGAATTACTGTGTCCTAGAAAAAATGTACGATTTACTGAGTCCAGGAATAATATCCGAGTTACTTAGTCTTTGAATTAAATACAAAGTCCTAGAATAATGTACACGTTACTGAGTCCGAGTATAATATAGGAGTTGCTGACTCCTAGAATAATATACGAAGTCCTAGAAAAAAAAACTGTCTTAGAATTATATACAAGTTACTGAGTCCTAGAATAATATATGAAGTCCTAGAATAATATGCAATGTTCTAGAATAATATAGAAGTTACCGAGTCCTTTAATAATATACGAAGTCCAAGAATAATATATGAGTTACTGAGTTTTAGAATAATATTCAATGTCCTACAATAATATAAGAGTTACTGAATCCTAGAATAATATACGAGTTACTGAGTCCTAGAATAATATACAAAGTCCCTGAATAATATAGGAGTTAAGGAGTCCTAGAACTGATTGACCCTTGGCTTGTTCCTTGACAACTCTACTGCCTAATCCCAACCTGCAACTACTCGTTACCGACCTTTTGGCTTGTTTACTGACCAAGCTGCTGTTTAATCCTTATCTGCTCATCCGCTACTGGAATCAAGCTTGCTCACACCCTGGTAGGGTAAACCTAAGTAATGCGACCTGGTACTAGCATGCAGCTAAATCCATCTCCACCATCAGGAGCTCTGGTGAACACCGGCTACTACTTAGAATCCGCACCTCAGGTGAGCCTGTGTCATCTGCCAGAGAGACTGCCTGTGCACCTATCCTGCTGTTCAGTGGTTTTCCTGCAACTGCTATATCAATTGATCTTCAAGCCCGACACCTGATCGTGACAGCTAGGGTAATATACAAAGTCGTAGAATAATATTGGAGTTACTGAGTCCTAGAATACTATATGAAGTCCTAGAAGAATATATAAGTTACAGAGTCCTAGAATGTTATATGAGTTACTGAGTCTTAGAATAATATACGAAGCCCTAGAATAATATACAAGTTTCTGAATCCTAGAATAATATACAAGATACTGAGTCCCAGAATAAAATACAAAGTGATAGAATAATATAGAAGTTACTGAGTCCTAGACCAATATACAAAGTCCTATAATAATATACGAAGCCCTAGAATAATATACGAGTTACTGAGTCTTAGAATAATGTAGACGTTACTGCGTCCTACAATAATATAGAAGTTACTGAGTCCTAGAATAATATACAAAGTCCTAGAATAATATACAAGATACTGAGTGCTAGAATAAAATACAAAGTCCTAGAATAATATACAAGTTACTGAGTCCTAGAATAATATACAAAGTCCTAGAATAATATACGATTTACTGAGTTCTAGAATAATATGCAAAGTCCCAGAATAATATATGAGCTACTGAGTCCTAGACTAATATACTTGTTATTGAGTCTTAGAATAATATACAAAGTCCTGTAATAATATAAGAATTACTGTGTCCTAGAAAAAATGTACGATTTACTGAGTCCAGGAATAATATCCGAGTTACTTAGTCTTTGAATTAAATACAAAGTCCTAGAATAATGTACACGTTACTGAGTCCGAGTATAATATAGGAGTTGCTGACTCCTAGAATAATATACGAAGTCCTAGAAAAAAAAACTGTCTTAGAATTATATACAAGTTACTGAGTCCTAGAATAATATATGAAGTCCTAGAATAATATGCAATGTTCTAGAATAATATAGAAGTTACCGAGTCCTTTAATAATATACGAAGTCCAAGAATAATATATGAGTTACTGAGTTTTAGAATAATATTCAATGTCCTACAATAATATAAGAGTTACTGAATCCTAGAATAATATACGAGTTACTGAGTCCTAGAATAATATACAAAGTCCCTGAATAATATAGGAGTTAAGGAGTCCTAGAACTGATTGACCCTTGGCTTGTTCCTTGACAACTCTACTGCCTAATCCCAACCTGCAACTACTCGTTACCGACCTTTTGGCTTGTTTACTGACCAAGCTGCTGTTTAATCCTTATCTGCTCATCCGCTACTGGAATCAAGCTTGCTCACACCCTGGTAGGGTAAACCTAAGTAATGCGACCTGGTACTAGCATGCAGCTAAATCCATCTCCACCATCAGGAGCTCTGGTGAACACCGGCTACTACTTAGAATCCGCACCTCAGGTGAGCCTGTGTCATCTGCCAGAGAGACTGCCTGTGCACCTATCCTGCTGTTCAGTGGTTTTCCTGCAACTGCTATATCAATTGATCTTCAAGCCCGACACCTGATCGTGACAGCTAGGGTAATATACAAAGTCGTAGAATAATATTGGAGTTACTGAGTCCTAGAATACTATATGAAGTCCTAGAAGAATATATAAGTTACAGAGTCCTAGAATGTTATATGAGTTACTGAGTCTTAGAATAATATACGAAGCCCTAGAATAATATACAAGTTACTGAATCCTAGAATAATATACAAGATACTGAGTCCCAGAATAAAATACAAAGTGATAGAATAATATAGAAGTTACTGAGTCCTAGACCAATATACAAAGTCCTATAATAATATACGAAGCCCTAGAATAATATACGAGTTACTGAGTCTTAGAATAATGTAGACGTTACTGCGTCCTACAATAATATAGAAGTTACTGAGTCCTAGAATAATATACAAAGTCCTAGAATAATATACAAGATACTGAGTCCTAGAATAAAATACAAAGTCCTAGAATAATATACAAGTTACTGAGTCCTAGAATAATATACAAAGTCCTAGAATAATATACGATTTACTGAGTTCTAGAATAATATGCAAAGTCCCAGAATAATATATGAGCTACTGAGTCCTAGACTAATATACTTGTTATTGAGTCTTAGAATAATATACAAAGTCCTGTAATAATATAAGAATTACTGTGTCCTAGAAAAAATGTACGATTTACTGAGTCCAGGAATAATATCCGAGTTACTTAGTCTTTGAATTAAATACAAAGTCCTAGAATAATGTACACGTTACTGAGTCCGAGTATAATATAGGAGTTGCTGACTCCTAGAATAATATACGAAGTCCTAGAAAAAAAAACTGTCTTAGAATTATATACAAGTTACTGAGTCCTAGAATAATATATGAAGTCCTAGAATAATATGCAATGTTCTAGAATAATATAGAAGTTACCGAGTCCTTTAATAATATACGAAGTCCAAGAATAATATATGAGTTACTGAGTTTTAGAATAATATTCAATGTCCTACAATAATATAAGAGTTACTGAATCCTAGAATAATATACGAGTTACTGAGTCCTAGAATAATATACAAAGTCCCTGAATAATATAGGAGTTAAGGAGTCCTAGAACTGATTGACCCTTGGCTTGTTCCTTGACAACTCTACTGCCTAATCCCAACCTGCAACTACTCGTTACCGACCTTTTGGCTTGTTTACTGACCAAGCTGCTGTTTAATCCTTATCTGCTCATCCGCTACTGGAATCAAGCTTGCTCACACCCTGGTAGGGTAAACCTAAGTAATGCGACCTGGTACTAGCATGCAGCTAAATCCATCTCCACCATCAGGAGCTCTGGTGAACACCGGCTACTACTTAGAATCCGCACCTCAGGTGAGCCTGTGTCATCTGCCAGAGAGACTGCCTGTGCACCTATCCTGCTGTTCAGTGGTTTTCCTGCAACTGCTATATCAATTGATCTTCAAGCCCGACACCTGATCGTGACAGCTAGGGTAATATACAAAGTCGTAGAATAATATTGGAGTTACTGAGTCCTAGAATACTATATGAAGTCCTAGAAGAATATATAAGTTACAGAGTCCTAGAATGTTATATGAGTTACTGAGTCTTAGAATAATATACGAAGCCCTAGAATAATATACAAGTTACTGAATCCTAGAATAATATACAAGATACTGAGTCCCAGAATAAAATACAAAGTGATAGAATAATATAGAAGTTACTGAGTCCTAGACCAATATACAAAGTCCTATAATAATATACGAAGCCCTAGAATAATATACGAGTTACTGAGTCTTAGAATAATGTAGACGTTACTGCGTCCTACAATAATATAGAAGTTACTGAGTCCTAGAATAATATACAAAGTCCTAGAATAATATACAAGATACTGAGTCCTAGAATAAAATACAAAGTCCTAGAATAATATACAAGTTACTGAGTCCTAGAATAATATACAAAGTCCTAGAATAATATACGATTTACTGAGTTCTAGAATAATATGCAAAGTCCCAGAATAATATATGAGCTACTGAGTCCTAGACTAATATACTTGTTATTGAGTCTTAGAATAATATACAAAGTCCTGTAATAATATAAGAATTACTGTGTCCTAGAAAAAATGTACGATTTACTGAGTCCAGGAATAATATCCGAGTTACTTAGTCTTTGAATTAAATACAAAGTCCTAGAATAATGTACACGTTACTGAGTCCGAGTATAATATAGGAGTTGCTGACTCCTAGAATAATATACGAAGTCCTAGAAAAAAAAAACTGTCTTAGAATTATATACAAGTTACTGAGTCCTAGAATAATATATGAAGTCCTAGAATAATATACAAGTTACTGAGTCCTAGAATAATATACAAAGTCCTAGAATAATATACGATTTACTGAGTTCTAGAATAATATGCAAAGTCCCAGAATAATATATGAGCTACTGAGTCCTAGACTAATATACTTGTTATTGAGTCTTAGAATAATATACAAAGTCCTGTAATAATATAAGAATTACTGTGTCCTAGAAAAAATGTACGATTTACTGAGTCCAGGAATAATATCCGAGTTACTTAGTCTTTGAATTGAATACAAAGTCCTAGAATAATGTACACGTTACTGAGTCCGAGTATAATATAGGAGTTGCTGACTCCTAGAATAATATACGAAGTCCTAGAAAAAAAAAACTGTCTTAGAATTATATACAAGTTACTGAGTCCTAGAATAATATATGAAGTCCTAGAATAATATGCAATGTTCTAGAATAATATAGAAGTTACCGAGTCCTATAATAATATACGAAGTCCAAGAATAATATATGAGTTACTGAGTTTTAGAATAATATTCAATGTCCTACAATAATATAAGAGTTACTGAATCCTAGAATAATATACGAGTTACTGAGTCCTAGAATAATATACAAAGTCCCTGAATAATATAGGAGTTAAGGAGTCCTAGAACTGATTGACCCTTGGCTTGTTCCTTGACAACTCTACTGCCTAATCCCAACCTGCAACTACTCGTTACCGACCTTTTGGCTTGTTTACTGACCAAGCTGCTGTTTAATCCTTATCTGCTCATCCGCTACTGGAATCAAGCTTGCTCACACCCTGGTAGGGTAAACCTAAGTAATGCGACCTGATACTAGCATGCAGCTAAATCCATCTCCACCATCAGGAGCTCTGGTGAACACCGGCTACTACTTAGAATCCGCACCTCAGGTGAGCCTGTGTCATCTGCCAGAGAGACTGCCTGTGCACCTATCCTGCTGTTCAGTGGTTTTCCTGCAACTGCTATATCAATTGATCTTCAAGCCCGACACCTGATCGTGACAGCTAGGGTAATATACAAAGTCGTAGAATAATATTGGAGTTACTGAGTCCTAGAATACTATATGAAGTCCTAGAAGAATATATAAGTTACAGAGTCCTAGAATGTTATATGAGTTACTGAGTCTTAGAATAATATACGAAGCCCTAGAATAATATACAAGTTACTGAATCCTAGAATAATATACAAGATACTGAGTCCCAGAATAAAATACAAAGTGATAGAATAATATAGAAGTTACTGAGTCCTAGACCAATATACAAAGTCCTATAATAATATACGAAGCCCTAGAATAATATACGAGTTACTGAGTCTTAGAATAATGTAGACGTTACTGCGTCCTACAATAATATAGAAGTTACTGAGTCCTAGAATAATATACAAAGTCCTAGAATAATATACAAGATACTGAGTCCTAGAATAAAATACAAAGTCCTAGAATAATATACAAGTTACTGAGTCCTAGAATAATATACAAAGTCCTAGAATAATATACGATTTACTGAGTTCTAGAATAATATGCAAAGTCCCAGAATAATATATGAGCTACTGAGTCCTAGACTAATATACTTGTTATTGAGTCTTAGAATAATATACAAAGTCCTGTAATAATATAAGAATTACTGTGTCCTAGAAAAAATGTACGATTTACTGAGTCCAGGAATAATATCCGAGTTACTTAGTCTTTGAATTGAATACAAAGTCCTAGAATAATGTACACGTTACTGAGTCCGAGTATAATATAGGAGTTGCTGACTCCTAGAATAATATACGAAGTCCTAGAAAAAAAAAACTGTCTTAGAATTATATACAAGTTACTGAGTCCTAGAATAATATATGAAGTCCTAGAATAATATGCAATGTTCTAGAATAATATAGAAGTTACCGAGTCCTATAATAATATACGAAGTCCAAGAATAATATATGAGTTACTGAGTTTTAGAATAATATTCAATGTCCTACAATAATATAAGAGTTACTGAATCCTAGAATAATATACGAGTTACTGAGTCCTAGAATAATATACAAAGTCCCTGAATAATATAGGAGTTAAGGAGTCCTAGAACTGATTGACCCTTGGCTTGTTCCTTGACAACTCTACTGCCTAATCCCAACCTGCAACTACTCGTTACCGACCTTTTGGCTTGTTTACTGACCAAGCTGCTGTTTAATCCTTATCTGCTCATCCGCTACTGGAATCAAGCTTGCTCACACCCTGGTAGGGTAAACCTAAGTAATGCGACCTGGTACTAGCATGCAGCTAAATCCATCTCCACCATCAGGAGCTCTGGAGAACACCGGCTACTACTTAGAATCCGCACCTCAGGTGAGCCTGTGTCATCTGCCAGAGAGACTGCCTGTGCACCTATCCTGCTGTTCAGTGGTTTTCCTGCAAGTGCTATATCAATTGATCTTCAAGCCCGACACCTGATCGTGACAGCTAGGGTAATATACAAAGTCGTAGAATAATATTGGAGTTACTGAGTCCTAGAATACTATATGAAGTCCTAGAAGAATATATAAGTTACAGAGTCCTAGAATGTTATATGAGTTACTGAGTCTTAGAATAATATACGAAGCCCTAGAATAATATACAAGTTACTGAATCCTAGAATAATATACAAGATACTGAGTCCCAGAATAAAATACAAAGTGATAGAATAATATAGAAGTTACTGAGTCCTAGACCAATATACAAAGTCCTATAATAATATACGAAGCCCTAGAATAATATACGAGTTACTGAGTCTTAGAATAATGTAGACGTTACTGCGTCCTACAATAATATAGAAGTTACTGAGTCCTAGAATAATATACAAAGTCCTAGAATAATATACAAGATACTGAGTCCTAGAATAAAATACAAAGTCCTAGAATAATATACAAGTTACTGAGTCCTAGAATAATATACAAAGTCCTAGAATAATATACGATTTACTGAGTTCTAGAATAATATGCAAAGTCCCAGAATAATATATGAGCTACTGAGTCCTAGACTAATATACTTGTTATTGAGTCTTAGAATAATATACAAAGTCCTGTAATAATATAAGAATTACTGTGTCCTAGAAAAAATGTACGATTTACTGAGTCCAGGAATAATATCCGAGTTACTTAGTCTTTGAATTAAATACAAAGTCCTAGAATAATGTACATGTTACTGAGTCCGAGTATAATATAGGAGTTGCTGACTCCTAGAATAATATACGAAGTCGTAGAAAAAAAAACTGTCTTAGAATTATATACAAGTTACTGAGTCCTAGAATAATATATGAAGTCCTAGAATAATATGCAATGTTCTAGAATAATATAGAAGTTACCGAGTCCTATAATAATATACGAAGTCCAAGAATAATATATGAGTTACTGAGTTTTAGAATAATATTCAATGTCCTACAATAATATAAGAGTTACTGAATCCTAGAATAATATACGAGTTACTGAGTCCTAGAATAATATACAAAGTCCCTGAATAATATAGGAGTTAAGGAGTCCTAGAACTGATTGACCCTTGGCTTGTTCCTTGACAACTCTACTGCCTAATCCCAACCTGCAACTACTCGTTACCGACCTTTTGGCTTGTTTACTGACCAAGCTGCTGTTTAATCCTTATCTGCTCATCCGCTACTGGAATCAAGCTTGCTCACACCCTGGTAGGGTAAACCTAAGTAATGCGACCTGGTACTAGCATGCAGCTAAATCCATCTCCACCATCAGGAGCTCTGGTGAACACCGGCTACTACTTAGAATCCGCACCTCAGGTGAGCCTGTGTCATCTGCCAGAGAGACTGCCTGTGCACCTATCCTGCTGTTCAGTGGTTTTCCTGCAACTGCTATATCAATTGATCTTCAAGCCCGACACCTGATCGTGACAGCTAGGGTAATATACAAAGTCGTAGAATAATATTGGAGTTACTGAGTCCTAGAATACTATATGAAGTCCTAGAAGAATATATAAGTTACAGAGTCCTAGAATGTTATATGAGTTACTGAGTCTTAGAATAATATACGAAGCCCTAGAATAATATACAAGTTACTGAATCCTAGAATAATATACAAGATACTGAGTCCCAGAATAAAATACAAAGTGATAGAATAATATAGAAGTTACTGAGTCCTAGACCAATATACAAAGTCCTATAATAATATACGAAGCCCTAGAATAATATACGAGTTACTGAGTCTTAGAATAATGTAGACGTTACTGCGTCCTACAATAATATAGAAGTTACTGAGTCCTAGAATAATATACAAAGTCCTAGAATAATATACAAGATACTGAGTGCTAGAATAAAATACAAAGTCCTAGAATAATATACAAGTTACTGAGTCCTAGAATAATATACAAAGTCCTAGAATAATATACGATTTACTGAGTTCTAGAATAATATGCAAAGTCCCAGAATAATATATGAGCTACTGAGTCCTAGACTAATATACTTGTTATTGAGTCTTAGAATAATATACAAAGTCCTGTAATAATATAAGAATTACTGTGTCCTAGAAAAAATGTACGATTTACTGAGTCCAGGAATAATATCCGAGTTACTTAGTCTTTGAATTAAATACAAAGTCCTAGAATAATGTACACGTTACTGAGTCCGAGTATAATATAGGAGTTGCTGACTCCTAGAATAATATACGAAGTCCTAGAAAAAAAAACTGTCTTAGAATTATATACAAGTTACTGAGTCCTAGAATAATATATGAAGTCCTAGAATAATATGCAATGTTCTAGAATAATATAGAAGTTACCGAGTCCTATAATAATATACGAAGTCCAAGAATAATATATGAGTTACTGAGTTTTAGAATAATATTCAATGTCCTACAATAATATAAGAGTTACTGAATCCTAGAATAATATACGAGTTACTGAGTCCTAGAATAATATACAAAGTCCCTGAATAATATAGGAGTTAAGGAGTCCTAGAACTGATTGACCCTTGGCTTGTTCCTTGACAACTCTACTGCCTAATCCCAACCTGCAACTACTCGTTACCGACCTTTTGGCTTGTTTACTGACCAAGCTGCTGTTTAATCCTTATCTGCTCATCCGCTACTGGAATCAAGTTTGCTCACACCCTGGTAGGGTAAACCTAAGTAATGCGACCTGGTACTAGCATGCAGCTAAATCCATCTCCACCATCAGGAGCTCTGGTGAACACCGGCTACTACTTAGAATCCGCACCTCAGGTGAGCCTGTGTCATCTGCCAGAGAGACTGCCTGTGCACCTATCCTGCTGTTCAGTGGTTTTCCTGCAACTGCTATATCAATTGATCTTCAAGCCCGACACCTGATCGTGACAGCTAGGGTAATATACAAAGTCGTAGAATAATATTGGAGTTACTGAGTCCTAGAATACTATATGAAGTCCTAGAAGAATATATAAGTTACAGAGTCCTAGAATGTTATATGAGTTACTGAGTCTTAGAATAATATACGAAGCCCTAGAATAATATACAAGTTACTGAATCCTAGAATAATATACAAGATACTGAGTCCCAGAATAAAATACAAAGTGATAGAATAATATAGAAGTTACTGAGTCCTAGACCAATATACAAAGTCCTATAATAATATACGAAGCCCTAGAATAATATACGAGTTACTGAGTCTTAGAATAATGTAGACGTTACTGCGTCCTACAATAATATAGAAGTTACTGAGTCCTAGAATAATATACAAGATACTGAGTCCTAGAATAAAATACAAAGTCCTAGAATAATATACAAGTTACTGAGTCCTAGAATAATATACAAAGTCCTAGAATAATATACGATTTACTGAGTTCTAGAATAATATGCAAAGTCCCAGAATAATATATGAGCTACTGAGTCCTAGACTAATATACTTGTTATTGAGTCTTAGAATAATATACAAAGTCCTGTAATACTATAAGAATTACTGTGTCCTAGAAAAAATGTACGATTTACTGAGTCCAGGAATAATATCCGAGTTACTTAGTCTTTGAATTAAATACAAAGTCCTAGAATAATGTACACGTTACTGAGTCCGAGTATAATATAGGAGTTGCTGACTCCTAGAATAATATACGAAGTCCTAGAAAAAAAAACTGTCTTAAAATTATATACAAGTTACTGAGTCCTAGAATAATATATGAAGTCCTAGAATAATATGCAATGTTCTAGAATAATATAGAAGTTACCGAGTCCTATAATAATATACAAAGTCCAAGAATAATATATGAGTTACTGAGTTTTAGAATAATATTCAATGTCCTACAATAATATAAGAGTTACTGAATCCTAGAATAATATACGAGTTACTGAGTCCTAGAATAATATACAAAGTCCCTGAATAATATAGGAGTTAAGGAGTCCTAGAACTGATTGACCCTTGGCTTGTTCCTTGACAACTCTACTGCCTAATCCCAACCTGCAACTACTCGTTACCGACCTTTTGGCTTGTTTACTGACCAAGCTGCTGTTTAATCCTTATCTGCTCATCCGCTACTGGAATCAAGCTTGCTCACACCCTGGTAGGGTAAACCTAAGTAATGCGACCTGGTACTAGCATGCAGCTAAATCCATCTCCACCATCAGGAGCTCTGGTGAACACCGGCTACTACTTAGAATCCGCACCTCAGGTGAGCCTGTGTCATCTGCCAGAGAGACTGCCTGTGCACCTATCCTGCTGTTCAGTGGTTTTCCTGCAACTGCTATATCAATTGATCTTCAAGCCCGACACCTGATCGTGACAGCTAGGGTAATATACAAAGTCGTAGAATAATATTGGAGTTACTGAGTCCTAGAATACTATATGAAGTCCTAGAAGAATATATAAGTTACAGAGTCCTAGAATGTTATATGAGTTACTGAGTCTTAGAATAATATACGAAGCCCTAGAATAATATACAAGTTACTGAATCCTAGAATAATATACAAGATACTGAGTCCCAGAATAAAATACAAAGTGATAGAATAATATAGAAGTTACTGAGTCCTAGACCAATATACAAAGTCCTATAATAATATACGAAGCCCTAGAATAATATACGAGTTACTGAGTCTTAGAATAATGTAGACGTTACTGCGTCCTACAATAATATAGAAGTTACTGAGTCCTAGAATAATATACAAAGTCCTAGAATAATATACAAGATACTGAGTCCTAGAATAAAATACAAAGTCCTAGAATAATATACAAGTTACTGAGTCCTAGAATAATATACAAAGTCCTAGAATAATATACGATTTACTGAGTTCTAGAATAATATGCAAAGTCCCAGAATAATATATGAGCTACTGAGTCCTAGACTAATATACTTGTTATTGAGTCTTAGAATAATATACAAAGTCCTGTAATAATATAAGAATTACTGTGTCCTAGAAAAAATGTACGATTTACTGAGTCCAGGAATAATATCCGAGTTACTTAGTCTTTGAATTAAATACAAAGTCCTAGAATAATGTACACGTTACTGAGTCCGAGTATAATATAGGAGTTACTGACTCCTAGAATAATATACGAAGTCCTAGAAAAAAAAACAGTCCTAGAATAATATACAAGTTACTGAGTCCTAGAATAATATATGAAGTCCTAGAATAATATGCAATGTTATAGAATAATATAGAAGTTACCGAGTCCTATAATCATATTCGAAGTCCAAGAATAATATATGAGTTACTGAGTTTTAGAATAATATACAAAGTCCTACAATAATATAAGAGTTACTGAATCCTAGAATAATATACGAGTTACTGAGTCCTAGAATAATATACAAAGTCCCAGAATAATATAGGAGTTAAGGAGTCCTAGAACTGATTGACCCTTGGCTTGTTCCTTGACAACTCTACTGCCTAATCCCAACCTGCAACTACTCGTTACCGACCTTTTGGCTTGTTTACTGACCAAGCTGCTGTTTAATCCTTATCTGCTCATCCGCTACTGGAATCAAGCTTGCTCACACCCTGGTAGGGTAAACCTAAGTAATGCGACCTGGTACTAGCATGCAGCTAAATCCATCTCCACCATCAGGAGCTCTGGTGAACACCGGCTACTACTTAGAATCCGCACCTCAGGTGAGCCTGTGTCATCTGCCAGAGAGACTGCCTGTGCACCTATCCTGCTGTTCAGTGGTTTTCCTGCAACTGCTATATCAATTGATCTTCAAGCCCGACACCTGATCGTGACAGCTAGGGTAATATACAAACTCGTAGAATAATATTGGAGTTACTGAGTCCTAGAATACTATATGAAGTCCTAGAAGAATATATAAGTTACAGAGTCCTAGAATGTTATATGAGTTACTGAGTCTTAGAATAATATACGAAGCCCTAGAATAATATACAAGTTACTGAATCCTAGAATAATATACAAGATACTGAGTCCCAGAATAAAATACAAAATGATAGAATAATATAGAAGTTACTGAGTCCTAGACCAATATACAAAGTCCTATAATAATATACGAAGCCCTAGAATAATATACGAGTTACTGAGTCTTAGAATAATGTAGACGTTACTGCGTCCTACAATAATATAGAAGTTACTGAGTCCTAGAATAATATACAAAGTCCTAGAATAATATACAAGATACTGAGTCCTAGAATAAAATACAAAGTCCTAGAATAATATACAAGTTACTGAGTCCTAGAATAATATACAAAGTCCTAGAATAATATACGATTTACTGAGTTCTAGAATAATATGCAAAGTCCCAGAATAATATATGAGCTACTGAGTCCTAGACTAATGTACTTGTTATTGAGTCTTAGAATAATATACAAAGTCCTGTAATAATATAAGAATTACTGTGTCCTAGAAAAAATGTACGATTTACTGAGTCCAGGAATAATATCCGAGTTACTTAGTCTTTGAATTAAATACAAAGTCCTAGAATAATGTACACGTTACTGAGTCCGAGTATAATATAGGAGTTACTGACTCCTAGAATAATATACGAAGTCCTAGAAAAAAAAACAGTCCTAGAATAATATACAAGTTACTGAGTCCTAGAATAATATATGAAGTCCTAGAATAATATGCAATGTTATAGAATAATATAGAAGTTACCGAGTCCTATAATAATATTCGAAGTCCAAGAATAATATATGAGTTACTGAGTTTTAGAATAATATACAAAGTCCTACAATAATATAAGAGTTACTGAATCCTAGAATAATATACGAGTTACTGAGTCCTAGAATAATATACAAAGTCCCAGAATAATATAGGAGTTAAGGAGTCCTAGAACTGATTGACCCTTGGCTTTTTCCTTGACAACTCTACTGCCTAATCCCAACCTGCAACTACTCGTTACCGACCTTTTGGCTTGTTTACTGACCAAGCTGCTGTTTAATCCTTATCTGCTCATCCGCTACTGGAATCAAGCTTGCTCACACCCTGGTAGGGTAAACTTAAGTAATGCGACCTGGTACTAGCATGCAGCTAAATCCATCTCCACCATCAGGAGCTCTGGTGAACACCGGCTACTACTTAGAATCCGCACCTCAGGTGAGCCTGTGTCATCTGCCAGAGAGACTGCCTGTGCACCTATCCTGCTGTTCAGTGGTTTTCCTGCAACTGCTATATCAATTGATCTTCAAGCCCGACACCTGATCGTGACAGCTAGGGTAATATACAAACTCGTAGAATAATATTGGAGTTACTGAGTCCTAGAATACTATATGAAGTCCTAGAAGAATATATAAGTTACAGAGTCCTAGAATGTTATATGAGTTACTGAGTCTTAGAATAATATACGAAGCCCTAGAATAATATACAAGTTACTGAATCCTAGAATAATATACAAGATACTGAGTCCCAGAATAAAATACAAAATGATAGAATAATATAGAAGTTACTGAGTCCTAGACCAATATACAAAGTCCTATAATAATATACGAAGCCCTAGAATAATATACGAGTTACTGAGTCTTAGAATAATGTAGACGTTACTGCGTCCTACAATAATATAGAAGTTACTGAGTCCTAGAATAATATACAAAGTCCTAGAATAATATACAAGATACTGAGTCCTAGAATAAAATACAAAGTCCTAGAATAATATACAAGTTACTGAGTCCTAGAATAATATACAAAGTCCTAGAATAATATACGATTTACTGAGTTCTAGAATAATATGCAAAGTCCCAGAATAATATATGAGCTACTGAGTCCTAGACTAATGTACTTGTTATTGAGTCTTAGAATAATATACAAAGTCCTGTAATAATATAAGAATTACTGTGTCCTAGAAAAAATGTACGATTTACTGAGTCCAGGAATAATATCCGAGTTACTTAGTCTTTGAATTAAATACAAAGTCCTAGAATAATGTACACGTTACTGAGTCCGAGTATAATATAGGAGTTACTGACTCCTAGAATAATATACGAAGTCCTAGAAAAAAAAACAGTCCTAGAATAATATACAAGTTACTGAGTCCTAGAATAATATATGAAGTCCTAGAATAATATGCAATGTTATAGAATAATATAGAAGTTACCGAGTCCTATAATAATATTCGAAGTCCAAGAATAATATATGAGTTACTGAGTTTTAGAATAATATACAAAGTCCTACAATAATATAAGAGTTACTGAATCCTAGAATAATATACGAGTTACTGAGTCCTAGAATAATATACAAAGTCCCAGAATAATATAGGAGTTAAGGAGTCCTAGAACTGATTGACCCTTGGCTTGTTCCTTGACAACTCTACTGCCTAATCCCAACCTGCAACTACTCGTTACCGACCTTTTGGCTTGTTTACTGACCAAGCTGCTGTTTAATCCTTATCTGCTCATCCGCTACTGGAATCAAGCTTGCTCACACCCTGGTAGGGTAAACTTAAGTAATGCGACCTGGTACTAGCATGCAGCTAAATCCATCTCCACCATCAGGAGCTCTGGTGAACACCGGCTACTACTTAGAATCCGCACCTCAGGTGAGCCTGTGTCATCTGCCAGAGAGACTGCCTGTGCACCTATCCTGCTGTTCAGTGGTTTTCCTGCAACTGCTATATCAATTGATCTTCAAGCCCGACACCTGATCGTGACAGCTAGGGTAATATACAAAGTCGTAGAATAATATTGGAGTTACTGAGTCCTAGAATACTATATGAAGTCCTAGAAGAATATATAAGTTACAGAGTCCTAGAATGTTATATGAGTTACTGAGTCTTAGAATAATATACGAAGCCCTAGAATAATATACAAGTTACTGAATCCTAGAATAATATACAAGATACTGAGTCCCAGAATAAAATACAAAGTGATAGAATAATATAGAAGTTACTGAGTCCTAGACCAATATACAAAGTCCTAGAATAATATACGAAGCCCTAGAATAATATACGAGTTACTGAGTCTTAGAATAATGTAGACGTTACTGCGTCCTACAATAATATAGAAGTTACTGAGTCCTAGAATAATATACAAAGTCCAAGAATAATATACAAGATACTGAGTCCTAGAATAAAATACAAAGTCCTAGAATAATATACAAGTTACTGAGTCCTAGAATAATATACAAAGTCCTAGAATAATATACGATTTACTGAGTTCTAGAATAATATGCAAAGTCCCAGAATAATATATGAGCTACTGAGTCCTAGACTAATATACTTGTTATTGAGTCTTAGAATAATATACAAAGTCCTGTAATAATATAAGAATTACTGTGTCCTAGAAAAAATGTACGATTTACTGAGTCCAGGAATAATATCCGAGTTACTTAGTCTTTGAATTAAATACAAAGTCCTAGAATAATGTACACGTTACTGAGTCCGAGTATAATATAGGAGTTGCTGACTCCTAGAATAATATACGAAGTCCTAGAAAAAAAAACTGTCTTAGAATTATATACAAGTTACTGAGTCCTAGAATAATATATGAAGTCCTAGAATAATATGCAATGTTCTAGAATAATATAGAAGTTACCGAGTCCTATAATAATATACGAAGTCCAAGAATAATATATGAGTTACTGAGTTTTAGAATAATATTCAATGTCCTACAATAATATAAGAGTTACTGAATCCTAGAATAATATACGAGTTACTGAGTCCTAGAATAATATACAAAGTCCCTGAATAATATAGGAGTTAAGGAGTCCTAGAACTGATTGACCCTTGGCTTGTTCCTTGACAACTCTACTGCCTAATCCCAACCTGCAACTACTCGTTACCGACCTTTTGGCTTGTTTACTGACCAAGCTGCTGTTTAATCCTTATCTGCTCATCCGCTACTGGAATCAAGCTTGCTCACACCCTGGTAGGGTAAACCTAAGTAATGCGACCTGGTACTAGCATGCAGCTAAATCCATCTCCACCATCAGGAGCTCTGGTGAACACCGGCTACTACTTAGAATCCGCACCTCAGGTGAGCCTGTGTCATTTGCCAGAGAGACTGCCTGTGCACCTATCTTGCTGTTCAGTGGTTTTCCTGCAACTGCTATATCAATTGATCTTCAAGCCCGACACCTGATCGTGACAGCTAGGGTAATATACAAAGTCGTAGAATAATATTGGAGTTACTGAATCCTAGAATACGATATGAAGTCCTAGAAGAATATATAAGTTACAGAGTCCTAGAATGTTATATGAGTTACTGAGTCTTAGAATAATATACGAAGCCCTAGAATAATATACAAGTTACTGAATCCTAGAATAATATACAAGATACTGAGTCCCAGAATAAAATACAAAGTGATAGAATAATATAGAAGTTACTGAGTCCTAGACCAATATACAAAGTCCTATAATAATATACGAAGCCCTAGAATAATATACGAGTTACTGAGTCTTAGAATAATGTAGACGTTACTGCGTCCTACAATAATATAGAAGTTACTGAGTCCTAGAATAATATACAAAGTCCTAGAATAATATACAAGATACTGAGTCCTAGAATAAAATACAAAGTCCTAGAATAATATACAAGTTACTGAGTCCTAGAATAATATACAAAGTCCTAGAATAATATACGATTTACTGAGTTCTAGAATAATATGCAAAGTCCCAGAATAATATATGAGCTACTGAGTCCTAGACTAATATACTTGTTATTGAGTCTTAGAATAATATACAAAGTCCTGTAATAATATAAGAATTACTGTGTCCTAGAAAAAATGTACGATTTACTGAGTCCAGGAATAATATCCGAGTTACTTAGTCTTTGAATTAAATACAAAGTCCAAGAATAATGTACATGTTACTGAGTCCGAGTATAATATAGGAGTTGCTGACTCCTAGAATAATATACAAAGTCCTAGAAAAAAAAACTGTCTTAGAATTATATACAAGTTACTGAGTCCTAGAATAATATATGAAGTCCTAGAATAATATGCAATGTTCTAGAATAATATAGAAGTTACCGAGTCCTATAATAATATACGAAGTCCAAGAATAATATATGAGTTACTGAGTTTTAGAATAATATTCAATGTCCTACAATAATATAAGAGTTACTGAATCCTAGAATAATATACGAGTTACTGAGTCCTAGAATAATATACAAAGTCCCTGAATAATATAGGAGTTAAGGAGTCCTAGAACTGATTGACCCTTGGCTTGTTCCTTGACAACTCTACTGCCTAATCCCAACCTGCAACTACTCGTTACCAACCTTTTGGCTTGTTTACTGACCAAGCTGCTGTTTAATCCTTATCTGCTCATCCGCTACTGGAATCAAGCTTGCTCACACCCTGGTAGGGTAAACCTAAGTAATGCGACCTGGTACTAGCATGCAGCTAAATCCATCTCCACCATCAGGAGCTCTGGTGAACACCGGCTACTACTTAGAATCCGCACCTCAGGTGAGCCTGTGTCATCTGCCAGAGAGACTGCCTGTGCACCTATCCTGCTGTTCAGTGGTTTTCCTGCAACTGCTATATCAATTGATCTTCAAGCCCGACACCTGATCGTGACAGCTAGGGTAATATACAAAGTCGTAGAATAATATTGGAGTTACTGAGTCCTAGAATACTATATGAAGTCCTAGAAGAATATATAAGTTACAGAGTCCTAGAATGTTATATGAGTTACTGAGTCTTAGAATAATATACGAAGCCCTAGAATAATATACAAGTTACTGAATCCTAGAATAATATACAAGATACTGAGTCCCAGAATAAAATACAAAGTGATAGAATAATATAGAAGTTACTGAGTCCTAGACCAATATACAAAGTCCTATAATAATATACGAAGCCCTAGAATAATATACGAGTTACTGAGTCTTAGAATAATGTAGACGTTACTGCGTCCTACAATAATATAGAAGTTACTGAGTCCTAGAATAATATACAAAGTCCTAGAATAATATACAAGATACTGAGTCCTAGAATAAAATACAAAGTCCTAGAATAATATACAAGTTACTGAGTCCTAGAATAATATACAAAGTCCTAGAATAATATACGATTTACTGAGTTCTAGAATAATATGCAAAGTCCCAGAATAATATATGAGCTACTGAGTCCTAGACTAATATACTTGTTATTGAGTCTTAGAATAATATACAAAGTCCTGTAATAATATAAGAATTACTGTGTCCTAGAAAAAATGTACGATTTACTGAGTCCAGGAATAATATCCGAGTTACTTAGTCTTTGAATTAAATACAAAGTCCTAGAATAATGTACACGTTACTGAGTCCGAGTATAATATAGGAGTTGCTGACTCCTAGAATAATATACGAAGTCCTAGAAAAAAAAACTGTCTTAGAATTATATACAAGTTACTGAGTCCTAGAATAATATATGAAGTCCTAGAATAATATGCAATGTTCTAGAATAATATAGAAGTTACCGAGTCCTATAATAATATACAAAGTCCAAGAATAATATATGAGTTACTGAGTTTTAGAATAATATTCAATGTCCTACAATAATATAAGAGTTACTGAATCCTAGAATAATATACGAGTTACTGAGTCCTAGAATAATATACAAAGTCCCTGAATAATATAGGAGTTAAGGAGTCCTAGAACTGATTGACCCTTGGCTTGTTCCTTGACAACTCTACTGCCTAATCCCAACCTGCAACTACTCGTTACCGACCTTTTGGCTTGTTTACTGACCAAGCTGCTGTTTAATCCTTATCTGCTCATCCGCTACTGGAATCAAGCTTGCTCACACCCTGGTAGGGTAAACCTAAGTAATGCGACCTGATACTAGCATGCAGCTAAATCCATCTCCACCATCAGGAGCTCTGGTGAACACCGGCTACTACTTAGAATCCGCACCTCAGGTGAGCCTGTGTCATCTGCCAGAGAGACTGCCTGTGCACCTATCCTGCTGTTCAGTGGTTTTCCTGCAACTGCTATATCAATTGATCTTCAAGCCCGACACCTGATCGTGACAGCTAGGGTAATATACAAAGTCGTAGAATAATATTGGAGTTACTGAGTCCTAGAATACTATATGAAGTCCTAGAAGAATATATAAGTTACAGAGTCCTAGAATGTTATATGAGTTACTGAGTCTTAGAATAATATACGAAGCCCTAGAATAATATACAAGTTACTGAATCCTAGAATAATATACAAGATACTGAGTCCCAGAATAAAATACAAAGTGATAGAATAATATAGAAGTTACTGAGTCCTAGACCAATATACAAAGTCCTATAATAATATACGAAGCCCTAGAATAATATACGAGTTACTGAGTCTTAGAATAATGTAGACGTTACTGCGTCCTACAATAATATAGAAGTTACTGAGTCCTAGAATAATATACAAAGTCCTAGAATAATATACAAGATACTGAGTCCTAGAATAAAATACAAAGTCCTAGAATAATATACAAGTTACTGAGTCCTAGAATAATATACAAAGTCCTAGAATAATATACGATTTACTGAGTTCTAGAATAATATGCAAAGTCCCAGAATAATATATGAGCTACTGAGTCCTAGACTAATATACTTGTTATTGAGTCTTAGAATAATATACAAAGTCCTGTAATAATATAAGAATTACTGTGTCCTAGAAAAAATGTACGATTTACTGAGTCCAGGAATAATATCCGAGTTACTTAGTCTTTGAATTAAATACAAAGTCCTAGAATAATGTACATGTTACTGAGTCCGAGTATAATATAGGAGTTGCTGACTCCTAGAATAATATACGAAGTCCTAGAAAAAAAAACTGTCTTAGAATTATATACAAGTTACTGAGTCCTAGAATAATATATGAAGTCCTAGAATAATATGCAATGTTCTAGAATAATATAGAAGTTACCGAGTCCTATAATAATATACGAAGTCCAAGAATAATATATGAGTTACTGAGTTTTAGAATAATATTCAATGTCCTACAATAATATAAGAGTTACTGAATCCTAGAATAATATACGAGTTACTGAGTCCTAGAATAATATACAAAGTCCCTGAATAATATAGGAGTTAAGGAGTCCTAGAACTGATTGACCCTTGGCTTGTTCCTTGACAACTCTACTGCCTAATCCCAACCTGCAACTACTCGTTACCGACCTTTCGGCTTGTTTACTGACCAAGCTGCTGTTTAATCCTTATCTGCTCATCCGCTACTGGAATCAAGCTTGCTCACACCCTGGTAGGGTAAACCTAAGTAATGCGACCTGGTACTAGCATGCAGCTAAATCCATCTCCACCATCAGGAGCTCTGGTGAACACCGGCTACTACTTAGAATCCGCACCTCAGGTGAGCCTGTGTCATCTGCCAGAGAGACTGCCTGTGCACCTATCCTGCTGTTCAGTGGTTTTCCTGCAACTGCTATATCAATTGATCTTCAAGCCCGACACCTGATCGTGACAGCTAGGGTAATATACAAAGTCGTAGAATAATATTGGAGTTACTGAGTCCTAGAATACTATATGAAGTCCTAGAAGAATATATAAGTTACAGAGTCCTAGAATGTTATATGAGTTACTGAGTCTTAGAATAATATACGAAGCCCTAGAATAATATACAAGTTACTGAATCCTAGAATAATATACAAGATACTGAGTCCCAGAATAAAATACAAAGTGATAGAATAATATAGAAGTTACTGAGTCCTAGACCAATATACAAAGTCCTATAATAATATACGAAGCCCTAGAATAATATACGAGTTACTGAGTCTTAGAATAATGTAGACGTTACTGCGTCCTACAATAATATAGAAGTTACTGAGTCCTAGAATAATATACAAAGTCCTAGAATAATATACCAGATACTGAGTGCTAGAATAAAATACAAAGTCCTAGAATAATATACAAGTTACTGAGTCCTAGAATAATATACAAAGTCCTAGAATAATATACGATTTACTGAGTTCTAGAATAATATGCAAAGTCCCAGAATAATATATGAGCTACTGAGTCCTAGACTAATATACTTGTTATTGAGTCTTAGAATAATATACAAAGTCCTGTAATAATATAAGAATTACTGTGTCCTAGAAAAAATTTACGATTTACTGAGTCCAGGAATAATATCCGAGTTACTTAGTCTTTGAATTAAATACAAAGTCCTAGAATAATGTACACGTTACTGAGTCCGAGTATAATATAGGAGTTGCTGACTCCTAGAATAATATACGAAGTCCTAGAAAAAAAAACTGTCTTAGAATTATATACAAGTTACTGAGTCCTAGAATAATATATGAAGTCTTAGAATAATATGCAATGTTCTAGAATAATATAGAAGTTACCGAGTCCTATAATAATATACAAAGTCCAAGAATAATATATGAGTTACTGAGTTTTAGAATAATATTCAATGTCCTACAATAATATAAGAGTTACTGAATCCTAGAATAATATACGAGTTACTGAGTCCTAGAATAATATACAAAGTCCCAGAATAATATAGGAGTTAAGGAGTCCTAGAACTGATTGACCCTTGGCTTGTTCCTTGACAACTCTACTGCCTAATCCCAACCTGCAACTACTCGTTACCGACCTTTTGGCTTGTTTACTGACCAAGCTGCTGTTTAATCCTTATCTGCTCATCCGCTACTGGAATCAAGCTTGCTCACACCCTGGTAGGGTAAACCTAAGTAATGCGACCTGGTACTAGCATGCAGCTAAATCCATCTCCACCATCAGGAGCTCTGGTGAACACCGGCTACTACTTAGAATCCGCACCTCAGGTGAGCCTGTGTCATCTGCCAGAGAGACTGCCTGTGCACCTATCCTGCTGTTCAGTGGTTTTCCTGCAACTGCTATATCAATTGATCTTCAAGCCCGACACCTGATCGTGACAGCTAGGGTAATATACAAAGTCGTAGAATAATATTGGAGTTACTGAGTCCTAGAATACTATATGAAGTCCTAGAAGAATATATAAGTTACAGAGTCCTAGAATGTTATATGAGTTACTGAGTCTTAGAATAATATACGAAGCCCTAGAATAATATACAAGTTACTGAATCCTAGAATAATATACAAGATACTGAGTCCCAGAATAAAATACAAAGTGATAGAATAATATAGAAGTTACTGAGTCCTAGACCAATATACAAAGTCCTATAATAATATACGAAGCCCTAGAATAATATACGAGTTACTGAGTCTTAGAATAATGTAGACGTTACTGCGTCCTACAATAATATAGAAGTTACTGAGTCCTAGAATAATATACAAAGTCCTAGAATAATATACAAGATACTGAGTCCTAGTATAAAATACAAAGTCCTAGAATAATATACAAGTTACTGAGTCCTAGAATAATATACAAAGTCCTAGAATAATATACGATTTACTGAGTTCTAGAATAATATGCAAAGTCCCAGAATAATATATGAGCTACTGAGTCCTAGACTAATATACTTGTTATTGAGTCTTAGAATAATATACAAAGTCCTGTAATAATATAAGAATTACTGTGTCCTAGAAAAAATGTACGATTTACTGAGTCCAGGAATAATATCCGAGTTACTTAGTCTTTGAATTAAATACAAAGTCCTAGAATAATGTACACGTTACTGAGTCCGAGTATAATATAGGAGTTGCTGACTCCTAGAATAATATACGAAGTCCTAGAAAAAAAAACTGTCTTAGAATTATATACAAGTTACTGAGTCCTAGAATAATATATGAAGTCCTAGAATAATATGCAATGTTCTAGAATAATATAGAAGTTACCGAGTCCTATAATAATATACGAAGTCCAAGAATAATATATGAGTTACTGAGTTTTAGAATAATATTCAATGTCCTACAATAATATAAGAGTTACTGAATCCTAGAATAATATACGAGTTACTGAGTCCTATAATAATATACAAAGTCCCTGAATAATATAGGAGTTAAGGAGTCCTAGAACTGATTGACCCTTGGCTTGTTCCTTGACAACTCTACTGCCTAATCCCAACCTGCAACTACTCGTTACCGACCTTTTGGCTTGTTTACTGACCAAGCTGCTGTTTAATCCTTATCTGCTCATCCGCTACTGGAATCAAGCTTGCTCACACCCTGGTAGGGTAAACCTAAGTAATGCGACCTGGTACTAGCATGCAGCTAAATCCATCTCCACCATCAGGAGCTCTGGTGAACACCGGCTACTACTTAGAATCCGCACCTCAGGTGAGCCTGTGTCATCTGCCAGAGAGACTGCCTGTGCACCTATCCTGCTGTTCAGTGGTTTTCCTGCAACTGCTATATCAATTGATCTTCAAGCCCGACACCTGATCGTGACAGCTAGGGTAATATACAAAGTCGTAGAATAATATTGGAGTTACTGAGTCCTAGAATACTATATGAAGTCCTAGAAGAATATATAAGTTACAGAGTCCTAGAATGTTATATGAGTTACTGAGTCTTAGAATAATATACGAAGCCCTAGAATAATATACAAGTTACTGAATCCTAGAATAATATACAAGATACTGAGTCCCAGAATAAAATACAAAGTGATAGAATAATATAGAAGTTACTGTGTCCTAGACCAATATACAAAGTCCTATAATAATATACGAAGCCCTAGAATAATATACGAGTTACTGAGTCTTAGAATAATGTAGACGTTACTGCGTCCTACAATAATATAGAAGTTACTGAGTGCTAGAATAATATACAAAGTCCTAGAATAATATACAAGATACTGAGTCCTAGTATAAAATACAAAGTCCTAGAATAATATACAAGTTACTGAGTCCTAGAATAATATACAAAGTCCTAGAATAAGATACGATTTACTGAGTTCTAGAATAATATGCAAAGTCCCAGAATAATATATGAGCTACTGAGTCCTAGACTAATATACTTGTTATTGAGTCTTAGAATAATATACAAAGTCCTGTAATAATATAAGAATTACTGTGTCCTAGAAAAATGTACGATTTACTGAGTCCAGGAATAATATCCGAGTTACTTAGTCTTTGAATTAAATACAAAGTCCTAGAATAATGTACACGTTACTGAGTCCGAGTATAATATAGGAGTTGCTGACTCCTAGAATAATATACGAAGTCCTAGAAAAAAAAACTGTCTTAGAATTATATACAAGTTACTGAGTCCTAGAATAATATATGAAGTCCTAGAATAATATGCAATGTTCTAGAATAATATAGAAGTTACCGAGTCCTATAATAATATACGAAGTCCAAGAATAATATATGAGTTACTGAGTTTTAGAATAATATTCAATGTCCTACAATAATATAAGAGTTACTGAATCCTAGAATAATATACAAGTTACTGAGTCCTAGAATAATATACAAAGTCCCTGAATAATATAGGAGTTAAGGAGTCCTAGAACTGATTGACCCTTGGCTTGTTCCTTGACAACTCTACTGCCTAATCCCAACCTGCAACTACTCGTTACCGACCTTTTGGCTTGTTTACTGACCAAGCTGCTGTTTAATCCTTATCTGCTCATCCGCTACTGGAATCAAGCTTGCTCACACCCTGGTAGGGTAAACCTAAGTAATGCGACCTGGTACTAGCATGCAGCTAAATCCATCTCCACCATCAGGAGCTCTGGTGAACACCGGCTACTACTTAGAATCCGCACCTCAGGTGAGCCTGTGTCATCTGCCAGAGAGACTGCCTGTGCACCTATCCTGCTGTTCAGTGGTTTTCCTGCAACTGCTATATCAATTGATCTTCAAGCCCGACACCTGATCGTGACAGCTAGGGTAATATACAAAGTCGTAGAATAATATTGGAGTTACTGAGTCCTAGAATACTATATGAAGTCCTAGAAGAATATATAAGTTACAGAGTCCTAGAATGTTATATGAGTTACTGAGTCTTAGAATAATATACGAAGCCCTAGAATAATATACAAGTTACTGAATCCTAGAATAATATACAAGATACTGAGTCCCAGAATAAAATACAAAGTGATAGAATAATATAGAAGTTACTGAGTCCTAGACCAATATACAAAGTCCTATAATAATATACGAAGCCCTAGAATAATATACGAGTTACTGAGTCTTAGAATAATGTAGACGTTACTGCGTCCTACAATAATATAGAAGTTACTGAGTCCTAGAATAATATACAAAGTCCTAGAATAATATACAAGATACTGAGTCCTAGAATAAAATACAAAGTCCTAGAATAATATACAAGTTACTGAGTCCTAGAATAATATACAAAGTCCTAGAATAATATACGATTTACTGAGTTCTAGAATAATATGCAAAGTCCCAGAATAATATATGAGCTACTGAGTCCTAGACTAATATACTTGTTATTGAGTCTTAGAATAATATACAAAGTCCTGTAATAATATAAGAATTACTGTGTCCTAGAAAAAATGTACGATTTACTGAGTCCAGGAATAATATCCGAGTTACTTAGTCTTTGAATTAAATACAAAGTCCTAGAATAATGTACACGTTACTGAGTCCGAGTATAATATAGGAGTTGCTGACTCCTAGAATAATATACGAAGTCCTAGAAAAAAAAACTGTCTTAGAATTATATACAAGTTACTGAGTCCTAGAATAATATATGAAGTCCTAGAATAATATGCAATGTTCTAGAATAATATAGAAGTTACCGAGTCCTATAATAATATACGAAGTCCAAGAATAATATATGAGTTACTGAGTTTTAGAATAATATTCAATGTCCTACAATAATATAAGAGTTACTGAATCCTAGAATAATATACGAGTTACTGAGTCCTAGAATAATATACAAAGTCCCTGAATAATATAGGAGTTAAGGAGTCCTAGAACTGATTGACCCTTGGCTTGTTCCTTGACAACTCTACTGCCTAATCCCAACCTGCAACTACTCGTTACCGACCTTTTGGCTTGTTTACTGACCAAGCTGCTGTTTAATCCTTATCTGCTCATCCGCTACTGGAATCAAGCTTGCTCACACCCTGGTAGGGTAAACCTAAGTAATGCGACCTGGTACTAGCATGCAGCTAAATCCATCTCCACCATC
Organism: Lithobates pipiens; assembly: GCF_037356315.1. Classification (NCBI taxonomy): domain Eukaryota; kingdom Metazoa; phylum Chordata; class Amphibia; order Anura; family Ranidae; genus Lithobates; species Lithobates pipiens. Next base: position 1,648,399 of record NW_027507890.1, on the reverse strand, counting down.
AGGAGCTCTGGTGAACACCGGCTACTACTTAGAATCCGCACCTCAGGTGAGCCTGTGTCATCTGCCAGAGAGACTGCCTGTGCACCTATCCTGCTGTTCAGTGGTTTTCCTGCAACTGCTATATCAATTGATCTTCAAGCCCGACACCTGATCGTGACAGCTAGGGTAATATACAAAGTCGTAGAATAATATTGGAGTTACTGAGTCCTAGAATACTATATGAAGTCCTAGAAGAATATATAAGTTACAGAGTCCTAGAATGTTATATGAGTTACTGAGTCTTAGAATAATATACGAAGCCCTAGAATAATATACAAGTTACTGAATCCTAGAATAATATACAAGATACTGAGTCCCAGAATAAAATACAAAGTGATAGAATAATATAGAAGTTACTGAGTCCTAGACCAATATACAAAGTCCTATAATAATATACGAAGCCCTAGAATAATATACGAGTTACTGAGTCTTAGAATAATGTAGACGTTACTGCGTCCTACAATAATATAGAAGTTACTGAGTCCTAGAATAATATACAAAGTCCTAGAATAATATACAAGATACTGAGTCCTAGAATAAAATACAAAGTCCTAGAATAATATACAAGTTACTGAGTCCTAGAATAATATACAAAGTCCTAGAATAATATACGATTTACTGAGTTCTAGAATAATATGCAAAGTCCCAGAATAATATATGAGCTACTGAGTCCTAGACTAATATAATTGTTATTGAGTCTTAGAATAATATACAAAGTCCTGTAATAATATAAGAATTACTGTGTCCTAGAAAAAATGTACGATTTACTGAGTCCAGGAATAATATCCGAGTTACTTAGTCTTTGAATTAAATACAAAGTCCTAGAATAATGTACACGTTACTGAGTCCGAGTATAATATAGGAGTTGCTGACTCCTAGAATAATATACGAAGTCCTAGAAAAAAAAACTGTCTTAGAATTATATACAAGTTACTGAGTCCTAGAATAATATATGAAGTCCTAGAATAATATGCAATGTTCTAGAATAATATAGAAGTTACCGAGTCCTATAATAATATACGAAGTCCAAGAATAATATATGAGTTACTGAGTTTTAGAATAATATTCAATGTCCTACAATAATATAAGAGTTACTGAATCCTAGAATAATATACGAGTTACTGAGTCCTAGAATAATATACAAAGTCCCTGAATAATATAGGAGTTAAGGAGTCCTAGAACTGATTGACCCTTGGCTTGTTCCTTGACAACTCTACTGCCTAATCCCAACCTGCAACTACTCGTTACCGACCTTTTGGCTTGTTTACTGACCAAGCTGCTGTTTAATCCTTATCTGCTCATCCGCTACTGGAATCAAGCTTGCTCACACCCTGGTAGGGTAAACCTAAGTAATGCGACCTGGTACTAGCATGCAGCTAAATCCATCTCCACCATCAGGAGCTCTGGTGAACACCGGCTACTACTTAGAATCCGCACCTCAGGTGAGCCTGTGTCATCTGCCAGAGAGACTGCCTGTGCACCTATCCTGCTGTTCAGTGGTTTTCCTGCAACTGCTATATCAATTGATCTTCAAGCCCGACACCTGATCGTGACAGCTAGGGTAATATACAAAGTCGTAGAATAATATTGGAGTTACTGAGTCCTAGAATACTATATGAAGTCCTAGAAGAATATATAAGTTACAGAGTCCTAGAATGTTATATGAGTTACTGAGTCTTAGAATAATATACGAAGCCCTAGAATAATATACAAGTTACTGAATCCTAGAATAATATACAAGATACTGAGTCCCAGAATAAAATACAAAGTGATAGAATAATATAGAAGTTACTGAGTCCTAGACCAATATACAAAGTCCTATAATAATATACGAAGCCCTAGAATAATATACGAGTTACTGAGTCTTAGAATAATGTAGACGTTACTGCGTCCTACAATAATATAGAAGTTACTGAGTCCTAGAATAATATACAAAGTCCTAGAATAATATCCAAGATACTGAGTCCTAGTATAAAATACAAAGTCCTAGAATAATATACAAGTTACTGAGTCCTAGAATAATATACAAAGTCCTAGAATAATATACGATTTACTGAGTTCTAGAATAATATGCAAAGTCCCAGAATAATATATGAGCTACTGAGTCCTAGACTAATATACTTGTTATTGAGTCTTAGAATAATATACAAAGTCCTGTAATAATATAAGAATTACTGTGTCCTAGAAAAAATGTACGATTTACTGAGTCCAGGAATAATATCCGAGTTACTTAGTCTTTGAATTAAATACAAAGTCCTAGAATAATGTACACGTTACTGAGTCCGAGTATAATATAGGAGTTGCTGACTCCTAGAATAATATACGAAGTCCTAGAAAAAAAAACTGTCTTAGAATTATATACAAGTTACTGAGTCCTAGAATAATATATGAAGTCCTAGAATAATATGCAATGTTCTAGAATAATATAGAAGTTACCGAGTCCTATAATAATATACGAAGTCCAAGAATAATATATGAGTTACTGAGTTTTAGAATAATATTCAATGTCCTACAATAATATAAGAGTTACTGAATCCTAGAATAATATACGAGTTACTGAGTCCTAGAATAATATACAAAGTCCCTGAATAATATAGGAGTTAAGGAGTCCTAGAACTGATTGACCCTTGGCTTGTTCCTTGACAACTCTACTGCCTAATCCCAACCTGCAACTACTCGTTACCGACCTTTTGGCTTGTTTACTGACCAAGCTGCTGTTTAATCCTTATCTGCTCATCCGCTACTGGAATCAAGCTTGCTCACACCCTGGTAGGGTAAACCTAAGTAATGCGACCTGGTACTAGCATGCAGCTAAATCCATCTCCACCATCAGGAGCTCTGGTGAACACCGGCTACTACTTAGAATCCGCACCTCAGGTGAGCCTGTGCCATATGCCAGAGAGACTGCCTGTGCACCTATCCTGCTCTTCAGTGGTTTTCCTGCAACTGCTATATCAACTGATCTTCAATCCCGACACCTGATCGTGACATTTAGGGTAATATACAAAGTCGTAGAATAATATTGGAGTTACTGAGTCCTAGAATACTATATGAAGTCCTAGAAGAATATATAAGTTACAGAGTCCTAGAATGTTATATGAGTTACTGAGTCTTAGAATAATATACGAAGCCCTAGAATAATATACAAGTTACTGAATCCTAGAATAATATACAAGATACTGAGTCCCAGAATAAAATACAAAGTGATAGAATAATATAGAAGTTACTGAGTCCTAGACCAATATACAAAGTCCTATAATAATATACGAAGCCCTAGAATAATATACGAGTTACTGAGTCTTAGAATAATGTAGACGTTACTGCGTCCTACAATAATATAGAAGTTACTGAGTCCTAGAATAATATACAAAGTCCTAGAATAATATACAAGATACTGAGTCCTAGTATAAAATACAAAGTCCTAGAATAATATACAAGTTACTGAGTCCTAGAATAATATACAAAGTCCTAGAATAATATACGATTTACTGAGTTCTAGAATAATATGCAAAGTCCCAGAATAATATATGAGCTACTGAGTCCTAGACTAATATACTTGTTATTGAGTCTTAGAATAATATACAAAGTCCTGTAATAATATAAGAATTACTGTGTCCTAGAAAAAATGTACGATTTACTGAGTCCAGGAATAATATCCGAGTTACTTAGTCTTTGAATTAAATACAAAGTCCTAGAATAATGTACACGTTACTGAGTCCGAGTATAATATAGGAGTTGCTGACTCCTAGAATAATATACGAAGTCCTAGAAAAAAAAACTGTCTTAGAATTATATACAAGTTACTGAGTCCTAGAATAATATATGAAGTCCTAGAATAATATGCAATGTTCTAGAATAATATAGAAGTTACCGAGTCCTATAATAATATACGAAGTCCAAGAATAATATATGAGTTACTGAGTTTTAGAATAATATTCAATGTCCTACAATAATATAAGAGTTACTGAATCCTAGAATAATATACGAGTTACTGAGTCCTAGAATAATATACAAAGTCCCTGAATAATATAGGAGTTAAGGAGTCCTAGAACTGATTGACCCTTGGCTTGTTCCTTGACAACTCTACTGCCTAATCCCAACCTGCAACTACTCGTTACCGACCTTTTGGCTTGTTTACTGACCAAGCTGCTGTTTAATCCTTATCTGCTCATCCGCTACTGGAATCAAGCTTGCTCACACCCTGGTAGGGTAAACCTAAGTAATGCGACCTGGTACTAGCATGCAGCTAAATCCATCTCCACCATCAGGAGCTCTGGTGAACACCGGCTACTACTTAGAATCCGCACCTCAGGTGAGCCTGTGCCATATGCCAGAGAGACTGCCTGTGCACCTATCCTGCTCTTCAGTGGTTTTCCTGCAACTGCTATATCAACTGATCTTCAATCCCGACACCTGATCGTGACATTTAGGGTAATATACAAAGTCGTAGAATAATATTGGAGTTACTGAGTCCTAGAATACTATATGAAGTCCTAGAAGAATATATAAGTTACAGAGTCCTAGAATGTTATATGAGTTACTGAGTCTTAGAATAATATACGAAGCCCTAGAATAATATACAAGTTACTGAATCCTAGAATAATATACAAGATACTGAGTCCCAGAATAAAATACAAAGTGATAGAATAATATAGAAGTTACTGAGTCCTAGACCAATATACAAAGTCCTATAATAATATACGAAGCCCTAGAATAATATACGAGTTACTGAGTCTTAGAATAATGTAGACGTTACTGCGTCCTACAATAATATAGAAGTTACTGAGTCCTAGAATAATATACAAAGTCCTAGAATAATATACAAGATACTGAGTCCTAGTATAAAATACAAAGTCCTAGAATAATATACAAGTTACTGAGTCCTAGAATAATATACAAAGTCCTAGAATAATATACGATTTACTGAGTTCTAGAATAATATGCAAAGTCCCAGAATAATATATGAGCTACTGAGTCCTAGACTAATATACTTGTTATTGAGTCTTAGAATAATATACAAAGTCCTGTAATAATATAAGAATTACTGTGTCCTAGAAAAAATGTACGATTTACTGAGTCCAGGAATAATATCCGAGTTACTTAGTCTTTGAATTAAATACAAAGTCCTAGAATAATGTACACGTTACTGAGTCCGAGTATAATATAGGAGTTGCTGACTCCTAGAATAATATACGAAGTCCTAGAAAAAAAAACTGTCTTAGAATTATATACAAGTTACTGAGTCCTAGAATAATATATGAAGTCCTAGAATAATATGCAATGTTCTAGAATAATATAGAAGTTACCGAGTCCTATAATAATATACGAAGTCCAAGAATAATATATGAGTTACTGAGTTTTAGAATAATATTCAATGTCCTACAATAATATAAGAGTTACTGAATCCTAGAATAATATACGAGTTACTGAGTCCTAGAATAATATACAAAGTCCCTGAATAATATAGGAGTTAAGGAGTCCTAGAACTGATTGACCCTTGGCTTGTTCCTTGACAACTCTACTGCCTAATCCCAACCTGCAACTACTCGTTACCGACTTTTGGCTTGTTTACTGACCAAGCTGCTGTTTAATCCTTATCTGCTCATCCGCTACTGGAATCAAGCTTGCTCACACCCTGGTAGGGTAAACCTAAGTAATGCGACCTGGTACTAGCATGCAGCTAAATCCATCTCCACCATCAGGAGCTCTGGTGAACACCGGCTACTACTTAGAATCCGCACCTCAGGTGAGCCTGTGTCATCTGCCAGAGAGACTGCCTGTGCACCTATCCTGCTGTTCAGTGGTTTTCCTGCAACTGCTATATCAATTGATCTTCAAGCCCGACACCTGATCGTGACAGCTAGGGTAATATACAAAGTCGTAGAATAATATTGGAGTTACTGAGTCCTAGAATACTATATGAAGTCCTAGAAGAATATATAAGTTACAGAGTCCTAGAATGTTATATGAGTTACTGAGTCTTAGAATAATATACGAAGCCCTAGAATAATATACAAGTTACTGAATCCTAGAATAATATACAAGATACTGAGTCCCAGAATAAAATACAAAGTGATAGAATAATATAGAAGTTACTGAGTCCTAGACCAATATACAAAGTCCTATAATAATATACGAAGCCCTAGAATAATATACGAGTTACTGAGTCTTAGAATAATGTAGACGTTACTGCGTCCTACAATAATATAGAAGTTACTGAGTCCTAGAATAATATACAAAGTCCTAGAATAATATACAAGATACTGAGTCCTAGTATAAAATACAAAGTCCTAGAATAATATACAAGTTACTGAGTCCTAGAATAATATACAAAGTCCTAGAATAATATACGATTTACTGAGTTCCGCTACTGGAATCAAGCTTGCTCACACCCTGGTAGGGTAAACCTAAGTAATGCGACCTGGTACTAGCATGCAGCTAAATCCATCTCCACCATCAGGAGCTCTGGTGAACACCGGCTACTACTTAGAATCCGCACCTCAGGTGAGCCTGTGCCATATGCCAGAGAGACTGCCTGTGCACCTATCCTGCTCTTCAGTGGTTTTCCTGCAACTGCTATATCAACTGATCTTCAATCCCGACACCTGATCGTGACATTTAGGGTAATATACAAAGTCGTAGAATAATATTGGAGTTACTGAGTCCTAGAATACTATATGAAGTCCTAGAAGAATATATAAGTTACAGAGTCCTAGAATGTTATATGAGTTACTGAGTCTTAGAATAATATACAAAGCCCTAGAATAATATACAAGTTACTGAATCCTAGAATAATATACAAGATACTGAGTCCCAGAATAAAATACAAAGTGATAGAATAATATAGAAGTTACTGAGTCGTAGACCAATATACAAAGTCCTATAATAATATACGAAGCCCTAGAATAATATACGAGTTACTGAGTCTTAGAATAATGTAGACGTTACTGCGTCCTACAATAATATAGAAGTTACTGAGTCCTAGAATAATATACAAAGTCCTAGAATAATATACAAGATACTGAGTCCTAGTATAAAATACAAAGTCCTAGAATAATATACAAGTTACTGAGTCCTAGAATAATATACAAAGTCCTAGAATAATATACGATTTACTGAGTTCTAGAATAATATGCAAAGTCCCAGAATAATATATGAGCTACTGAGTCCTAGACTAATATACTTGTTATTGAGTCTTAGAATAATATACAAAGTCCTGTAATAATATAAGAATTACTGTGTCCTAGAAAAAATGTACGATTTACTGAGTCCAGGAATAATATCCGAGTTACTTAGTCTTTGAATTAAATACAAAGTCCTAGAATAATGTACACGTTACTGAGTCCGAGTATAATATAGGAGTTGCTGACTCCTAGAATAATATACGAAGTCCTAGAAAAAAAAACTGTCTTAGAATTATATACAAGTTACTGAGTCCTAGAATAATATATGAAGTCCTAGAATAATATGCAATGTTCTAGAATAATATAGAAGTTACCGAGTCCTATAATAATATATGAAGTCCAAGAATAATATATGAGTTACTGAGTTTTAGAATAATATTCAATGTCCTACAATAATATAAGAGTTACTGAATCCTAGAATAATATACGAGTTACTGAGTCCTAGAATAATATACAAAGTCCCTGAATAATATAGGAGTTAAGGAGTCCTAGAACTGATTGACCCTTGGCTTGTTCCTTGACAACTCTACTGCCTAATCCCAACCTGCAACTACTCGTTACCGACCTTTTGGCTTGTTTACTGACCAAGCTGCTGTTTAATCCTTATCTGCTCATCCGCTACTGGAATCAAGCTTGCTCACACCCTGGTAGGGTAAACCTAAGTAATGCGACCTGGTACTAGCATGCAGCTAAATCCATCTCCACCATCAGGAGCTCTGGTGAACACCGGCTACTACTTAGAATCCGCACCTCAGGTGAGCCTGTGTCATCTGCCAGAGAGACTGCCTGTGCACCTATCCTGCTGTTCAGTGGTTTTCCTGCAACTGCTATATCAATTGATCTTCAAGCCCGACACCTGATCGTGACAGCTAGGGTAATATACAAAGTCGTAGAATAATATTGGAGTTACTGAGTCCTAGAATACTATATGAAGTCCTAGAAGAATATATAAGTTACAGAGTCCTAGAATGTTATATGAGTTACTGAGTCTTAGAATAATATACGAAGCCCTAGAATAATATACAAGTTACTGAATCCTAGAATAATATACAAGATACTGAGTCCCAGAATAAAATACAAAGTGATAGAATAATATAGAAGTTACTGAGTCCTAGACCAATATACAAAGTCCTATAATAATATACGAAGCCCTAGAATAATATACGAGTTACTGAGTCTTAGAATAATGTAGACGTTACTGCGTCCTACAATAATATAGAAGTTACTGAGTCCTAGAATAATATACAAAGTCCTAGAATAATATACAAGATACTGAGTCCTAGTATAAAATACAAAGTCCTAGAATAATATACAAGTTACTGAGTCCTAGAATAATATACAAAGTCCTAGAATAATATACGATTTACTGAGTTCTAGAATAATATGCAAAGTCCCAGAATAATATATGAGCTACTGAGTCCTAGACTAATATACTTGTTATTGAGTCTTAGAATAATATACAAAGTCCTGTAATAATATAAGAATTACTATGTCCTAGAAAAAATGTACGATTTACTGAGTCCAGGAATAATATCCGAGTTACTTAGTCTTTGAATTAAATACAAAGTCCTAGAATAATGTACACGTTACTGAGTCCGAGTATAATATAGGAGTTGCTGACTCCTAGAATAATATACGAAGTCCTAGAAAAAAAAACTGTCTTAGAATTATATACAAGTTACTGAGTCCTAGAATAATAAATGAAGTCCTAGAATAATATGCAATGTTCTAGAATAATATAGAAGTTACCGAGTCCTATAATAATATATGAAGTCCAAGAATAATATATGAGTTACTGAGTTTTAGAATAATATTCAATGTCCTACAATAATATAAGAGTTACTGAATCCTAGAATAATATACGAGTTACTGAGTCCTAGAATAATATACAAAGTCCCTGAATAATATAGGAGTTAAGGAGTCCTAGAACTGATTGACCCTTGGCTTGTTCCTTGACAACTTTACTGCCTAATCCCAACCTGCAACTACTCGTTACCGACCTTTTGGCTTGTTTACTGACCAAGCTGCTGTTTAATCCTTATCTGCTCATCCGCTACTGGAATCAAGCTTGCTCACACCCTGGTAGGGTAAACCTAAGTAATGCGACCTGGTACTAGCATGCAGCTAAATCCATCTCCACCATCAGGAGCTCTGGTGAACACCGGCTACTACTTAGAATCCGCACCTCAGGTGAGCCTGTGTCATCTGCCAGAGAGACTGCCTGTGCACCTATCCTGCTGTTCAGTGGTTTTCCTGCAACTGCTATATCAATTGATCTTCAAGCCCGACACCTGATCGTGACAGCTAGGGTAATATACAAAGTCGTAGAATAATATTGGAGTTACTGAGTCCTAGAATACTATATGAAGTCCTAGAAGAATATATAAGTTACAGAGTCCTAGAATGTTATATGAGTTACTGAGTCTTAGAATAATATACGAAGCCCTAGAATAATATACAAGTTACTGAATCCTAGAATAATATACAAGATACTGAGTCCCAGAATAAAATACAAAGTGATAGAATAATATAGAAGTTACTGAGTCCTAGACCAATATACAAAGTCCTATAATAATATACGAAGCCCTAGAATAATATACGAGTTACTGAGTCTTAGAATAATGTAGACGTTACTGCGTCCTACAATAATATAGAAGTTACTGAGTCCTAGAATAATATACAAAGTCCTAGAATAATATACAAGATACTGAGTCCTAGTATAAAATACAAAGTCCTAGAATAATATACAAGTTACTGAGTCCTAGAATAATATACAAAATCCTAGAATAATATACGATTTACTGAGTTCTAGAATAATATGCAAAGTCCCAGAATAATATATGAGCTACTGAGTCCTAGACTAATATACTTGTTATTGAGTCTTAGAATAATATACAAAGTCCTGTAATAATATAAGAATTACTGTGTCCTAGAAAAAATGTACGATTTACTGAGTCCAGGAATAATATCCGAGTTACTTAGTCTTTGAATTAAATACAAAGTCCTAGAATAATGTACACGTTACTGAGTCCGAGTATAATATAGGAGTTGCTGACTCCTAGAATAATATACGAAGTCCTAGAAAAAAAAACTGTCTTAGAATTATATACAAGTTACTGAGTCCTAGAATAATATATGAAGTCCTATAATAATATGCAATGTTCTAGAATAATATAGAAGTTACCGAGTCCTATAATAATATACGAAGTCCAAGAATAATATATGAGTTACTGAGTTTTAGAATAATATTCAATGTCCTACAATAATATAAGAGTTACTGAATCCTAGAATAATATACGAGTTACTGAGTCCTAGAATAATATACAAAGTCCCTGAATAATATAGGAGTTAAGGAGTCCTAGAACTGATTGACCCTTGGCTTGTTCCTTGACAACTCTACTGCCTAATCCCAACCTGCAACTACTCGTTACCGACCTTTTGGCTTGTTTACTGACCAAGCTGCTGTTTAATCCTTATCTGCTCATCCGCTACTGGAATCAAGCTTGCTCACACCCTGGTAGGGTAAACCTAAGTAATGCGACCTGGTACTAGCATGCAGCTAAATCCATCTCCACCATCAGGAGCTCTGGTGAACACCGGCTACTACTTAGAATCCGCACCTCAGGTGAGCCTGTGCCATATGCCAGAGAGACTGCCTGTGCACCTATCCTGCTCTTCAGTGGTTTTCCTGCAACTGCTATATCAACTGATCTTCAATCCCGACACCTGATCGTGACATTTAGGGTAATATACAAAGTCGTAGAATAATATTGGAGTTACTGAGTCCTAGAATACTATATGAAGTCCTAGAAGAATATATAAGTTACAGAGTCCTAGAATGTTATATGAGTTACTGAGTCTTAGAATAATATACGAAGCCCTAGAATAATATACAAGTTACTGAATCCTAGAATAATATACAAGATACTGAGTCCCAGAATAAAATACAAAGTGATAGAATAATATAGAAGTTACTGAGTCCTAGACCAATATACAAAGTCCTATAATAATATACGAAGCCCTAGAATAATATACGAGTTACTGAGTCTTAGAATAATGTAGACGTTACTGCGTCCTACAATAATATAGAAGTTACTGAGTCCTAGAATAATATACAAAGTCCTAGAATAATATACAAGATACTGAGTCCTAGTATAAAATACAAAGTCCTAGAATAATATACAAGTTACTGAGTCCTAGAATTATATACAAAGTCCTAGAATAATATACGATTTACTGAGTTCTAGAATAATATGCAAAGTCCCAGAATAATATATGAGCTACTGAGTCCTAGACTAATATACTTGTTATTGAGTCTTAGAATAATATACAAAGTCCTGTAATAATATAAGAATTACTGTGTCCTAGAAAAAATGTACGATTTACTGAGTCCAGGAATAATATCCGAGTTACTTAGTCTTTGAATTAAATACAAAGTCCTAGAATAATGTTCACGTTACTGAGTCCGAGTATAATATAGGAGTTGCTGACTCCTAGAATAATATACGAAGTCCTAGAAAAAAAAACTGTCTTAGAATTATATACAAGTTACTGAGTCCTAGAATAATATATGAAGTCCTAGAATAATATGCAATGTTCTAGAATAATATAGAAGTTACCGAGTCCTATAATAATATACGAAGTCCAAGAATAATATATGAGTTACTGAGTTTTAGAATAATATTCAATGTCCTACAATAATATAAGAGTTACTGAATCCTAGAATAATATACGAGTTACTGAGTCCTAGAATAATATACAAAGTCCCTGAATAATATAGGAGTTAAGGAGTCCTAGAACTGATTGACCCTTGGCTTGTTCCTTGACAACTCTACTGCCTAATCCCAACCTGCAACTACTCGTTACCGACCTTTTGGCTTGTTTACTGACCAAGCTGCTGTTTAATCCTTATCTGCTCATCCGCTACTGGAATCAAGCTTGCTCACACCCTGGTAGGGTAAACCTAAGTAATGCGACCTGGTACTAGCATGCAGCTAAATCCATCTCCACCATCAGGAGCTCTGGTGAACACCGGCTACTACTTAGAATCCGCACCTCAGGTGAGCCTGTGTCATCTGCCAGAGAGACTGCCTGTGCACCTATCCTGCTGTTCAGTGGTTTTCCTGCAACTGCTATATCAATTGATCTTCAAGCCCGACACCTGATCGTGACAGCTAGGGTAATATACAAAGTCGTAGAATAATATTGGAGTTACTGAGTCCTAGAATACTATATGAAGTCCTAGAAGAATATATAAGTTACAGAGTCCTAGAATGTTATATGAGTTACTGAGTCTTAGAATAATATACGAAGCCCTAGAATAATATACAAGTTACTGAATCCTAGAATAATATACAAGATACTGAGTCCCAGAATAAAATACAAAGTGATAGAATAATATAGAAGTTACTGAGTCCTAGACCAATATACAAAGTCCTAGAATAATATACGAAGCCCTAGAATAATATACGAGTTACTGAGTCTTAGAATAATGTAGACGTTACTGCGTCCTACAATAATATAGAAGTTACTGAGTCCTAGAATAATATACAAAGTCCTAGAATAATATACAAGATACTGAGTCCTAGAATAAAATACAAAGTCCTAGAATAATATACAAGTTACTGAGTCCTAGAATAATATACAAAGTCCTAGAATAATATACGATTTACTGAGTTCTAGAATAATATGCAAAGTCCCAGAATAATATATGAGCTACTGAGTCCTAGACTAATATACTTGTTATTGAGTCTTAGAATAATATACAAAGTCCTGTAATAATATAAGAATTACTGTGTCCTAGAAAAAATGTACGATTTACTGAGTCCAGGAATAATATCCGAGTTACTTAGTCTTTGAATTAAATACAAAGTCCTAGAATAATGTACACGTTACTGAGTCCGAGTATAATATAGGAGTTGCTGACTCCTAGAATAATATACGAAGTCCTAGAAAAAAAAACTGTCTTAGAATTATATACAAGTTACTGAGTCCTAGAATAATATATGAAGTCCTAGAATAATATGCAATGTTCTAGAATAATATAGAAGTTACCGAGTCCTTTAATAATATACGAAGTCCAAGAATAATATATGAGTTACTGAGTTTTAGAATAATATTCAATGTCCTACAATAATATAAGAGTTACTGAATCCTAGAATAATATACGAGTTACTGAGTCCTAGAATAATATACAAAGTCCCTGAATAATATAGGAGTTAAGGAGTCCTAGAACTGATTGACCCTTGGCTTGTTCCTTGACAACTCTACTGCCTAATCCCAACCTGCAACTACTCGTTACCGACCTTTTGGCTTGTTTACTGACCAAGCTGCTGTTTAATCCTTATCTGCTCATCCGCTACTGGAATCAAGCTTGCTCACACCCTGGTAGGGTAAACCTAAGTAATGCGACCTGGTACTAGCATGCAGCTAAATCCATCTCCACCATCAGGAGCTCTGGTGAACACCGGCTACTACTTAGAATCCGCACCTCAGGTGAGCCTGTGTCATCTGCCAGAGAGACTGCCTGTGCACCTATCCTGCTGTTCAGTGGTTTTCCTGCAACTGCTATATCAATTGATCTTCAAGCCCGACACCTGATCGTGACAGCTAGGGTAATATACAAAGTCGTAGAATAATATTGGAGTTACTGAGTCCTAGAATACTATATGAAGTCCTAGAAGAATATATAAGTTACAGAGTCCTAGAATGTTATATGAGTTACTGAGTCTTAGAATAATATACGAAGCCCTAGAATAATATACAAGTTACTGAATCCTAGAATAATATACAAGATACTGAGTCCCAGAATAAAATACAAAGTGATAGAATAATATAGAAGTTACTGAGTCCTAGACCAATATACAAAGTCCTATAATAATATACGAAGCCCTAGAATAATATACGAGTTACTGAGTCTTAGAATAATGTAGACGTTACTGCGTCCTACAATAATATAGAAGTTACTGAGTCCTAGAATAATATACAAAGTCCTAGAATAATATACAAGATACTGAGTCCTAGTATAAAATACAAAGTCCTAGAATAATATACAAGTTACTGAGTCCTAGAATAATATACAAAGTCCTAGAATAATATACGATTTACTGAGTTCTAGAATAATATGCAAAGTCCCAGAATAATATATGAGCTACTGAGTCCTAGACTAATATACTTGTTATTGAGTCTTAGAATAATATACAAAGTCCTGTAATAATATAAGAATTACTGTGTCCTAGAAAAAATGTACGATTTACTGAGTCCAGGAATAATATCCGAGTTACTTAGTCTTTGAATTAAATACAAAGTCCTAGAATAATGTACACGTTACTGAGTCCGAGTATAATATAGGAGTTGCTGACTCCTAGAATAATATACGAAGTCCTAGAAAAAAAAACTGTCTTAGAATTATATACAAGTTACTGAGTCCTAGAATAATATATGAAGTCCTAGAATAATATGCAATGTTCTAGAATAATATAGAAGTTACCGAGTCCTATAATAATATACGAAGTCCAAGAATAATATATGAGTTACTGAGTTTTAGAATAATATTCAATGTCCTACAATAATATAAGAGTTACTGAATCCTAGAATAATATACGAGTTACTGAGTCCTAGAATAATATACAAAGTCCCTGAATAATATAGGAGTTAAGGAGTCCTAGAACTGATTGACCCTTGGCTTGTTCCTTGACAACTCTACTGCCTAATCCCAACCTGCAACTACTCGTTACCGACCTTTTGGCTTGTTTACTGACCAAGCTGCTGTTTAATCCTTATCTGCTCATCCGCTACTGGAATCAAGCTTGCTCACACCCTGGTAGGGTAAACCTAAGTAATGCGACCTGGTACTAGCATGCAGCTAAATCCATCTCCACCATCAGGAGCTCTGGTGAACACCGGCTACTACTTAGAATCCGCACCTCAGGTGAGCCTGTGTCATCTGCCAGAGAGACTGCCTGTGCACCTATCCTGCTGTTCAGTGGTTTTCCTGCAACTGCTATATCAATTGATCTTCAAGCCCGACACCTGATCGTGACAGCTAGGGTAATATACAAAGTCGTAGAATAATATTGGAGTTACTGAGTCCTAGAATACTATATGAAGTCCTAGAAGAATATATAAGTTACAGAGTCCTAGAATGTTATATGAGTTACTGAGTCTTAGAATAATATACGAAGCCCTAGAATAATATACAAGTTACTGAATCCTAGAATAATATACAAGATACTGAGTCCCAGAATAAAATACAAAGTGATAGAATAATATAGAAGTTACTGAGTCCTAGACCAATATACAAAGTCCTATAATAATATACGAAGCCCTAGAATAATATACGAGTTACTGAGTCTTAGAATAATGTAGACGTTACTGCGTCCTACAATAATATAGAAGTTACTGAGTCCTAGAATAATATACAAAGTCCTAGAATAATATACAAGATACTGAGTCCTAGAATAAAATACAAAGTCCTAGAATAATATACAAGTTACTGAGTCCTAGAATAATATACAAAGTCCTAGAATAATATACGATTTACTGAGTTCTAGAATAATATGCAAAGTCCCAGAATAATATATGAGCTACTGAGTCCTAGACTAATATACTTGTTATTGAGTCTTAGAATAATATACAAAGTCCTGTAATAATATAAGAATTACTGTGTCCTAGAAAAAATGTACGATTTACTGAGTCCAGGAATAATATCCGAGTTACTTAGTCTTTGAATTAAATACAAAGTCCTAGAATAATGTACACGTTACTGAGTCCGAGTATAATATAGGAGTTGCTGACTCCTAGAATAATATACGAAGTCCTAGAAAAAAAAACTGTCTTAGAATTATATACAAGTTACTGAGTCCTAGAATAATATATGAAGTCCTAGAATAATATGCAATGTTCTAGAATAATATAGAAGTTACCGAGTCCTATAATAATATACGAAGTCCAAGAATAATATATGAGTTACTGAGTTTTAGAATAATATTCAATGTCCTACAATAATATAAGAGTTACTGAATCCTAGAATAATATACGAGTTACTGAGTCCTAGAATAATATACAAAGTCCCTGAATAATATAGGAGTTAAGGAGTCCTAGAACTGATTGACCCTTGGCTTGTTCCTTGACAACTCTACTGCCTAATCCCAACCTGCAACTACTCGTTACCGACCTTTTGGCTTGTTTACTGACCAAGCTGCTGTTTAATCCTTATCTGCTCATCCGCTACTGGAATCAAGCTTGCTCACACCCTGGTAGGGTAAACCTAAGTAATGCGACCTGGTACTAGCATGCAGCTAAATCCATCTCCACCATCAGGAGCTCTGGTGAACACCGGCTACTACTTAGAATCCGCACCTCAGGTGAGCCTGTGCCATATGCCAGAGAGACTGCCTGTGCACCTATCCTGCTCTTCAGTGGTTTTCCTGCAACTGCTATATCAACTGATCTTCAATCCCGACACCTGATCGTGACATTTAGGGTAATATACAAAGTCGTAGAATAATATTGGAGTTACTGAGTCCTAGAATACTATATGAAGTCCTAGAAGAATATATAAGTTACAGAGTCCTAGAATGTTATATGAGTTACTGAGTCTTAGAATAATATACGAAGCCCTAGAATAATATACAAGTTACTGAATCCTAGAATAATATACAAGATACTGAGTCCCAGAATAAAATACAAAGTGATAGAATAATATAGAAGTTACTGAGTCCTAGACCAATATACAAAGTCCTATAATAATATACGAAGCCCTAGAATAATATACGAGTTACTGAGTCTTAGAATAATGTAGACGTTACTGCGTCCTACAATAATATAGAAGTTACTGAGTCCTAGAATAATATACAAAGTCCTAGAATAATATACAAGATACTGAGTGCTAGAATAAAATACAAAGTCCTAGAATAATATACAAGTTACTGAGTCCTAGAATAATATACAAAGTCCTAGAATAATATACGATTTACTGAGTTCTAGAATAATATGCAAAGTCCCAGAATAATATATGAGCTACTGAGTCCTAGACTAATATACTTGTTATTGAGTCTTAGAATAATATACAAAGTCCTGTAATAATATAAGAATTACTGTGTCCTAGAAAAAATGTACGATTTACTGAGTCCAGGAATAATATCCGAGTTACTTAGTCTTTGAATTAAATACAAAGTCCTAGAATAATGTACACGTTACTGAGTCCGAGTATAATATAGGAGTTGCTGACTCCTAGAATAATATACGAAGTCCTAGAAAAAAAAACTGTCTTAGAATTATATACAAGTTACTGAGTCCTAGAATAATATATGAAGTCCTAGAATAATATGCAATGTTCTAGAATAATATAGAAGTTACCGAGTCCTATAATAATATACGAAGTCCAAGAATAATATATGAGTTACTGAGTTTTAGAATAATATTCAATGTCCTACAATAATATAAGAGTTACTGAATCCTAGAATAATATACGAGTTACTGAGTCCTAGAATAATATACAAAGTCCCTGAATAATATAGGAGTTAAGGAGTCCTAGAACTGATTGACCCTTGGCTTGTTCCTTGACAACTCTACTGCCTAATCCCAACCTGCAACTACTCGTTACCGACCTTTTGGCTTGTTTACTGACCAAGCTGCTGTTTAATCCTTATCTGCTCATCCGCTACTGGAATCAAGCTTGCTCACACCCTGGTAGGGTAAACCTAAGTAATGCGACCTGGTACTAGCATGCAGCTAAATCCATCTCCACCATCAGGAGCTCTGGTGAACACCGGCTACTACTTAGAATCCGCACCTCAGGTGAGCCTGTGTCATCTGCCAGAGAGACTGCCTGTGCACCTATCCTGCTGTTCAGTGGTTTTCCTGCAACTGCTATATCAATTGATCTTCAAGCCCGACACCTGATCGTGACAGCTAGGGTAATATACAAAGTCGTAGAATAATATTGGAGTTACTGAGTCCTAGAATACTATATGAAGTCCTAGAAGAATATATAAGTTACAGAGTCCTAGAATGTTATATGAGTTACTGAGTCTTAGAATAATATACGAAGCCCTAGAATAATATACAAGTTACTGAATCCTAGAATAATATACAAGATACTGAGTCCCAGAATAAAATACAAAGTGATAGAATAATATAGAAGTTACTGAGTCCTAGACCAATATACAAAGTCCTATAATAATATACGAAGCCCTAGAATAATATACGAGTTACTGAGTCTTAGAATAATGTAGACGTTACTGCGTCCTACAATAATATAGAAGTTACTGAGTCCTAGAATAATATACAAAGTCCTAGAATAATATACAAGATACTGAGTCCTAGAATAAAATACAAAGTCCTAGAATAATATACAAGTTACTGAGTCCTAGAATAATATACAAAGTCCTAGAACAATATACGATTTACTGAGTTCTAGAATAATATGCAAAGTCCCAGAATAATATATGAGCTACTGAGTCCTAGACTAATATACTTGTTATTGAGTCTTAGAATAATATACAAAGTCCTGTAATAATATAAGAATTACTGTGTCCTAGAAAAAATGTACGATTTACTGAGTCCAGGAATAATATCCGAGTTACTTAGTCTTTGAATTAAATACAAAGTCCTAGAATAATGTACACGTTACTGAGTCCGAGTATAATATAGGAGTTGCTGACTCCTAGAATAATATACGAAGTCCTAGAAAAAAAAACTGTCTTAGAATTATATACAAGTTACTGAGTCCTAGAATAATATATGAAGTCCTAGAATAATATGCAATGTTCTAGAATAATATAGAAGTTACCGAGTCCTATAATAATATACAAAGTCCAAGAATAATATATGAGTTACTGAGTTTTAGAATAATATTCAATGTCCTACAATAATATAAGAGTTACTGAATCCTAGAATAATATACGAGTTACTGAGTCCTAGAATAATATACAAAGTCCCTGAATAATATAGGAGTTAAGGAGTCCTAGAACTGATTGACCCTTGGCTTGTTCCTTGACAACTCTACTGCCTAATCCCAACCTGCAACTACTCGTTACCGACCTTTTGGCTTGTTTACTGACCAAGCTGCTGTTTAATCCTTATCTGCTCATCCGCTACTGGAATCAAGCTTGCTCACACCCTGGTAGGGTAAACCTAAGTAATGCGACCTGATACTAGCATGCAGCTAAATCCATCTCCACCATCAGGAGCTCTGGTGAACACCGGCTACTACTTAGAATCCGCACCTCAGGTGAGCCTGTGTCATCTGCCAGAGAGACTGCCTGTGCACCTATCCTGCTGTTCAGTGGTTTTCCTGCAACTGCTATATCAATTGATCTTCAAGCCCGACACCTGATCGTGACAGCTAGGGTAATATACAAAGTCGTAGAATAATATTGGAGTTACTGAGTCCTAGAATACTATATGAAGTCCTAGAAGAATATATAAGTTACAGAGTCCTAGAATGTTATATGAGTTACTGAGTCTTAGAATAATATACGAAGCCCTAGAATAATATACAAGTTACTGAATCCTAGAATAATATACAAGATACTGAGTCCCAGAATAAAATACAAAGTGATAGAATAATATAGAAGTTACTGAGTCCTAGACCAATATACAAAGTCCTATAATAATATACGAAGCCCTAGAATAATATACGAGTTACTGAGTCTTAGAATAATGTAGACGTTACTGCGTCCTACAATAATATAGAAGTTACTGAGTCCTAGAATAATATACAAAGTCCTAGAATAATATACAAGATACTGAGTCCTAGAATAAAATACAAAGTCCTAGAATAATATACAAGTTACTGAGTCCTAGAATAATATACAAAGTCCTAGAATAATATACGATTTACTGAGTTCTAGAATAATATGCAAAGTCCCAGAATAATATATGAGCTACTGAGTCCTAGACTAATATACTTGTTATTGAGTCTTAGAATAATATACAAAGTCCTGTAATAATATAAGAATTACTGTGTCCTAGAAAAAATGTACGATTTACTGAGTCCAGGAATAATATCCGAGTTACTTAGTCTTTGAATTAAATACAAAGTCCTAGAATAATGTACACGTTACTGAGTCCGAGTATAATATAGGAGTTGCTGACTCCTAGAATAATATACGAAGTCCTAGAAAAAAAAACTGTCTTAGAATTATATACAAGTTACTGAGTCCTAGAATAATATATGAAGTCCTAGAATAATATGCAATGTTCTAGAATAATATAGAAGTTACCGAGTCCTATAATAATATACAAAGTCCAAGAATAATATATGAGTTACTGAGTTTTAGAATAATATTCAATGTCCTACAATAATATAAGAGTTACTGAATCCTAGAATAATATACGAGTTACTGAGTCCTAGAATAATATACAAAGTCCCTGAATAATATAGGAGTTAAGGAGTCCTAGAACTGATTGACCCTTGGCTTGTTCCTTGACAACTCTACTGCCTAATCCCAACCTGCAACTACTCGTTACCGACCTTTTGGCTTGTTTACTGACCAAGCTGCTGTTTAATCCTTATCTGCTCATCCGCTACTGGAATCAAGCTTGCTCACACCC
This sequence comes from Lithobates pipiens, assembly GCF_037356315.1. NCBI lineage: Eukaryota > Metazoa > Chordata > Amphibia > Anura > Ranidae > Lithobates > Lithobates pipiens. Next base: position 1,627,616 of record NW_027507890.1, on the reverse strand, counting down.
TGGTAGGGTAAACCTAAGTAATGCGACCTGATACTAGCATGCAGCTAAATCCATCTCCACCATCAGGAGCTCTGGTGAACACCGGCTACTACTTAGAATCCGCACCTCAGGTGAGCCTGTGTCATCTGCCAGAGAGACTGCCTGTGCACCTATCATGCTGTTCAGTGGTTTTCCTGCAACTGCTATATCAATTGATCTTCAAGCCCGACACCTGATCGTGACAGCTAGGGTAATATACAAAGTCGTAGAATAATATTGGAGTTACTGAGTCCTAGAATACTATATGAAGTCCTAGAAGAATATATAAGTTACAGAGTCCTAGAATGTTATATGAGTTACTGAGTCTTAGAATAATATACGAAGCCCTAGAATAATATACAAGTTACTGAATCCTAGAATAATATACAAGATACTGAGTCCCAGAATAAAATACAAAGTGATAGAATAATATAGAAGTTACTGAGTCCTAGACCAATATACAAAGTCCTATAATAATATACGAAGCCCTAGAATAATATACGAGTTACTGAGTCTTAGAATAATGTAGACGTTACTGCGTCCTACAATAATATAGAAGTTACTGAGTCCTAGAATAATATACAAAGTCCTAGAATAATATACAAGATACTGAGTGCTAGAATAAAATACAAAGTCCTAGAATAATATACAAGTTACTGAGTCCTAGAATAATATACAAAGTCCTAGAATAATATACGATTTACTGAGTTCTAGAATAATATGCAAAGTCCCAGAATAATATATGAGCTACTGAGTCCTAGACTAATATACTTGTTATTGAGTCTTAGAATAATATACAAAGTCCTGTAATAATATAAGAATTACTGTGTCCTAGAAAAAATGTACGATTTACTGAGTCCAGGAATAATATCCGAGTTACTTAGTCTTTGAATTAAATACAAAGTCCTAGAATAATGTACACGTTACTGAGTCCGAGTATAATATAGGAGTTGCTGACTCCTAGAATAATATACGAAGTCCTAGAAAAAAAAACTGTCTTAGAATTATATACAAGTTACTGAGTCCTAGAATAATATATGAAGTCCTAGAATAATATGCAATGTTCTAGAATAATATAGAAGTTACCGAGTCCTATAATAATATACAAAGTCCAAGAATAATATATGAGTTACTGAGTTTTAGAATAATATTCAATGTCCTACAATAATATAAGAGTTACTGAATCCTAGAATAATATACGAGTTACTGAGTCCTAGAATAATATACAAAGTCCCTGAATAATATAGGAGTTAAGGAGTCCTAGAACTGATTGACCCTTGGCTTGTTCCTTGACAACTCTACTGCCTAATCCCAACCTGCAACTACTCGTTACCGACCTTTTGGCTTGTTTACTGACCAAGCTGCTGTTTAATCCTTATCTGCTCATCCGCTACTGGAATCAAGCTTGCTCACACCCTGGTAGGGTAAACCTAAGTAATGTGACCTGGTACTAGCATGCAGCTAAATCCATCTCCACCATCAGGAGCTCTGGTGAACACCGGCTACTACTTAGAATCCGCACCTCAGGTGAGCCTGTGTCATCTGCCAGAGAGACTGCCTGTGCACCTATCCTGCTGTTCAGTGGTTTTCCTGCAACTGCTATATCAATTGATCTTCAAGCCCGACACCTGATCGTGACAGCTAGGGTAATATACAAAGTCGTAGAATAATATTGGAGTTACTGAGTCCTAGAATACTATATGAAGTCCTAGAAGAATATATAAGTTACAGAGTCCTAGAATGTTATATGAGTTACTGAGTCTTAGAATAATATACGAAGCCCTAGAATAATATACAAGTTACTGAATCCTAGAATAATATACAAGATACTGAGTCCCAGAATAAAATACAAAGTGATAGAATAATATAGAAGTTACTGAGTCCTAGACCAATATACAAAGTCCTATAATAATATACGAAGCACTAGAATAATATACGAGTTACTGAATCTTAGAATAATGTAGACGTTACTGCGTCCTACAATAATATAGAAGTTACTGAGTCCTAGAATAATATACAAAGTCCTAGAATAATATACAAGATACTGAGTCCTAGAATAAAATACAAAGTCCTAGAATAATATACAAGTTACTGAGTCCTAGAATAATATACAAAGTCCTAGAATAATATACGATTTACTGAGTTCTAGAATAATATGCAAAGTCCCAGAATAATATATGAGCTACTGAGTCCTAGACTAATATACTTGTTATTGAGTCTTAGAATAATATACAAAGTCCTGTAATAATATAAGAATTACTGTGTCCTAGAAAAAATGTACGATTTACTGAGTCCAGGAATAATATCCGAGTTACTTAGTCTTTGAATTAAATACAAAGTCCTAGAATAATGTACACGTTACTGAGTCCGAGTATAATATAGGAGTTGCTGACTCCTAGAATAATATACGAAGTCCTAGAAAAAAAAACTGTCTTAGAATTATATACAAGTTACTGAGTCCTAGAATAATATATGAAGTCCTAGAATAATATGCAATGTTCTAGAATAATATAGAAGTTACCGAGTCCTATAATAATATACAAAGTCCAAGAATAATATATGAGTTACTGAGTTTTAGAATAATATTCAATGTCCTACAATAATATAAGAGTTACTGAATCCTAGAATAATATACGAGTTACTGAGTCCTAGAATAATATACAAAGTCCCTGAATAATATAGGAGTTAAGGAGTCCTAGAACTGATTGACCCTTGGCTTGTTCCTTGACAACTCTACTGCCTAATCCCAACCTGCAACTACTCGTTACCGACCTTTTGGCTTGTTTACTGACCAAGCTGCTGTTTAATCCTTATCTGCTCATCCGCTATTGGAATCAAGCTTGCTCACACCCTGGTAGGGTAAACCTAAGTAATGCGACCTGGTACTAGCATGCAGCTAAATCCATCTCCACCATCAGGAGCTCTGGTGAACACCGGCTACTACTTAGAATCCGCACCTCAGGTGAGCCTGTGTCATCTGCCAGAGAGACTGCCTGTGCACCTATCCTGCTGTTCAGTGGTTTTCCTGCAACTGCTATATCAATTGATCTTCAAGCCCGACACCTGATCGTGACAGCTAGGGTAATATACAAAGTCGTAGAATAATATTGGAGTTACTGAGTCCTAGAATACTATATGAAGTCCTAGAAGAATATATAAGTTACAGAGTCCTAGAATGTTATATGAGTTACTGAGTCTTAGAATAATATACGAAGCCCTAGAATAATATACAAGTTACTGAATCCTAGAATAATATACAAGATACTGAGTCCCAGAATAAAATACAAAGTGATAGAATAATATAGAAGTTACTGAGTCCTAGACCAATATACAAAGTCCTATAATAATATACGAAGCCCTAGAATAATATACGAGTTACTGAGTCTTAGAATAATGTAGACGTTACTGCGTCCTACAATGATATAGAAGTTACTGAGTCCTAGAATAATATACAAAGTCCTAGAATAATATACAAGATGCTGAGTCCTAGAATAAAATACAAAGTCCTAGAATAATATACAAGTTACTGAGTCCTAGAATAATATACAAAGTCCTAGAATAATATACGATTTACTGAGTTCTAGAATAATATGCAAAGTCCCAGAATAATATATGAGCTACTGAGTCCTAGACTAATATACTTGTTATTGAGTCTTAGAATAATATACAAAGTCCTGTAATAATATAAGAATTACTGTGTCCTAGAAAAAATGTACGATTTACTGAGTCCAGGAATAATATCCGAGTTACTTAGTCTTTGAATTAAATACAAAGTCCTAGAATAATGTACACGTTACTGAGTCCGAGTATAATATAGGAGTTGCTGACTCCTAGAATAATATACGAAGTCCTAGAAAAAAAAACTGTCTTAGAATTATATACAAGTTACTGAGTCCTAGAATAATATATGAAGTCCTAGAATAATATGCAATGTTCTAGAATAATATAGAAGTTACCGAGTCCTATAATATTATACAAAGTCCAAGAATAATATATGAGTTACTGAGTTTTAGAATAATATTCAATGTCCTACAATAATATAAGAGTTACTGAATCCTAGAATAATATACGAGTTACTGAGTCCTAGAATAATATACAAAGTCCCTGAATAATATAGGAGTTAAGGAGTCCTAGAACTGATTGACCCTTGGCTTGTTCCTTGACAACTCTACTGCCTAATCCCAACCTGCAACTACTCGTTACCGACCTTTTGGCTTGTTTACTGACCAAGCTGCTGTTTAATCCTTATCTGCTCATCCGCTACTGGAATCAAGCTTGCTCACACCCTGGTAGGGTAAACCTAAGTAATGCGACCTGATACTAGCATGCAGCTAAATCCATCTCCACCATCAGGAGCTCTGGTGAACACCGGCTACTACTTAGAATCCGCACCTCAGGTGAGCCTGTGTCATCTGCCAGAGAGACTGCCTGTGCACCTATCCTGCTGTTCAGTGGTTTTCCTGCAACTGCTATATCAATTGATCTTCAAGCCCGACACCTGATCGTGACAGCTAGGGTAATATACAAAGTCGTAGAATAATATTGGAGTTACTGAGTCCTAGAATACTATATGAAGTCCTAGAAGAATATATAAGTTACAGAGTCCTAGAATGTTATATGAGTTACTGAGTCTTAGAATAATATACGAAGCCCTAGAATAATATACAAGTTACTGAATCCTAGAATAATATACAAGATACTGAGTCCCAGAATAAAATACAAAGTGATAGAATAATATAGAAGTTACTGAGTCCTAGACCAATATACAAAGTCCTATAATAATATACGAAGCCCTAGAATAATATACGAGTTACTGAGTCTTAGAATAATGTAGACGTTACTGCGTCCTACAATAATATAGAAGTTACTGAGTCCTAGAATAATATACAAAGTCCTAGAATAATATACAAGATACTGAGTCCTAGAATAAAATACAAAGTCCTAGAATAATATACAAGTTACTGAGTCCTAGAATAATATACAAAGTCCTAGAATAATATACGATTTACTGAGTTCTAGAATAATATGCAAAGTCCCAGAATAATATATGAGCTACTGAGTCCTAGACTAATATACTTGTTATTGAGTCTTAGAATAATATACAAAGTCCTGTAATAATATAAGAATTACTGTGTCCTAGAAAAAATGTACGATTTACTGAGTCCAGGAATAATATCCGAGTTACTTAGTCTTTGAATTAAATACAAAGTCCTAGAATAATGTACATGTTACTGAGTCCGAGTATAATATAGGAGTTGCTGACTCCTAGAATAATATACGAAGTCCTAGAAAAAAAAACTGTCTTAGAATTATATACAAGTTACTGAGTCCTAGAATAATATATGAAGTCCTAGAATAATATGCAATGTTCTAGAATAATATAGAAGTTACCGAGTCGTATAATAATATACGAAGTCCAAGAATAATATATGAGTTACTGAGTTTTAGAATAATATTCAATGTCCTACAATAATATAAGAGTTACTGAATCCTAGAATAATATACGAGTTACTGAGTCCTAGAATAATATACAAAGTCCCTGAATAATATAGGAGTTAAGGAGTCCTAGAACTGATTGACCCTTGGCTTGTTCCTTGACAACTCTACTGCCTAATCCCAACCTGCAACTACTCGTTACCGACCTTTCGGCTTGTTTACTGACCAAGCTGCTGTTTAATCCTTATCTGCTCATCCGCTACTGGAATCAAGCTTGCTCACACCCTGGTAGGGTAAACCTAAGTAATGCGACCTGGTACTAGCATGCAGCTAAATCCATCTCCACCATCAGGAGCTCTGGTGAACACCGGATACTACTTAGAATCCGCACCTCAGGTGAGCCTGTGTCATCTGCCAGAGAGACTGCCTGTGCACCTATCCTGCTGTTCAGTGGTTTTCCTGCAACTGCTATATCAATTGATCTTCAAGCCCGACACCTGATCGTGACAGCTAGGGTAATATACAAAGTCGTAGAATAATATTGGAGTTACTGAGTCCTAGAATACTATATGAAGTCCTAGAAGAATATATAAGTTACAGAGTCCTAGAATGTTATATGAGTTACTGAGTCTTAGAATAATATACGAAGCCCTAGAATAATATACAAGTTACTGAATCCTAGAATAATATACAAGATACTGAGTCCCAGAATAAAATACAAAGTGATAGAATAATATAGAAGTTACTGAGTCCTAGACCAATATACAAAGTCCTATAATAATATACGAAGCCCTAGAATAATATACGAGTTACTGAGTCTTAGAATAATGTAGACGTTACTGCGTCCTACAATAATATAGAAGTTACTGAGTCCTAGAATAATATACAAAGTCCTAGAATAATATACCAGATACTGAGTGCTAGAATAAAATACAAAGTCCTAGAATAATATACAAGTTACTGAGTCCTAGAATAATATACAAAGTCCTAGAATAATATACGATTTACTGAGTTCTAGAATAATATGCAAAGTCCCAGAATAATATATGAGCTACTGAGTCCTAGACTAATATACTTGTTATTGAGTCTTAGAATAATATACAAAGTCCTGTAATAATATAAGAATTACTGTGTCCTAGAAAAAATGTACAATTTACTGAGTCCAGGAATAATATCCGAGTTACTTAGTCTTTGAATTAAATACAAAGTCCTAGAATAATGTACACGTTACTGAGTCCGAGTATAATATAGGAGTTGCTGACTCCTAGAATAATATACGAAGTCCTAGAAAAAAAAACTGTCTTAGAATTATATACAAGTTACTGAGTCCTAGAATAATATATGAAGTCTTAGAATAATATGCAATGTTCTAGAATAATATAGAAGTTACCGAGTCCTATAATAATATACAAAGTCCAAGAATAATATATGAGTTACTGAGTTTTAGAATAATATTCAATGTCCTACAATAATATAAGAGTTACTGAATCCAAGAATAATATACGAGTTACTGAGTCCTAGAATAATATACAAAGTCCCTGAATAATATATGAGTTAAGGAGTCCTACAACTGATTGACCCTTGGCTTGTTCCTTGACAACTCTAATGCCTAATCCCAACCTGCAACTACTCGTTACCGACCTTTTGGCTTGTTTACTGACCAAGCTGCTGTTTAATCCTTATCTGCTCATCCGCTACTGGAATCAAGCTTGCTCACACCCTGGTAGGGTAAACCTAAGTAATGCGACCTGGTACTAGCATGCAGCTAAATCCATCTCCACCATCAGGAGCTCTGGTGAACACCGGCTACTACTTAGAATCCGCACCTCAGGTGAGCCTGTGTCATCTGCCAGAGAGACTGCCTGTGCACCTATCCTGCTGTTCAGTGGTTTTCCTGCAACTGCTATATCAATTGATCTTCAAGCCCGACACCTGATCGTGACAGCTAGGGTAATATACAAAGTCGTAGAATAATATTGGAGTTACTGAGTCCTAGAATACTATATGAAGTCCTAGAAGAATATATAAGTTACAGAGTCCTAGAATGTTATATGAGTTACTGAGTCTTAGAATAATATACGAAGCCCTAGAATAATATACAAGTTACTGAATCCTAGAATAATATACAAGATACTGAGTCCCAGAATAAAATACAAAGTGATAGAATAATATAGAAGTTACTGAGTCCTAGACCAATATACAAAGTCCTATAATAATATACGAAGCCCTAGAATAATATACGAGTTACTGAGTCTTAGAATAATGTAGACGTTACTGCGTCCTACAATAATATAGAAGTTACTGAGTCCTAGAATAATATACAAAGTCCTAGAATAATATACAAGATACTGAGTCCTAGAATAAAATACAAAGTCCTAGAATAATATACAAGTTACTGAGTCCTAGAATAATATACAAAGTCCTAGAATAATATACGATTTACTGAGTTCTAGAATAATATGCAAAGTCCCAGAATAATATATGAGCTACTGAGTCCTAGACTAATATACTTGTTATTGAGTCTTAGAATAATATACAAAGTCCTGTAATAATATAAGAATTACTGTGTCCTAGAAAAAATGTACGATTTACTGAGTCCAGGAATAATATCCGAGTTACTTAGTCTTTGAATTAAATACAAAGTCCTAGAATAATGTACACGTTACTGAGTCCGAGTATAATATAGGAGTTACTGACTCCTAGAATAATATACGAAGTCCTAGAAAAAAAAACAGTCCTAGAATAATATACAAGTTACTGAGTCCTAGAATAATATATGAAGTCCTAGAATAATATGCAATGTTCTAGAATAATATAGAAGTTACCGAGTCCTATAATAATATTCGAAGTCCAAGAATAATATATGAGTTACTGAGTTTTAGAATAATATACAAAGTCCTACAATAATATAAGAGTTACTGAATCCTAGAATAATATACGAGTTACTGAGTCCTAGAATAATATACAAAGTCCCAGAATAATATAGGAGTTAAGGAGTCCTAGAACTGATTGACCCTTGGCTTGTTCCTTGACAACTCTACTGCCTAATCCCAACCTGCAACTACTCGTTACCGACCTTTTGGCTTGTTTACTGACCAAGCTGCTGTTTAATCCTTATCTGCTCATCCGCTACTGGAATCAAGCTTGCTCACACCCTGGTAGGGTAAACCTAAGTAATGCGACCTGGTACTAGCATGCAGCTAAATCCATCTCCACCATCAGGAGCTCTGGTGAACACCGGCTACTACTTAGAATCCGCACCTCAGGTGAGCCTGTGTCATCTGCCAGAGAGACTGCCTGTGCACCTATCCTGCTGTTCAGTGGTTTTCCTGCAACTGCTATATCAATTGATCTTCAAGCCTGACACCTGATCGTGACAGCTAGGGTAATATACAAAGTCGTAGAATAATATTGGAGTTACTGAGTCCTAGAATACTATATGAAGTCCTAGAAGAATATATAAGTTACAGAGTCCTAGAATGTTATATGAGTTACTGAGTCTTAGAATAATATACGAAGCCCTAGAATAATATACAAGTTACTGAATCCTAGAATAATATACAAGATACTGAGTCCCAGAATAAAATACAAAGTGATAGAATAATATAGAAGTTACTGAGTCCTAGACCAATATACAAAGTCCTATAATAATATACGAAGCCCTAGAATAATATCCGAGTTACTGAGTCTTAGAATAATGTAGACGTTACTGCGTCCTACAATAATATAGAAGTTACTGAGTCCTAGAATAATATACAAAGTCCTAGAATAATATACAAGATACTGAGTCCTAGAATAAAATACAAAGTCCTAGAATAATATACAAGTTACTGAGTCCTAGAATAATATACAAAGTCCTAGAATAATATACGATTTACTGAGTTCTAGAATAATATGCAAAGTCCCAGAATAATATATGAGCTACTGAGTCCTAGACTAATATACTTGTTATTGAGTCTTAGAATAATATACAAAGTCCTGTAATAATATAAGAATTACTGTGTCCTAGAAAAAATGTACGATTTACTGAGTCCAGGAATAATATCCGAGTTACTTAGTCTTTGAATTAAATACAAAGTCCTAGAATAATGTACACGTTACTGAGTCCGAGTATAATATAGGAGTTACTGACTCCTAGAATAATATACGAAGTCCTAGAAAAAAAAAACAGTCCTAGAATAATATACAAGTTACTGAGTCCTAGAATAATATATGAAGTCCTAGAATAATATGCAATGTTATAGAATAATATAGAAGTTACCGAGTCCTATAATAATATTCGAAGTCCAAGAATAATATATGAGTTACTGAGTTTTAGAATAATATACAAAGTCCTACAATAATATAAGAGTTACTGAATCCTAGAATAATATACGAGTTACTGAGTCCTAGAATAATATACAAAGTCCCAGAATAATATAGGAGTTAAGGAGTCCTAGAACTGATTGACCCTTGGCTTGTTCCTTGACAACTCTACTGCCTAATCCCAACCTGCAACTACTCGTTACCGACCTTTTGGCTTGTTTACTGACCAAGCTGCTGTTTAATCCTTATCTGCTCATCCGCTACTGGAATCAAGCTTGCTCACACCCTGGTAGGGTAAACTTAAGTAATGCGACCTGGTACTAGCATGCAGCTAAATCCATCTCCACCATCAGGAGCTCTGGTGAACACCGGCTACTACTTAGAATCCGCACCTCAGGTGAGCCTGTGTCATCTGCCAGAGAGACTGCCTGTGCACCTATCCTGCTGTTCAGTGGTTTTCCTGCAACTGCTATATCAATTGATCTTCAAGCCCGACACCTGATCGTGACAGCTAGGGTAATATACAAAGTCGTAGAATAATATTGGAGTTACTGAGTCCTAGAATACTATATGAAGTCCTAGAAGAATATATAAGTTACAGAGTCCTAGAATGTTATATGAGTTACTGAGTCTTAGAATAATATACGAAGCCCTAGAATAATATACAAGTTACTGAATCCTAGAATAATATACAAGATACTGAGTCCCAGAATAAAATACAAAGTGATAGAATAATATAGAAGTTACTGAGTCCTAGACCAATATACAAAGTCCTATAATAATATACGAAGCCCTAGAATAATATACGAGTTACTGAATCTTAGAATAATGTAGACGTTACTGCGTCCTACAATAATATAGAAGTTACTGAGCCCTAGAATAATATACAAAGTCCTAGAATAATATACAAGATACTGAGTCCTAGAATAAAATACAAAGTCCTAGAATAATATACAAGTTACTGAGTCCTAGAATAATATACAAAGTCCTAGAATAATATACGATTTACTGAGTTCTAGAATAATATGCAAAGTCCCAGAATAATATATGAGCTACTGAGTCCTAGACTAATATACTTGTTATTGAGTCTTAGAATAATATACAAAGTCCTGTAATAATATAAGAATTACTGTGTCCTAGAAAAAATGTACGATTTACTGAGTCCAGGAATAATATCCGAGTTACTTAGTCTTTGAATTAAATACAAAGTCCTAGAATATTGTACACGTTACTGAGTCCGAGTATAATATAGGAGTTGCTGACTCCTAGAATAATATACGAAGTCCTAGAAAAAAAAACTGTCTTAGAATTATATACAAGTTACTGAGTCCTAGAATAATATATGAAGTCCTAGAATAATATGCAATGTTCTAGAATAATATAGAAGTTACCGAGTCCTATAATAATATACAAAGTACAAGAATAATATATGAGTTACTGAGTTTTAGAATAATATTCAATGTCCTACAATAATATAAGAGTTACTGAATCCTAGAATAATATACGAGTTACTGAGTCCTAGAATAATATACAAAGTCCCTGAATAATATAGGAGTTAAGGAGTCCTAGAACTGATTGACCCTTGGCTTGTTCCTTGACAACTCTACTGCCTAATCCCAACCTGCAACTACTCGTTACCGACCTTTTGGCTTGTTTACTGACCAAGCTGCTGTTTAATCCTTATCTGCTCATCCGCTACTGGAATCAAGCTTGCTCACACCCTGGTAGGGTAAACTTAAGTAATGCGACCTGGTACTAGCATGCAGCTAAATCCATCTCCACCATCAGGAGCTCTGGTGAACACCGGCTACTACTTAGAATCCGCACCTCAGGTGAGCCTGTGTCATCTGCCAGAGAGACTGCCTGTGCACCTATCCTGCTGTTCAGTGGTTTTCCTGCAACTGCTATATCAATTGATCTTCAAGCCCGACACCTGATCGTGACAGCTAGGGTAATATACAAAGTCGTAGAATAATATTGGAGTTACTGAGTCCTAGAATACTATATGAAGTCCTAGAAGAATATATAAGTTACAGAGTCCTAGAATGTTATATGAGTTACTGAGTCTTAGAATAATATACGAAGCCCTAGAATAATATACAAGTTACTGAATCCTAGAATAATATACAAGATACTGAGTCCCAGAATAAAATACAAAGTGATAGAATAATATAGAAGTTACTGAGTCCTAGACCAATATACAAAGTCCTATAATAATATACGAAGCCCTAGAATAATATACGAGTTACTGAATCTTAGAATAATGTAGACGTTACTGCGTCCTACAATAATATAGAAGTTACTGAGCCCTAGAATAATATACAAAGTCCTAGAATAATATACAAGATACTGAGTCCTAGAATAAAATACAAAGTCCTAGAATAATATACAAGTTACTGAGTCCTAGAATAATATACAAAGTCCTAGAATAATATACGATTTACTGAGTTCTAGAATAATATGCAAAGTCCCAGAATAATATATGAGCTACTGAGTCCTAGACTAATATACTTGTTATTGAGTCTTAGAATAATATACAAAGTCCTGTAATAATATAAGAATTACTGTGTCCTAGAAAAAATGTACGATTTACTGAGTCCAGGAATAATATCCGAGTTACTTAGTCTTTGAATTAAATACAAAGTCCTAGAATAATGTACACGTTACTGAGTCCGAGTATAATATAGGAGTTGCTGACTCCTAGAATAATATACGAAGTCCTAGAAAAAAAAACTGTCTTAGAATTATATACAAGTTACTGAGTCCTAGAATAATATATGAAGTCCTAGAATAATATGCAATGTTCTAGAATAATATAGAAGTTACCGAGTCCTATAATAATATACAAAGTACAAGAATAATATATGAGTTACTGAGTTTTAGAATAATATTCAATGTCCTACAATAATATAAGAGTTACTGAATCCTAGAATAATATACGAGTTACTGAGTCCTAGAATAATATACAAAGTCCCTGAATAATATAGGAGTTAAGGAGTCCTAGAACTGATTGACCCTTGGCTTGTTCCTTGACAACTCTACTGCCTAATCCCAACCTGCAACTACTCGTTACCGACCTTTTGGCTTGTTTACTGACCAAGCTGCTGTTTAATCCTTATCTGCTCATCCGCTACTGGAATCAAGCTTGCTCACACCCTGGTAGGGTAAACCTAAGTAATGCGACCTGGTACTAGCATGCAGCTAAATCCATCTCCACCATCAGGAGCTCTGGTGAACACCGGCTACTACTTAGAATCCGCACCTCAGGTGAGCCTGTGTCATCTGCCAGAGAGACTGCCTGTGCACCTATCCTGCTGTTCAGTGGTTTTCCTGCAACTGCTATATCAATTGATCTTCAAGCCCGACACCTGATCGTGACAGCTAGGGTAATATACAAAGTCGTAGAATAATATTGGAGTTACTGAGTCCTAGAATACTATATGAAGTCCTAGAAGAATATATAAGTTACAGAGTCCTAGAATGTTATATGAGTTACTGAGTCTTAGAATAATATACGAAGCCCTAGAATAATATACAAGTTACTGAATCCTAGAATAATATACAAGATACTGAGTCCCAGAATAAAATACAAAGTGATAGAATAATATAGAAGTTACTGAGTCCTAGACCAATATACAAAGTCCTATAATAATATACGAAGCCCTAGAATAATATACGAGTTACTGAGTCTTAGAATAATGTAGACGTTACTGCGTCCTACAATAATATAGAAGTTACTGAGTCCTAGAATAATATACAAAGTCCTAGAATAATATACAAGATACTGAGTCCTAGAATAAAATACAAAGTCCTAGAATAATATACAAGTTACTGAGTCCTAGAATAATATACAAAGTCCTAGAATAATATACGATTTACTGAGTTCTAGAATAATATGCAAAGTCCCAGAATAATATATGAGCTACTGAGTCCTAGACTAATATACTTGTTATTGAGTCTTAGAATAATATACAAAGTCCTGTAATAATATAAGAATTACTGTGTCCTAGAAAAAATGTACGATTTACTGAGTCCAGGAATAATATCCGAGTTACTTAGTCTTTGAATTAAATACAAAGTCCTAGAATAATGTACACGTTACTGAGTCCGAGTATAATATAGGAGTTGCTGACTCCTAGAATAATATACGAAGTCCTAGAAAAAAAAACTGTCTTAGAATTATATACAAGTTACTGAGTCCTAGAATAATATATGAAGTCCTAGAATAATATGCAATGTTCTAGAATAATATAGAAGTTACCGAGTCCTATAATAATATACGAAGTCCAAGAATAATATATGAGTTACTGAGTTTTAGAATAATATTCAATGTCCTACAATAATATAAGAGTTACTGAATCCTAGAATAATATACGAGTTACTGAGTCCTAGAATAATATACAAAGTCCCTGAATAATATAGGAGTTAAGGAGTCCTAGAACTGATTGACCCATGGCTTGTTCCTTGACAACTCTACTGCCTAATCCCAACCTGCAACTACTCGTTACCGACCTTTTGGCTTGTTTACTGACCAAGCTGCTGTTTAATCCTTATCTGCTCATCCGCTACTGGAATCAAGCTTGCTCACACCCTGGTAGGGTAAACCTAAGTAATGCGACCTGGTACTAGCATGCAGCTAAATCCATCTCCACCATCAGGAGCTCTGGTGAACACCGGCTACTACTTAGAATCCGCACCTCAGGTGAGCCTGTGTCATCTGCCAGAGAGACTGCCTGTGCACCTATCCTGCTGTTCAGTGGTTTTCCTGCAACTGCTATATCAATTGATCTTCAAGCCCGACACCTGATCGTGACAGCTAGGGTAATATACAAAGTCGTAGAATAATATTGGAGTTACTGAGTCCTAGAATACTATATGAAGTCCTAGAAGAATATATAAGTTACAGAGTCCTAGAATGTTATATGAGTTACTGAGTCTTAGAATAATATACGAAGCCCTAGAATAATATACAAGTTACTGAATCCTAGAATAATATACAAGATACTGAGTCCCAGAATACAATACAAAGTGATAGAATAATATAGAAGTTACTGAGTCCTAGACCAATATACAAAGTCCTATAATAATATACGAAGCCCTAGAATATTATACGAGTTACTGAGTCTTAGAATAATGTAGACGTTACTGCGTCCTACAATAATATAGAAGTTACTGAGTCCTAGAATAATATACAAAGTCCTAGAATAATATACAAGATACTGAGTCCTAGAATAAAATACAAAGTCCTAGAATAATATACAAGTTACTGAGTCCTAGAATAATATACAAAGTCCTAGAATAATATACGATTTACTGAGTTCTAGAATAATATGCAAAGTCCCAGAATAATATATGAGCTACTGAGTCCTAGACTAATATACTTGTTATTGAGTCTTAGAATAATATACAAAGTCCTGTAATAATATAAGAATTACTGTGTCCTAGAAAAAATGTACGATTTACTGAGTCCAGGAATAATATCCGAGTTACTTAGTCTTTGAATTAAATACAAAGTCCTAGAATAATGTACACGTTACTGAGTCCGAGTATAATATAGGAGTTGCTGACTCCTAGAATAATATACGAAGTCCTAGAAAAAAAAACTGTCTTAGAATTATATACAAGTTACTGAGTCCTAGAATAATATATGAAGTCCTAGAATAATATGCAATGTTCTAGAATAATATAGAAGTTACCGAGTCCTATAATAATATACGAAGTCCAAGAATAATATATGAGTTACTGAGTTTTAGAATAATATTCAATGTCCTACAATAATATAAGAGTTACTGAATCCTAGAATAATATACGAGTTACTGAGTCCTAGAATAATATACAAAGTCCCTGAATAATATAGGAGTTAAGGAGTCCTAGAACTGATTGACCCTTGGCTTGTTCCTTGACAACTCTACTGCCTAATCCCAACCTGCAACTACTCGTTACCGACCTTTTGGCTTGTTTACTGACCAAGCTGCTGTTTAATCCTTATCTGCTCATCCGCTACTGGAATCAAGCTTGCTCACACCCTGGTAGGGTAAACCTAAGTAATGCGACCTGGTACTAGCATGCAGCTAAATCCATCTCCACCATCAGGAGCTCTGGTGAACACCGGCTACTACTTAGAATCCGCACCTCAGGTGAGCCTGTGTCATCTGCCAGAGAGACTGCCTGTGCACCTATCCTGCTGTTCAGTGGTTTTCCTGCAACTGCTATATCAATTGATCTTCAAGCCCGACACCTGATCGTGACAGCTAGGGTAATATACAAAGTCGTAGAATAATATTGGAGTTACTGAGTCCTAGAATACTATATGAAGTCCTAGAAGAATATATAAGTTACAGAGTCCTAGAATGTTATATGAGTTACTGAGTCTTAGAATAATATACGAAGCCCTAGAATAATATACAAGTTACTGAATCCTAGAATAATATACAAGATACTGAGTCCCAGAATAAAATACAAAGTGATAGAATAATATAGAAGTTACTGAGTCCTAGACCAATATACAAAGTCCTATAAGAATATACGAAGCCCTAGAATAATATACGAGTTACTAAGTCTTAGAATAATGTAGACGTTACTGCGTCCTACAATAATATAGAAGTTACTGAGTCCTAGAATAATATACAAAGTCCTAGAATAATATACAAGATACTGAGTCCTAGAATAAAATACAAAGTCCTAGAATAATATACAAGTTACTGAGTCCTAGAATAATATACAAAGTCCTAGAATAATATACGATTTACTGAGTTCTAGAATAATATGCAAAGTCCCAGAATAATATATGAGCTACTGAGTCCTAGACTAATATACTTGTTATTGAGTCTTAGAATAATATACAAAGTCCTGTAATAATATAAGAATTACTGTGTCCTAGAAAAAATGTACGATTTACTGAGTCCAGGAATAATATCCGAGTTACTTAGTCTTTGAATTAAATACAAAGTCCTAGAATAATGTACACGTTACTGAGTCCGAGTATAATATAGGAGTTGCTGACTCCTAGAATAATATACGAAGTCCTAGAAAAAAAACTGTCTTAGAATTATATACAAGTTACTGAGTCCTAGAATAATATATGAAGTCCTAGAATAATATGCAATGTTCTAGAATAATATAGAAGTTACCGAGTCCTATAATAATATACGAAGTCCAAGAATAATATATGAGTTACTGAGTTTTAGAATAATATTCAATGTCCTACAATAATATAAGAGTTACTGAATCCTAGAATAATATACGAGTTACTGAGTCCTAGAATAATATACAAAGTCCCTGAATAATATAGGAGTTAAGGAGTCCTAGAACTGATTGACCCTTGGCTTGTTCCTTGACAACTCTACTGCCTAATCCCAACCTGCAACTACTCGTTACCGACCTTTTGGCTTGTTTACTGACCAAGCTGCTGTTCAATCCTTATCTGCTCATCCGCTACTGGAATCAAGCTTGCTCACACCCTGGTAGGGTAAACCTAAGTAATGCGACCTGGTACTAGCATGCAGCTAAATCCATCTCCACCATCAGGAGCTCTGGTGAACACCGGCTACTACTTACAATCCGCACCTCAGGTGAGCCTGTGTCATCTGCCAGAGAGACTGCCTGTGCACCTATCCTGCTGTTCAGTGGTTTTCCTGCAACTGCTATATCAATTGATCTTCAAGCCCGACACCTGATCGTGACAGCTAGGGTAATATACAAAGTCGTAGAATAATATTGGAGTTACTGAGTCCTAGAATACTATATGAAGTCCTAGAAGAATATATAAGTTACAGAGTCCTAGAATGTTATATGAGTTACTGAGTCTTAGAATAATATACGAAGCCCTAGAATAATATACAAGTTACTGAATCCTAGAATAATATACAAGATACTGAGTCCCAGAATAAAATACAAAGTGATAGAATAATATAGAAGTTACTGAGTCCTAGACCAATATACAAAGTCCTATAATAATATACGAAGCCCTAGAATAATATATACGAGTTACTGAGTCTTAGAATAATGTAGACGTTACTGCGTCCCACAATAATATAGAAGTTACTGAGTCCTAGAATAATATACAAAGTCCTAGAATAATATACAAGATACTGAGTCCTAGAATAAAATACAAAGTCCTAGAATAATATAGAAGTTACTGAGTCCTAGAATAATATACAAAGTCCTAGAATAATATACGATTTACTGAGTTCTAGAATAATATGCAAAGTCCCAGAATAATATATGAGCTACTGAGTCCTAGACTAATATACTTGTTATTGAGTCTTAGAATAATATACAAAGTCCTGTAATAATATAAGAATTACTGTGTCCTAGAAAAAATGTACGATTTACTGAGTCCAGGAATAATATCCGAGTTACTTAGTCTTTGAATTAAATACAAAGTCCTAGAATAATGTACACGTTACTGAGTCCGAGTATAATATAGGAGTTGCTGACTCCTAGAATAATATACGAAGTCCTAGAAAAAAAAACTGTCTTAGAATTATATACAAGTTACTGAGTCCTAGAATAATATATGAAGTCCTAGAATAATATGCAATGTTCTAGAATAATATAGAAGTTACCGAGTCCTATAATAATATACGAAGTCCAAGAATAATATATGAGTTACTGAGTTTTAGAATAATATTCAATGTCCTACAATAATATAAGAGTTACTGAATCCTAGAATAATATACGAGTTACTGAGTCCTAGAATAATATACAAAGTCCCTGAATAATATAGGAGTTAAGGAGTCCTAGAACTGATTGACCCTTGGCTTGTTCCTTGACAACTCTACTGCCTAATCCCAACCTGCAACTACTCGTTACCGACCTTTTGGCTTGTTTACTGACCAAGCTGCTGTTTAATCCTTATCTGCTCATCCGCTACTGGAATCAAGCTTGCTCACACCCTGGTAGGGTAAACCTAAGTAATGCGACCTGGTACTAGCATGCAGCTAAATCCATCTCCACCATCAGGAGCTCTGGTGAACACCGGCTACTACTTAGAATCCGCACCTCAGGTGAGCCTGTGTCATCTGCCAGAGAGACTGCCTGTGCACCTATCCTGCTGTTCAGTGGTTTTCCTGCAACTGCTATATCAATTGATCTTCAAGCCCGACACCTGATCGTGACAGCTAGGGTAATATACAAAGTCGTAGAATAATATTGGAGTTACTGAGTCCTAGAATACTATATGAAGTCCTAGAAGAATATATAAGTTACAGAGTCCTAGAATGTTATATGAGTTACTGAGTCTTAGAATAATATACGAAGCCCTAGAATAATATACAAGTTACTGAATCCTAGAATAATATACAAGATACTGAGTCCCAGAATAAATTACAAAGTGATAGAATAATATAGAAGTTACTGAGTCCTAGACCAATATACAAAGTCCTATAATAATATACGAAGCCCTAGAATAATATACGAGTTACTGAGTCTTAGAATAATGTAGACGTTACTGCGTCCTACAATAATATAGAAGTTACTGAGTCCTAGAATAATATACAAAGTCCTAGAATAATATACAAGATACTGAGTCCTAGAATAAAATACAAAGTCCTAGAATAATATACGATTTACTGAGTTCTAGAATAATATGCAAAGTCCCAGAATAATATATGAGCTACTGAGTCCTAGACTAATATACTTGTTATTGAGTCTTAGAATAATATACAAAGTCCTGTAATAATATAAGAATTACTGTGTCCTAGAAAAAATGTACGATTTACTGAGTCCAGGAATAATATCCGAGTTACTTAGTCTTTGAATTAAATACAAAGTCCTAGAATAATGTACACGTTACTGAGTCCGAGTATAATATAGGAGTTGCTGACTCCTAGAATAATATACGAAGTCCTAGAAAAAAAACTGTCTTAGAATTATATACAAGTTACTGAGTCCTAGAATAATATATGAAGTCCTAGAATAATATGCAATGTTCTAGAATAATATAGAAGTTACCGAGTCCTATAATAATATACGAAGTCCAAGAATAATATATGAGTTACTGAGTTTTAGAATAATATTCAATGTCCTACAATAATATAAGAGTTACTGAATCCTAGAATAATATACGAGTTACTGAGTCCTAGAATAATATACAAAGTCCCTGAATAATATAGGAGTTAAGGAGTCCTAGAACTGATTGACCCTTGGCTTGTTCCTTGACAACTCTACTGCCTAATCCCAACCTGCAACTACTCGTTACCGACCTTTTGGCTTGTTTACTGACCAAGCTGCTGTTCAATCCTTATCTGCTCATCCGCTACTGGAATCAAGCTTGCTCACACCCTGGTAGGGTAAACCTAAGTAATGCGACCTGGTACTAGCATGCAGCTAAATCCATCTCCACCATCAGGAGCTCTGGTGAACACCGGCTACTACTTACAATCCGCACCTCAGGTGAGCCTGTGTCATCTGCCAGAGAGACTGCCTGTGCACCTATCCTGCTGTTCAGTGGTTTTCCTGCAACTGCTATATCAATTGATCTTCAAGCCCGACACCTGATCGTGACAGCTAGGGTAATATACAAAGTCGTAGAATAATATTGGAGTTACTGAGTCCTAGAATACTATATGAAGTCCTAGAAGAATATATAAGTTACAGAGTCCTAGAATGTTATATGAGTTACTGAGTCTTAGAATAATATACGAAGCCCTAGAATAATATACAAGTTACTGAATCCTAGAATAATATACAAGATACTGAGTCCCAGAATAAAATACAAAGTGATAGAATAATATAGAAGTTACTGAGTCCTAGACCAATATACAAAGTCCTATAATAATATACGAAGCCCTAGAATAATATATACGAGTTACTGAGTCTTAGAATAATGTAGACGTTACTGCGTCCCACAATAATATAGAAGTTACTGAGTCCTAGAATAATATACAAAGTCCTAGAATAATATACAAGATACTGAGTCCTAGAATAAAATACAAAGTCCTAGAATAATATAGAAGTTACTGAGTCCTAGAATAATATACAAAGTCCTAGAATAATATACGATTTACTGAGTTCTAGAATAATATGCAAAGTCCCAGAATAATATATGAGCTACTGAGTCCTAGACTAATATACTTGTTATTGAGTCTTAGAATAATATACAAAGTCCTGTAATAATATAAGAATTACTGTGTCCTAGAAAAAATGTACGATTTACTGAGTCCAGGAATAATATCCGAGTTACTTAGTCTTTGAATTAAATACAAAGTCCTAGAATAATGTACACGTTACTGAGTCCGAGTATAATATAGGAGTTGCTGACTCCTAGAATAATATACGAAGTCCTAGAAAAAAAAACTGTCTTAGAATTATATACAAGTTACTGAGTCCTAGAATAATATATGAAGTCCTAGAATAATATGCAATGTTCTAGAATAATATAGAAGTTACCGAGTCCTATAATAATATACGAAGTCCAAGAATAATATATGAGTTACTGAGTTTTAGAATAATATTCAATGTCCTACAATAATATAAGAGTTACTGAATCCTAGAATAATATACGAGTTACTGAGTCCTAGAATAATATACAAAGTCCCTGAATAATATAGGAGTTAAGGAGTCCTAGAACTGATTGACCCTTGGCTTGTTCCTTGACAACTCTACTGCCTAATCCCAACCTGCAACTACTCGTTACCGACCTTTTGGCTTGTTTACTGACCAAGCTGCTGTTTAATCCTTATCTGCTCATCCGCTACTGGAATCAAGCTTGCTCACACCCTGGTAGGGTAAACCTAAGTAATGCGACCTGGTACTAGCATGCAGCTAAATCCATCTCCACCATCAGGAGCTCTGGTGAACACCGGCTACTACTTAGAATCCGCACCTCAGGTGAGCCTGTGTCATCTGCCAGAGAGACTGCCTGTGCACCTATCCTGCTGTTCAGTGGTTTTCCTGCAACTGCTATATCAATTGATCTTCAAGCCCGACACCTGATCGTGACAGCTAGGGTAATATACAAAGTCGTAGAATAATATTGGAGTTACTGAGTCCTAGAATACTATATGAAGTCCTAGAAGAATATATAAGTTACAGAGTCCTAGAATGTTATATGAGTTACTGAGTCTTAGAATAATATACGAAGCCCTAGAATAATATACAAGTTACTGAATCCTAGAATAATATACAAGATACTGAGTCCCAGAATAAATTACAAAGTGATAGAATAATATAGAAGTTACTGAGTCCTAGACCAATATACAAAGTCCTATAATAATATACGAAGCCCTAGAATAATATACGAGTTACTGAGTCTTAGAATAATGTAGACGTTACTGCGTCCTACAATAATATAGAAGTTACTGAGTCCTAGAATAATATACAAAGTCCTAGAATAATATACAAGATACTGAGTCCTAGAATAAAATACAAAGTCCTAGAATAATATACGATTTACTGAGTTCTAGAATAATATGCAAAGTCCCAGAATAATATATGAGCTACTGAGTCCTAGACTAATATACTTGTTATTGAGTCTTAGAATAATATACAAAGTCCTGTAATAATATAGGAATTACAGTGTCCTAGAAAAAATGTACGATTTACTGAGTCCAGGAATAATATCCGAGTTACTTAGTCTTTGAATTAAATACAAAGTCCTAGAATAATGTACACGTTACTGAGTCCGAGTATAATATAGGAGTTGCTGACTCCTAGAATAATATACGAAGTCCTAGAAAAAAAACTGTCTTAGAATTATATACAAGTTACTGAGTCCTAGAATAATATATGAAGTCCTAGAATAATATGCAATGTTCTAGAATAATATAGAAGTTACCGAGTCCTATAATAATATACGAAGTCCAAGAATAATATATGAGTTACTGAGTTTTAGAATAATATTCAATGTCCTACAATAATATAAGAGTTACTGAATCCTAGAATAATATACGAGTTACTGAGTCCTAGAATAATATACAAAGTCCCTGAATAATATAGGAGTTAAGGAGTCCTAGAACTGATTGACCCTTGGCTTGTTCCTTGACAACTCTACTGCCTAATCCCAACCTGCAACTACTCGTTACCGACCTTTTGGCTTGTTTACTGACCAAGCTGCTGTTTAATCCTTATCTGCTCATCCGCTACTGGAATCAAGCTTGCTCACACCCTGGTAGGGTAAACCTAAGTAATGCGACCTGGTACTAGCATGCAGCTAAATCCATCTCCACCATCAGGAGCTCTGGTGAACACCGGCTACTACTTAGAATCCGCACCTCAGGTGAGCCTGTGTCATCTGCCAGAGAGACTGCCTGTGCACCTATCCTGCTGTTCAGTGGTTTTCCTGCAACTGCTATATCAATTGATCTTCAAGCCCGACACCTGATCGTGACAGCTAGGGTAATATACAAAGTCGTAGAATAATATTGGAGTTACTGAGTCCTAGAATACTATATGAAGTCCTAGAAGAATATATAAGTTACAGAGTCCTAGAATGTTATATGAGTTACTGAGTCTTAGAATAATATACGAAGCCCTAGAATAATATACAAGTTACTGAATCCTAGAATAATATACAAGATACTGAGTCCCAGAATAAAATACAAAGTGATAGAATAATATAGAAGTTACTGAGTCCTAGACCAATATACAAAGTCCTATAATAATATACGAAGCCCTAGAATAATATATACGAGTTACTGAGTCTTAGAATAATGTAGACGTTACTGCGTCCCACAATAATATAGAAGTTA
Source organism: Lithobates pipiens (assembly GCF_037356315.1). Taxonomy (NCBI): domain Eukaryota; kingdom Metazoa; phylum Chordata; class Amphibia; order Anura; family Ranidae; genus Lithobates; species Lithobates pipiens. The sequence goes on along the minus strand of NW_027507890.1, from coordinate 1,604,166 downwards.
CTGAGTCCTAGAATAATATACAAAGTCCTAGAATAATATACAAGATACTGAGTCCTAGAATAAAATACAAAGTCCTAGAATAATATAGAAGTTACTGAGTCCTAGAATAATATACAAAGTCCTAGAATAATATACGATTTACTGAGTTCTAGAATAATATGCAAAGTCCCAGAATAATATATGAGCTACTGAGTCCTAGACTAATATACTTGTTATTGAGTCTTAGAATAATATACAAAGTCCTGTAATAATATAAGAATTACTGTGTCCTAGAAAAAATGTACGATTTACTGAGTCCAGGAATAATATCCGAGTTACTTAGTCTTTGAATTAAATACAAAGTCCTAGAATAATGTACACGTTACTGAGTCCGAGTATAATATAGGAGTTGCTGACTCCTAGAATAATATACGGAGTCCTAGAAAAAAAAACTGTCTTAGAATTATATACAAGTTACTGAGTCCTAGAATAATATATGAAGTCCTAGAATAATATGCAATGTTCTAGAATAATATAGAAGTTACCGAGTCCTATAATAATATACGAAGTCCAAGAATAATATATGAGTTACTGAGTTTTAGAATAATATTCAATGTCCTACAATAATATAAGAGTTACTGAATCCTAGAATAATATACGAGTTACTGAGTCCTAGAATAATATACAAAGTCACTGAATAATATAGGAGTTAAGGAGTCCTAGAACTGATTGACCCTTGGCTTGTTCCTTGACAACTCTACTGCCTAATCCCAACCTGCAACTACTCGTTACCGACCTTTTGGCTTGTTTACTGACCAAGCTGCTGTTTAATCCTTATCTGCTCATCCGCTACTGGAATCAAGCTTGCTCACACCCTGGTAGGGTAAACCTAAGTAATGCGACCTGGTACTAGCATGCAGCTAAATCCATCTCCACCATCAGGAGCTCTGGTGAACACCGGCTACTACTTAGAATCCGCACCTCAGGTGAGCCTGTGTCATCTGCCAGAGAGACTGCCTGTGCACCTATCCTGCTGTTCAGTGGTTTTCCTGCAACTGCTATATCAATTGATCTTCAAGCCCGACACCTGATCGTGACAGCTAGGGTAATATACAAAGTCGTAGAATAATATTGGAGTTACTGAGTCCTAGAATACTATATGAAGTCCTAGAAGAATATATAAGTTACAGAGTCCTAGAATGTTATATGAGTTACTGAGTCTTAGAATAATATACGAAGCCCTAGAATAATATACAAGTTACTGAATCCTAGAATAATATACAAGATACTGAGTCCCAGAATAAATTACAAAGTGATAGAATAATATAGAAGTTACTGAGTCCTAGACCAATATACAAAGTCCTATAATAATATACGAAGCCCTAGAATAATATACGAGTTACTGAGTCTTAGAATAATGTAGACGTTACTGCGTCCTACAATAATATAGAAGTTACTGAGTCCTAGAATAATATACAAAGTCCTAGAATAATATACAAGATACTGAGTCCTAGAATAAAATACAAAGTCCTAGAATAATATACGATTTACTGAGTTCTAGAATAATATGCAAAGTCCCAGAATAATATATGAGCTACTGAGTCCTAGACTAATATACTTGTTATTGAGTCTTAGAATAATATACAAAGTCCTGTAATAATATAGGAATTACAGTGTCCTAGAAAAAATGTACGATTTACTGAGTCCAGGAATAATATCCGAGTTACTTAGTCTTTGAATTAAATACAAAGTCCTAGAATAATGTACACGTTACTGAGTCCGAGTATAATATAGGAGTTGCTGACTCCTAGAATAATATACGAAGTCCTAGAAAAAAAAAAACTGTCTTAGAATTATATACAAGTTACTGAGTCCTAGAATAATATATGAAGTCCTAGAATAATATGCAATGTTCTAGAATAATATAGAAGTTACCGAGTCCTATAATAATATACGAAGTCCAAGAATAATATATGAGTTACTGAGTTTTAGAATAATATTCAATGTCCTACAATAATATAAGAGTTACTGAATCCTAGAATAATATACGAGTTACTGAGTCCTAGAATAATATACAAAGTCCCTGAATAATATAGGAGTTAAGGAGTCCTAGAACTGATTGACCCTTGGCTTGTTCCTTGACAACTCTACTGCCTAATCCCAACCTGCAACTACTCGTTACCGACCTTTTGGCTTGTTTACTGACCAAGCTGCTGTTTAATCCTTATCTGCTCATCCGCTACTGGAATCAAGCTTGCTCACACCCTGGTAGGGTAAACCTAAGTAATGCGACCTGGTACTAGCATGCAGCTAAATCCATCTCCACCATCAGGAGCTCTGGTGAACACCGGCTACTACTTAGAATCCGCACCTCAGGTGAGCCTGTGTCATCTGCCAGAGAGACTGCCTGTGCACCTATCCTGCTGTTCAGTGGTTTTCCTGCAACTGCTATATCAATTGATCTTCAAGCCCGACACCTGATCGTGACAGCTAGGGTAATATACAAAGTCGTAGAATAATATTGGAGTTACTGAGTCCTAGAATACTATATGAAGTCCTAGAAGAATATATAAGTTACAGAGTCCTAGAATGTTATATGAGTTACTGAGTCTTAGAATAATATACGAAGCCCTAGAATAATATACAAGTTACTGAATCCTAGAATAATATACAAGATACTGAGTCCCAGAATAAAATACAAAGTGATAGAATAATATAGAAGTTACTGAGTCCTAGACCAATATACAAAGTCCTATAATAATATACGAAGCCCTAGAATAATATACGAGTTACTGAGTCTTAGAATAATGTAGACGTTACTGCGTCCTACAATAATATAGAAGTTACTGAGTCCTAGAATAATATACAAAGTCCTAGAATAATATACAAGATACTGAGTCCTAGAATAAAATACAAAGTCCTAGAATAATATAGAAGTTACTGAGTCCTAGAATAATATACAAAGTCCTAGAATAATATACGATTTACTGAGTTCTAGAATAATATGCAAAGTCCCAGAATAATATATGAGCTACTGAGTCCTAGACTAATATACTTGTTATTGAGTCTTAGAATAATATACAAAGTCCTGTAATAATATAAGAATTACTGTGTCCTAGAAAAAATGTACGATTTACTGAGTCCAGGAATAATATCCGAGTTACTTAGTCTTTGAATTAAATACAAAGTCCTAGAATAATGTACACGTTACTGAGTCCGAGTATAATATAGGAGTTGCTGACTCCTAGAATAATATACGAAGTCCTAGAAAAAAAAACTGTCTTAGAATTATATACAAGTTACTGAGTCCTAGAATAATATATGAAGTCCTAGAATAATATGCAATGTTCTAGAATAATATAGAAGTTACCGAGTCCTATAATAATATACGAAGTCCAAGAATAATATATGAGTTACTGAGTTTTAGAATAATATTCAATGTCCTACAATAATATAAGAGTTACTGAATCCTAGAATAATATACGAGTTACTGTGTCCTAGAATAATATACAAAGTCCCTGAATAATATAGGAGTTAAGGAGTCCTAGAACTGATTGACCCTTGGCTTGTTCCTTGACAACTCTACTGCCTAATCCCAACCTGCAACTACTCGTTACCGACCTTTTGGCTTGTTTACTGACCAAGCTGCTGTTTAATCCTTATCTGCTCATCCGCTACTGGAATCAAGCTTGCTCACACCCTGGTAGGGTAAACCTAAGTAATGCGACCTGGTACTAGCATGCAGCTAAATCCATCTCCACCATCAGGAGCTCTGGTGAACACCGGCTACTACTTAGAATCCGCACCTCAGGTGAGCCTGTGTCATCTGCCAGAGAGACTGCCTGTGCACCTATCCTGCTGTTCAGTGGTTTTCCTGCAACTGCTATATCAATTGATCTTCAAGCCCGACACCTGATCGTGACAGCTAGGGTAATATACAAAGTCGTAGAATAATATTGGAGTTACTGAGTCCTAGAATACTATATGAAGTCCTAGAAGAATATATAGGTTACAGAGTCCTAGAATGTTATATGAGTTACTGAGTCTTAGAATAATATACGAAGCCCTAGAATAATATACAAGTTACTGAATCCTAGAATAATATACAAGATACTGAGTCCCAGAATAAATTACAAAGTGATAGAATAATATAGAAGTTACTGAGTCCTAGACCAATATACAAAGTCCTATAATAATATACGAAGCCCTAGAATAATATACGAGTTACTCAGTCTTAGAATAATGTAGACGTTACTGCGTCCTACAATAATATAGAAGTTACTGAGTCCTAGAATAATATACAAAGTCCTAGAATAATATACAAGATACTGAGTCCTAGAATAAAATACAAAGTCCTAGAATAATATAGAAGTTACTGAGTCCTAGAATAATATACAAAGTCCTAGAATAATATACGATTTACTGAGTTCTAGAATAATATGCAAAGTCCCAGAATAATATATGAGCTACTGAGTCCTAGACTAATATACTTGTTATTGAGTCTTAGAATAATATACAAAGTCCTGTAATAATATAAGAATTACTGTGTCCTAGAAAAAATGTACGATTTACTGAGTCCAGGAATAATATCCGAGTTACTTAGTCTTTGAATTAAATACAAAGTCCTAGAATAATGTACACGTTACTGAGTCCGAGTATAATATAGGAGTTGCTGACTCCTAGAATAATATACGAAGTCCTAGAAAAAAAAACTGTCTTAGAATTATATACAAGTTACTGAGTCCTAGAATAATATATGAAGTCCTAGAATAATATGCAATGTTCTAGAATAATATAGAAGTTACCGAGTCCTATAATAATATACGAAGTCCAAGAATAATATATGAGTTACTGAGTTTTAGAATAATATTCAATGTCCTACAATAATATAAGAGTTACTGAATCCTAGAATAATATACGAGTTACTGAGTCCTAGAATAATATACAAAGTCCCTGAATAATATAGGAGTTAAGGAGTCCTAGAACTGATTGACCCTTGGCTTGTTCCTTGACAACTCTACTGCCTAATCCCAACCTGCAACTACTCGTTACCGACCTTTTGGCTTGTTTACTGACCAAGCTGCTGTTTAATCCTTATCTGCTCATCCGCTACTGGAATCAAGCTTGCTCACACCCTGGTAGGGTAAACCTAAGTAATGCGACCTGGTACTAGCATGCAGCTAAATCCATCTCCACCATCAGGAGCTCTGGTGAACACCGGCTACTACTTAGAATCCGCACCTCAGGTGAGCCTGTGTCATCTGCCAGAGAGACTGCCTGTGCACCTATCCTGCTGTTCAGTGGTTTTCCTGCAACTGCTATATCAATTGATCTTCAAGCCCGACACCTGATCGTGACAGCTAGGGTAATATACAAAGTCGTAGAATAATATTGGAGTTACTGAGTCCTAGAATACTATATGAAGTCCTAGAAGAATATATAAGTTACAGAGTCCTAGAATGTTATATGAGTTACTGAGTCTTAGAATAATATACGAAGCCCTAGAATAATATACAAGTTACTGAATCCTAGAATAATATACAAGATACTGAGTCCCAGAATAAAATACAAAGTGATAGAATAATATAGAAGTTACTGAGTCCTAGACCAATATACAAAGTCCTATAATAATATACGAAGCCCTAGAATAATATACGAGTTACTGAGTCTTAGAATAATGTAGACGTTACTGCGTCCTACAATAATATAGAAGTTACTGAGTCCTAGAATAATATACAAAGTCCTAGAATAATATACAAGATACTGAGTCCTAGAATAAAATACAAAGTCCTAGAATAATATACAAGTTACTGAGTCCTAGAATAATATACAAAGTCCTAGAATAATATACGATTTACAGAGTTCTAGAATAATATGCAAAGTCCCAGAATAATATATGAGCTACTGAGTCCTAGACTAATATACTTGTTATTGAGTCTTAGAATAATATACAAAGTCCTGTAATAATATAAGAATTACTGTGTCCTAGAAAAAATGTACGATTTACTGAGTCCAGGAATAATATCCGAGTTACTTAGTCTTTGAATTAAATACAAAGTCCTAGAATAATGTACACGTTACTGAGTCCGAGTATAATATAGGAGTTGCTGACTCCTAGAATAATATACGAAGTCCTAGAAAAAAAAAAACTGTCTTAGAATTATATACAAGTTACTGAGTCCTAGAATAATATATGAAGTCCTAGAATAATATGCAATGTTCTAGAATAATATAGAAGTTACCGAGTCCTATAATAATATACGAAGTCCAAGAATAATATATGAGTTACTGAGTTTTAGAATAATATTCAATGTCCTACAATAATATAAGAGTTACTGAATCCTAGAATAATATACGAGTTACTGTGTCCTAGAATAATATACAAAGTCCCTGAATAATATAGGAGTTAAGGAGTCCTAGAACTGATTGACCCTTGGCTTGTTCCTTGACAACTCTACTGCCTAATCCCAACCTGCAACTACTCGTTACCGACCTTTTGGCTTGTTTACTGACCAAGCTGCTGTTTAATCCTTATCTGCTCATCCGCTACTGGAATCAAGCTTGCTCACACCCTGGTAGGGTAAACCTAAGTAATGCGACCTGGTACTAGCATGCAGCTAAATCCATCTCCACCATCAGGAGCTCTGGTGAACACCGGCTACTACTTAGAATCCGCACCTCAGGTGAGCCTGTGTCATCTGCCAGAGAGACTGCCTGTGCACCTATCCTGCTGTTCAGTGGTTTTCCTGCAACTGCTATATCAATTGATCTTCAAGCCCGACACCTGATCGTGACAGCTAGGGTAATATACAAAGTCGTAGAATAATATTGGAGTTACTGAGTCCTAGAATACTATATGAAGTCCTAGAAGAATATATAGGTTACAGAGTCCTAGAATGTTATATGAGTTACTGAGTCTTAGAATAATATACGAAGCCCTAGAATAATATACAAGTTACTGAATCCTAGAATAATATACAAGATACTGAGTCCCAGAATAAATTACAAAGTGATAGAATAATATAGAAGTTACTGAGTCCTAGACCAATATACAAAGTCCTATAATAATATACGAAGCCCTAGAATAATATACGAGTTACTCAGTCTTAGAATAATGTAGACGTTACTGCGTCCTACAATAATATAGAAGTTACTGAGTCCTAGAATAATATACAAAGTCCTAGAATAATATACAAGATACTGAGTCCTAGAATAAAATACAAAGTCCTAGAATAATATAGAAGTTACTGAGTCCTAGAATAATATACAAAGTCCTAGAATAATATACGATTTACTGAGTTCTAGAATAATATGCAAAGTCCCAGAATAATATATGAGCTACTGAGTCCTAGACTAATATACTTGTTATTGAGTCTTAGAATAATATACAAAGTCCTGTAATAATATAAGAATTACTGTGTCCTAGAAAAAATGTACGATTTACTGAGTCCAGGAATAATATCCGAGTTACTTAGTCTTTGAATTAAATACAAAGTCCTAGAATAATGTACACGTTACTGAGTCCGAGTATAATATAGGAGTTGCTGACTCCTAGAATAATATACGAAGTCCTAGAAAAAAAAACTGTCTTAGAATTATATACAAGTTACTGAGTCCTAGAATAATATATGAAGTCCTAGAATAATATGCAATGTTCTAGAATAATATAGAAGTTACCGAGTCCTATAATAATATGCGAAGTCCAAGAATAATATATGAGTTACTGAGTTTTAGAATAATATTCAATGTCCTACAATAATATAAGAGTTACTGAATCCTAGAATAATATACGAGTTACTGAGTCCTAGAATAATATACAAAGTCCCTGAATAATATAGGAGTTAAGGAGTCCTAGAACTGATTGACCCTTGGCTTGTTCCTTGACAACTCTACTGCCTAATCCCAACCTGCAACTACTCGTTACCGACCTTTTGGCTTGTTTACTGACCAAGCTGCTGTTTAATCCTTATCTGCTCATCCGCTACTGGAATCAAGCTTGCTCACACCCTGGTAGGGTAAACCTAAGTAATGCGACCTGGTACTAGCATGCAGCTAAATCCATCTCCACCATCAGGAGCTCTGGTGAACACCGGCTACTACTTAGAATCCGCACCTCAGGTGAGCCTGTGTCATCTGCCAGAGAGACTGCCTGTGCACCTATCCTGCTGTTCAGTGGTTTTCCTGCAACTGCTATATCAATTGATCTTCAAGCCCGACACCTGATCGTGACAGCTAGGGTAATATACAAAGTCGTAGAATAATATTGGAGTTACTGAGTCCTAGAATACTATATGAAGTCCTAGAAGAATATATAAGTTACAGAGTCCTAGAATGTTATATGAGTTACTGAGTCTTAGAATAATATACGAAGCCCTAGAATAATATACAAGTTACTGAATCCTAGAATAATATACAAGATACTGAGTCCCAGAATAAAATACAAAGTGATAGAATAATATAGAAGTTACTGAGTCCTAGACCAATATACAAAGTCCTATAATAATATACGAAGCCCTAGAATAATATACGAGTTACTGAGTCTTAGAATAATGTAGACGTTACTGCGTCCTACAATAATATAGAAGTTACTGAGTCCTAGAATAATATACAAAGTCCTAGAATAATATACAAGATACTGAGTCCTAGAATAAAATACAAAGTCCTAGAATAATATACAAGTTACTGAGTCCTAGAATAATATACAAAGTCCTAGAATAATATACGATTTACAGAGTTCTAGAATAATATGCAAAGTCCCAGAATAATATATGAGCTACTGAGTCCTAGACTAATATACTTGTTATTGAGTCTTAGAATAATATACAAAGTCCTGTAATAATATAAGAATTACTGTGTCCTAGAAAAAATGTACGATTTACTGAGTCCAGGAATAATATCCGAGTTACTTAGTCTTTGAATTAAATACAAAGTCCTAGAATAATGTACACGTTACTGAGTCCGAGTATAATATAGGAGTTGCTGACTCCTAGAATAATATACGAAGTCCTAGAAAAAAAAAACTGTCTTAGAATTATATACAAGTTACTGAGTCCTAGAATAATATATGAAGTCCTAGAATAATATGCAATGTTCTAGAATAATATAGAAGTTACCGAGTCCTATAATAATATACGAAGTCCAAGAATAATATATGAGTTACTGAGTTTTAGAATAATATTCAATGTCCTACAATAATATAAGAGTTACTGAATCCTAGAATAATATACGAGTTACTGAGTCCTAGAATAATATACAAAGTCCCTGAATAATATAGGAGTTAAGGAGTCCTAGAACTGATTGACCCTTGGCTTGTTCCTTGACAACTCTACTACCTAATCCCAACCTGCAACTACTCGTTACCGACCTTTTGGCTTGTTTACTGACCAAGCTGCTGTTTAATCCTTATCTGCTCATCCGCTACTGGAATCAAGCTTGCTCACACCCTGGTAGGGTAAACCTAAGTAATGCGACCTGGTACTAGCATGCAGCTAAATCCATCTCCACCATCAGGAGCTCTGGTGAACACCGGCTACTACTTAGAATCCGCACCTCAGGTGAGCCTGTGTCATCTGCCAGAGAGACTGCCTGTGCACCTATCCTGCTGTTCAGTGGTTTTCCTGCAACTGCTATATCAATTGATCTTCAAGCCCGACACCTGATCGTGACAGCTAGGGTAATATACAAAGTCGTAGAATAATATTGGAGTTACTGAGTCCTAGAATACTATATGAAGTCCTAGAAGAATATATACGTTACAGAGTCCTAGAATGTTATATGAGTTACTGAGTCTTAGAATAATATACGAAGCCCTAGAATAATATACAAGTTACTGAATCCTAGAATAATATACAAGATACTGAGTCCCAGAATAAAATACAAAGTGATAGAATAATATAGAAGTTACTGAGTCCTAGACCAATATACAAAGTCCTATAATAATATACGAAGCCCTAGAATAATATACGAGTTACTGAGTCTTAGAATAATGTAGACGTTACTGCGTCCTACAATAATATAGAAGTTACTGAGTCCTAGAATAATATACAAAGTCCTAGAATAATATACAAGATACTGAGTCCTAGAATAAAATACAAAGTCCTAGAATAATATACAAGTTACTGAGTCCTAGAATAATATACAAAGTCCTAGAATAATATACGATTTACCGAGTTCTAGAATAATATGCAAAGTCCCAGAATAATATATGAGCTACTGAGTCCTAGACTAATATACTTGTTATTGAGTCTTAGAATAATATACAAAGTCCTGTAATAATATAAGAATTACTGTGTCCTAGAAAAAATGTACGATTTACTGAGTCCAGGAATAATATCCGAGTTACTTAGTCTTTGAATTAAATACAAAGTCCTAGAATAATGTACACGTTACTGAGTCCGAGTATAATATAGGAGTTGCTGACTCCTAGAATAATATACGAAGTCCTAGAAAAAAAAACTGTCTTAGAATTATATACAAGTTACTGAGTCCTAGAATAATATATGAAGTCCTAGAATAATATGCAATGTTCTAGAATAATATAGAAGTTACCGAGTCCTATAATAATATACGAAGTCCAAGAATAATATATGAGTTACTGAGTTTTAGAATAATATTCAATGTCCTAGAATAATATAAGAGTTACTGAATCCTAGAATAATATATGAGTTACTGAGTCCTAGAATAATATACAAAGTCCCTGAATAATATAGGAGTTAAGGAGTCCTAGAACTGATTGACCCTTGGCTTGTTCCTTGACAACTCTACTACCTAATCCCAACCTGCAACTACTCGTTACCGACCTTTTGGCTTGTTTACTGACCAAGCTGCTGTTTAATCCTTATCTGCTCATCCGCTACTGGAATCAAGCTTGCTCACACCCTGGTAGGGTAAACCTAAGTAATGCGACCTGGTACTAGCATGCAGCTAAATCCATCTCCACCATCAGGAGCTCTGGTGAACACCGGCTACTACTTAGAATCCGCACCTCAGGTGAGCCTGTGTCATCTGCCAGAGAGACTGCCTGTGCACCTATCCTGCTGTTCAGTGGTTTTCCTGCAACTGCTATATCAATTGATCTTCAAGCCCGACACCTGATCGTGACAGCTAGGGTAATATACAAAGTCGTAGAATAATATTGGAGTTACTGAGTCCTAGAATACTATATGAAGTCCTAGAAGAATATATAAGTTACAGAGTCCTAGAATGTTATATGAGTTACTGAGTCTTAGAATAATATACGAAGCCCTAGAATAATATACAAGTTACTGAATCCTAGAATAATATACAAGATACTGAGTCCCAGAATAAAATACAAAGTGATAGAATAATATAGAAGTTACTGAGTCCTAGACCAATATACAAAGTCCTATAATAATATACGAAGCCCTAGAATAATATACGAGTTACTGAGTCTTAGAATAATGTAGACGTTACTGCGTCCTACAATAATATAGAAGTTACTGAGTCCTAGAATAATATACAAAGTCCTAGAATAATATACAAGATACTGAGTCCTAGAATAAAATACAAAGTCCTAGAATAATATAGAAGTTACTGAGTCCTAGAATAATATACAAAGTCCTAGAATAATATACGATTTACTGAGTTCTAGAATAATATGCAAAGTCCCAGAATAATATATGAGCTACTGAGTCCTAGACTAATATACTTGTTATTGAGTCTTAGAATAATATACAAAGTCCTGTAATAATATAAGAATTACTGTGTCCTAGAAAAAATGTACGATTTACTGAGTCCAGGAATAATATCCGAGTTACTTAGTCTTTGAATTAAATACAAAGTCCTAGAATAATGTACACGTTACTGAGTCCGAGTATAATATAGGAGTTGCTGACTCCTAGAATAATATACGAAGTCCTAGAAAAAAAAACTGTCTTAGAATTATATACAAGTTACTGAGTCCTAGAATAATATATGAAGTCCTAGAATAATATGCAATGTTCTAGAATAATATAGAAGTTACCGAGTCCTATAATAATATACGAAGTCCAAGAATAATATATGAGTTACTGAGTTTTAGAATAATATTCAATGTCCTACAATAATATAAGAGTTACTGAATCCTAGAATAATATACGAGTTACTGAGTCCTAGAATAATATACAAAGTCCCTGAATAATATAGGAGTTAAGGAGTCCTAGAACTGATTGACCCTTGGCTTGTTCCTTGACAACTCTACTGCCTAATCCCAACCTGCAACTACTCGTTACCGACCTTTTGGCTTGTTTACTGACCAAGCTGCTGTTTAATCCTTATCTGCTCATCCGCTACTGGAATCAAGCTTGCTCACACCCTGGTAGGGTAAACCTAAGTAATGCGACCTGGTACTAGCATGCAGCTAAATCCATCTCCACCATCAGGAGCTCTGGTGAACACCGGCTACTACTTAGAATCCGCACCTCAGGTGAGCCTGTGTCATCTGCCAGAGAGACTGCCTGTGCACCTATCCTGCTGTTCAGTGGTTTTCCTGCAACTGCTATATCAATTGATCTTCAAGCCCGACACCTGATCGTGACAGCTAGGGTAATATACAAAGTCGTAGAATAATATTGGAGTTACTGAGTCCTAGAATACTATATGAAGTCCTAGAAGAATATATAAGTTACAGAGTCCTAGAATGTTATATGAGTTACTGAGTCTTAGAATAATATACGAAGCCCTAGAATAATATACAAGTTACTGAATCCTAGAATAATATACAAGATACTGAGTCCCAGAATAAAATACAAAGTGATAGAATAATATAGAAGTTACTGAGTCCTAGACCAATATACAAAGTCCTATAATAATATACGAAGCCCTAGAATAATATACGAGTTACTGAGTCTTAGAATAATGTAGACGTTACTGCGTCCTACAATAATATAGAAGTTACTGAGTCCTAGAATAATATACAAAGTCCTAGAATAATATACAAGATACTGAGTCCTAGAATAAAATACAAAGTCCTAGAATAATATACAAGTTACTGAGTCCTAGAATAATATACAAAGTCCTAGAATAATATACGATTTACAGAGTTCTAGAATAATATGCAAAGTCCCAGAATAATATATGAGCTACTGAGTCCTAGACTAATATACTTGTTATTGAGTCTTAGAATAATATACAAAGTCCTGTAATAATATAAGAATTACTGTGTCCTAGAAAAAATGTACGATTTACTGAGTCCAGGAATAATATCCGAGTTACTTAGTCTTTGAATTAAATACAAAGTCCTAGAATAATGTACACGTTACTGAGTCCGAGTATAATATAGGAGTTGCTGACTCCTAGAATAATATACGAAGTCCTAGAAAAAAAAAACTGTCTTAGAATTATATACAAGTTACTGAGTCCTAGAATAATATATGAAGTCCTAGAATAATATGCAATGTTCTAGAATAATATAGAAGTTACCGAGTCCTATAATAATATACGAAGTCCAAGAATAATATATGAGTTACTGAGTTTTAGAATAATATTCAATGTCCTACAATAATATAAGAGTTACTGAATCCTAGAATAATATACGAGTTACTGAGTCCTAGAATAATATACAAAGTCCCTGAATAATATAGGAGTTAAGGAGTCCTAGAACTGATTGACCCTTGGCTTGTTCCTTGACAACTCTACTACCTAATCCCAACCTGCAACTACTCGTTACCGACCTTTTGGCTTGTTTACTGACCAAGCTGCTGTTTAATCCTTATCTGCTCATCCGCTACTGGAATCAAGCTTGCTCACACCCTGGTAGGGTAAACCTAAGTAATGCGACCTGGTACTAGCATGCAGCTAAATCCATCTCCACCATCAGGAGCTCTGGTGAACACCGGCTACTACTTAGAATCCGCACCTCAGGTGAGCCTGTGTCATCTGCCAGAGAGACTGCCTGTGCACCTATCCTGCTGTTCAGTGGTTTTCCTGCAACTGCTATATCAATTGATCTTCAAGCCCGACACCTGATCGTGACAGCTAGGGTAATATACAAAGTCGTAGAATAATATTGGAGTTACTGAGTCCTAGAATACTATATGAAGTCCTAGAAGAATATATACGTTACAGAGTCCTAGAATGTTATATGAGTTACTGAGTCTTAGAATAATATACGAAGCCCTAGAATAATATACAAGTTACTGAATCCTAGAATAATATACAAGATACTGAGTCCCAGAATAAAATACAAAGTGATAGAATAATATAGAAGTTACTGAGTCCTAGACCAATATACAAAGTCCTATAATAATATACGAAGCCCTAGAATAATATACGAGTTACTGAGTCTTAGAATAATGTAGACGTTACTGCGTCCTACAATAATATAGAAGTTACTGAGTCCTAGAATAATATACAAAGTCCTAGAATAATATACAAGATACTGAGTCCTAGAATAAAATACAAAGTCCTAGAATAATATACAAGTTACTGAGTCCTAGAATAATATACAAAGTCCTAGAATAATATACGATTTACTGAGTTCTAGAATAATATGCAAAGTCCCAGAATAATATATGAGCTACTGAGTCCTAGACTAATATACTTGTTATTGAGTCTTAGAATAATATACAAAGTCCTGTAATAATATAAGAATTACTGTGTCCTAGAAAAAATGTACGATTTACTGAGTCCAGGAATAATATCCGAGTTACTTAGTCTTTGAATTAAATACAAAGTCCTAGAATAATGTACACGTTACTGAGTCCGAGTATAATATAGGAGTTGCTGACTCCTAGAATAATATACGAAGTCCTAGAAAAAAAAACTGTCTTAGAATTATATACAAGTTACTGAGTCCTAGAATAATATATGAAGTCCTAGAATAATATGCAATGTTCTAGAATAATATAGAAGTTACCGAGTCCTATAATAATATACGAAGTCCAAGAATAATATATGAGTTACTGAGTTTTAGAATAATATTCAATGTCCTACAATAATATAAGAGTTACTGAATCCTAGAATAATATACGAGTTACTGAGTCCTAGAATAATATACAAAGTCCCTGAATAATATAGGAGTTAAGGAGTCCTAGAACTGATTGACCCTTGGCTTGTTCCTTGACAACTCTACTACCTAATCCCAACCTGCAACTACTCGTTACCGACCTTTTGGCTTGTTTACTGACCAAGCTGCTGTTTAATCCTTATCTGCTCATCCGCTACTGGAATCAAGCTTGCTCACACCCTGGTAGGGTAAACCTAAGTAATGCGACCTGGTACTAGCATGCAGCTAAATCCATCTCCACCATCAGGAGCTCTGGTGAACACCGGCTACTACTTAGAATCCGCACCTCAGGTGAGCCTGTGTCATCTGCCAGAGAGACTGCCTGTGCACCTATCCTGCTGTTCAGTGGTTTTCCTGCAACTGCTATATCAATTGATCTTCAAGCCCGACACCTGATCGTGACAGCTAGGGTAATATACAAAGTCGTAGAATAATATTGGAGTTACTGAGTCCTAGAATACTATATGAAGTCCTAGAAGAATATATAAGTTACAGAGTCCTAGAATGTTATATGAGTTACTGAGTCTTAGAATAATATACGAAGCCCTAGAATAATATACAAGTTACTGAATCCTAGAATAATATACAAGATACTGAGTCCCAGAATAAAATACAAAGTGATAGAATAATATAGAAGTTACTGAGTCCTAGACCAATATACAAAGTCCTATAATAATATACGAAGCCCTAGAATAATATACGAGTTACTGAGTCTTAGAATAATGTAGACGTTACTGCGTCCTACAATAATATAGAAGTTACTGAGTCCTAGAATAATATACAAAGTCCTAGAATAATATACAAGATACTGAGTCCTAGAATAAAATACAACGTCCTAGAATAATATACAAGTTACTGAGTCCTAGAATAATATACAAAGTCCTAGAATAATATACGATTTACTGAGTTCTAGAATAATATGCAAAGTCCCAGAATAATATATGAGCTACTGAGTCCTAGACTAATATACTTGTTATTGAGTCTTAGAATAATATACAAAGTCCTGTAATAATATAAGAATTACTGTGTCCTAGAAAAAATTTACGATTTACTGAGTCCAGGAATAATATCCGAGTTACTTAGTCTTTGAATTAAATACAAAGTCCTAGAATAATGTACACGTTACTGAGTCCGAGTATAATATAGGAGTTGCTGACTCCTAGAATAATATACGAAGTCCTAGAAAAAAAAACTGTCTTAGAATTATATACAAGTTACTGAGTCCTAGAATAATATATGAAGTCCTAGAATAATATGCAATGTTCTAGAATAATATAGAAGTTACCGAGTCCTATAATAATATACGAAGTCCAAGAATAATATATGAGTTACTGAGTTTTAGAATAATATTCAATGTCCTAGAATAATATAAGAGTTACTGAATCCTAGAATAATATACGAGTTACTGAGTCCTAGAATAATATACAAAGTCCCTGAATAATATAGGAGTTAAGGAGTCCTAGAACTGATTGACCCTTGGCTTGTTCCTTGACAACTCTACTACCTAATCCCAACCTGCAACTACTCGTTACCGACCTTTTGGCTTGTTTACTGACCAAGCTGCTGTTTAATCCTTATCTGCTCATCCGCTACTGGAATCAAGCTTGCTCACACCCTGGTAGGGTAAACCTAAGTAATGCGACCTGGTACTAGCATGCAGCTAAATCCATCTCCACCATCAGGAGCTCTGGTGAACACCGGCTACTACTTAGAATCCGCACCTCAGGTGAGCCTGTGTCATCTGCCAGAGAGACTGCCTGTGCACCTATCCTGCTGTTCAGTGGTTTTCCTGCAACTGCTATATCAATTGATCTTCAAGCCCGACACCTGATCGTGACAGCTAGGGTAATATACAAAGTCGTAGAATAATATTGGAGTTACTGAGTCCTAGAATACTATATGAAGTCCTAGAAGAATATATAAGTTACAGAGTCCTAGAATGTTATATGAGTTACTGAGTCTTAGAATAATATACGAAGCCCTAGAATAATATACAAGTTACTGAATCCTAGAATAATATACAAGATACTGAGTCCCAGAATAAAATACAAAGTGATAGAATAATATAGAAGTTACTGAGTCCTAGACCAATATACAAAGTCCTATAATAATATACGAAGCCCTAGAATAATATACGAGTTACTGAGTCTTAGAATAATGTAGACGTTACTGCGTCCTACAATAATATAGAAGTTACTGAGTCCTAGAATAATATACAAAGTCCTAGAATAATATACAAGATACTGAGTCCTAGAATAAAATACAACGTCCTAGAATAATATACAAGTTACTGAGTCCTAGAATAATATACAAAGTCCTAGAATAATATACGATTTACTGAGTTCTAGAATAATATGCAAAGTCCCAGAATAATATATGAGCTACTGAGTCCTAGACTAATATACTTGTTATTGAGTCTTAGAATAATATACAAAGTCCTGTAATAATATAAGAATTACTGTGTCCTAGAAAAAATTTACGATTTACTGAGTCCAGGAATAATATCCGAGTTACTTAGTCTTTGAATTAAATACAAAGTCCTAGAATAATGTACACGTTACTGAGTCCGAGTATAATATAGGAGTTGCTGACTCCTAGAATAATATACGAAGTCCTAGAAAAAAAAACTGTCTTAGAATTATATACAAGTTACTGAGTCCTAGAATAATATATGAAGTCCTAGAATAATATGCAATGTTCTAGAATAATATAGAAGTTACCGAGTCCTATAATAATATACGAAGTCCAAGAATAATATATGAGTTACTGAGTTTTAGAATAATATTCAATGTCCTAGAATAATATAAGAGTTACTGAATCCTAGAATAATATACGAGTTACTGAGTCCTAGAATAATATACAAAGTCCCTGAATAATATAGGAGTTAAGGAGTCCTAGAACTGATTGACCCTTGGCTTGTTCCTTGACAACTCTACTACCTAATCCCAACCTGCAACTACTCGTTACCGACCTTTTGGCTTGTTTACTGACCAAGCTGCTGTTTAATCCTTATCTGCTCATCCGCTACTGGAATCAAGCTTGCTCACACCCTGGTAGGGTAAACCTAAGTAATGCGACCTGGTACTAGCATGCAGCTAAATCCATCTCCACCATCAGGAGCTCTGGTGAACACCGGCTACTACTTAGAATCCGCACCTCAGGTGAGCCTGTGTCATCTGCCAGAGAGACTGCCTGTGCACCTATCCTGCTGTTCAGTGGTTTTCCTGCAACTGCTATATCAATTGATCTTCAAGCCCGACACCTGATCGTGACAGCTAGGGTAATATACAAAGTCGTAGAATAATATTGGAGTTACTGAGTCCTAGAATACTATATGAAGTCCTAGAAGAATATATAAGTTACAGAGTCCTAGAATGTTATATGAGTTACTGAGTCTTAGAATAATATACGAAGCCCTAGAATAATATACAAGTTACTGAATCCTAGAATAATATACAAGATACTGAGTCCCAGAATAAAATACAAAGTGATAGAATAATATAGAAGTTACTGAGTCCTAGACCAATATACAAAGTCCTATAATAATATACGAAGCCCTAGAATAATATACGAGTTACTGAGTCTTAGAATAATGTAGACGTTACTGCGTCCTACAATAATATAGAAGTTACTGAGTCCTAGAATAATATACAAAGTCCTAGAATAATATACAAGATACTGAGTCCTAGAATAAAATACAAAGTCCTAGAATAATATACAAGTTACTGAGTCCTAGAATAATATACAAAGTCCTAGAATAATATACGATTTACTGAGTTCTAGAATAATATGCAAAGTCCCAGAATAATATATGAGCTACTGAGTCCTAGACTAATATACTTGTTATTGAGTCTTAGAATAATATACAAAGTCCTGTAATAATATAAGAATTACTGTGTCCTAGAAAAAATGTACGATTTACTGAGTCCAGGAATAATATCCGAGTTACTTAGTCTTTGAATTAAATACAAAGTCCTAGAATAATGTACACGTTACTGAGTCCGAGTATAATATAGGAGTTGCTGACTCCTAGAATAATATACGAAGTCCTAGAAAAAAAAACTGTCTTAGAATTATATACAAGTTACTGAGTCCTAGAATAATATATGAAGTCCTAGAATAATATGCAATGTTCTAGAATAATATAGAAGTTACCGAGTCCTATAATAATATACGAAGTCCAAGAATAATATATGAGTTACTGAGTTTTAGAATAATATTCAATGTCCTACACTAATATAAGAGTTACTGAATCCTAGAATAATATACGAGTTACTGAGTCCTAGAATAATATACAAAGTCCCTGAATAATATAGGAGTTAAGGAGTCCTAGAACTGATTGACCCTTGGCTTGTTCCTTGACAACTCTACTGCCTAATCCCAACCTGCAACTACTCGTTACCGACCTTTTGGCTTGTTTACTGACCAAGCTGCTGTTTAATCCTTATCTGCTCATCCGCTACTGGAATCAAGCTTGCTCACACCCTGGTAGGGTAAACCTAAGTAATGCGACCTGGTACTAGCATGCAGCTAAATCCATCTCCACCATCAGGAGCTCTGGTGAACACCGGCTACTACTTAGAATCCGCACCTCAGGTGAGCCTGTGTCATCTGCCAGAGAGACTGCCTGTGCACCTATCCTGCTGTTCAGTGGTTTTCCTGCAACTGCTATATCAATTGATCTTCAAGCCCGACACCTGATCGTGACAGCTAGGGTAATATACAAAGTCGTAGAATAATATTAGAGTTACTGAGTCCTAGAATACTATATGAAGTCCTAGAAGAATATATAAGTTACAGAGTCCTAGAATGTTATATGAGTTACTGAGTCTTAGAATAATATACGAAGCCCTAGAATAATATACAAGTTACTGAATCCTAGAATAATATACAAGATACTGAGTCCCAGAATAAAATACAAAGTGATAGAATAATATAGAAGTTACTGAGTCCTAGACCAATATACAAAGTCCTATAATAATATACGAAGCCCTAGAATATTATACGAGTTACTGAGTCTTAGAATAATGTAGACGTTACTGCGTCCTACAATAATATAGAAGTTACTGAGTCCTAGAATAATATACAAAGTCCTAGAATAATATACAAGATACTGAGTCCTAGAATAAAATACAAAGTCCTAGAATAATATAGAAGTTACTGAGTCCTAGAATAATATACAAAGTCCTAGAATAATATACGATTTACTGAGTTCTAGAATAATATGCAAAGTCCCAGAATAATATATGAGCTACTGAGTCCTAGACTAATATACTTGTTATTGAGTCTTAGAATAATATACAAAGTCCTGTAATAATATAAGAATTACTGTGTCCTAGAAAAAATGTACGATTTACTGAGTCCAGGAATAATATCCGAGTTACTTAGTCTTTGAATTAAATACAAAGTCCTAGAATAATGTACACGTTACTGAGTCCGAGTATAATATAGGAGTTGCTGACTCCTAGAATAATATACGAAGTCCTAGAAAAAAAAACTGTCTTAGAATTATATACAAGTTACTGAGTCCTAGAATAATATATGAAGTCCTAGAATAATATGCAATGTTCTAGAATAATATAGAAGTTACCGAGTCCTATAATAATATACGAAGTCCAAGAATAATATATGAGTTACTGAGTTTTAGAATAATATTCAATGTCCTACAATAATATAAGAGTTACTGAATCCTAGAATAATATACGAGTTACTGAGTCCTAGAATAATATACAAAGTCCCTGAATAATATAGGAGTTAAGGAGTCCTAGAACTGATTGACCCTTGGCTTGTTCCTTGACAACTCTACTGCCTAATCCCAACCTGCAACTACTCGTTACCGACCTTTTGGCTTGTTTACTGACCAAGCTGCTGTTTAATCCTTATCTGCTCATCCGCTACTGGAATCAAGCTTGCTCACACCCTGGTAGGGTAAACCTAAGTAATGCGACCTGGTACTAGCATGCAGCTAAATCCATCTCCACCATCAGGAGCTCTGGTGAACACCGGCTACTACTTAGAATCCGCACCTCAGGTGAGCCTGTGTCATCTGCCAGAGAGACTGCCTGTGCACCTATCCTGCTGTTCAGTGGTTTTCCTGCAACTGCTATATCAATTGATCTTCAAGCCCGACACCTGATCGTGACAGCTAGGGTAATATACAAAGTCGTAGAATAATATTGGAGTTACTGAGTCCTAGAATACTATATGAAGTCCTAGAAGAATATATAAGTTACAGAGTCCTAGAATGTTATATGAGTTACTGAGTCTTAGAATAATATACGAAGCCCTAGAATAATATACAAGTTACTGAATCCTAGAATAATATACAAGATACTGAGTCCCAGAATAAAATACAAAGTGATAGAATAATATAGAAGTTACTGAGTCCTAGACCAATATACAAAGTCCTATAATAATATACGAAGCCCTAGAATATTATACGAGTTACTGAGTCTTAGAATAATGTAGACGTTACTGCGTCCTACAATAATATAGAAGTTACTGAGTCCTAGAATAATATACAAAGTCCTAGAATAATATACAAGATACTGAGTCCTAGAATAAAATACAAAGTCCTAGAATAATATAGAAGTTACTGAGTCCTAGAATAATATACAAAGTCCTAGAATAATATACGATTTACTGAGTTCTAGAATAATATGCAAAGTCCCAGAATAATATATGAGCTACTGAGTCCTAGACTAATATACTTGTTATTGAGTCTTAGAATAATATACAAAGTCCTGTAATAATATAAGAATTACTGTGTCCTAGAAAAAATGTACGATTTACTGAGTCCAGGAATAATATCCGAGTTACTTAGTCTTTGAATTAAATACAAAGTCCTAGAATAATGTACACGTTACTGAGTCCGAGTATAATATAGGAGTTGCTGACTCCTAGAATAATATACGAAGTCCTAGAAAAAAAAACTGTCTTAGAATTATATACAAGTTACTGAGTCCTAGAATAATATATGAAGTCCTAGAATAATATGCAATGTTCTAGAATAATATAGAAGTTACCGAGTCCTATAATAATATACGAAGTCCAAGAATAATATATGAGTTACTGAGTTTTAGAATAATATTCAATGTCCTACAATAATATAAGAGTTACTGAATCCTAGAATAATATACGAGTTACTGAGTCCTAGAATAATATACAAAGTCCCTGAATAATATAGGAGTTAAGGAGTCCTAGAACTGATTGACCCTTGGCTTGTTCCTTGACAACTCTACTGCCTAATCCCAACCTGCAACTACTCGTTACCGACCTTTTGGCTTGTTTACTGACCAAGCTGCTGTTTAATCCTTATCTGCTCATCCGCTACTGGAATCAAGCTTGCTCACACCCTGGTAGGGTAAACCTAAGTAATGCGACCTGGTACTAGCATGCAGCTAAATCCATCTCCACCATCAGGAGCTCTGGTGAACACCGGCTACTACTTAGAATCCGCACCTCAGGTGAGCCTGTGTCATCTGCCAGAGAGACTGCCTGTGCACCTATCCTGCTGTTCAGTCGTTTTCCTGCAACTGCTATATCAATTGATCTTCAAGCCCGACACCTGATCGTGACAGCTAGGGTAATATACAAAGTCGTAGAATAATATTGGAGTTACTGAGTCCTAGAATACTATATGAAGTCCTAAAAGAATATATAAGTTACAGAGTCCTAGAATGTTATATGAGTTACTGAGTCTTAGAATAATATACGAAGCCCTAGAATAATATACAAGTTACTGAATCCTAGAATAATATACAAGATACTGAGTCCCAGAATAAAATACAAAGTGATAGAATAATATAGAAGTTACTGAGTCCTAGACCAATATACAAAGTCCTATAATAATATACGAAGCCCTAGAATAATATACGAGTTACTGAGTCTTAGAATAATGTAGACGTTACTGCGTCCTACAATAATATAGAAGTTACTGAGTCCTAGAATAATATACAAAGTCCTAGAATAATATACAAGATACTGAGTCCTAGAATAAAATACAAAGTCCTAGAATAATATACAAGTTACTGAGTCCTAGAATAATATACAAAGTCCTAGAATAATATACGATTTACTGAGTTCTAGAATAATATGCAAAGTCCCAGAATAATATATGAGCTACTGAGTCCTAGACTAATATACTTGTTATTGAGTCTTAGAATAATATACAAAGTCCTGTAATAATATAAGAATTACTGTGTCCTAGAAAAAATGTACGATTTACTGAGTCCAGGAATAATATCCGAGTTACTTAGTCTTTGAATTAAATACAAAGTCCTAAAATAATGTACACGTTACTGAGTCCGAGTATAATATAGGAGTTGCTGACTCCTAGAATAATATACGAAGTCCTAGAAAAAAAAACTGTCTTAGAATTATATACAAGTTACTGAGTCCTAGAATAATATATGAAGTCCTAGAATAATATGCAATGTTCTAGAATAATATAGAAGTTACCGAGTCCTATAATAATATACGAAGTCCAAGAATAATATATGAGTTACTGAGTTTTAGAATAATATTCAATGTCCTACAATAATATAAGAGTTACTGAATCCTAGAATAATATACGAGTTACTGAGTCCTAGAATAATATACAAAGTCCCTGAATAATATAGGAGTTAAGGAGTCCTAGAACTGATTGACCCTTGGCTTGTTCCTTGACAACTCTACTGCCTAATCCCAACCTGCAACTACTCGTTACCGACCTTTTGGCTTGTTTACTGACCAAGCTGCTGTTTAATCCTTATCTGCTCATCCGCTACTGGAATCAAGCTTGCTCACACCCTGGTAGGGTAAACCTAAGTAATGCGACCTGGTACTAGCATGCAGCTAAATCCATCTCCACCATCAGGATCTCTGGTGAACACCGGCTACTACTTAGAATCCGCACCTCAGGTGAGCCTGTGTCATCTGCCAGAGAGACTGCCTGTGCACCTATCCTGCTGTTCAGTCGTTTTCCTGCAACTGCTATATCAATTGATCTTCAAGCCCGACACCTGATCGTGACAGCTAGGGTAATATACAAAGTCGTAGAATAATATTGGAGTTACTGAGTCCTAGAATACTATATGAAGTCCTAGAAGAATATATAAGTTACAGAGTCCTAGAATGTTATATGAGTTACTGAGTCTTAGAATAATATACGAAGCCCTAGAATAATATACAAGTTACTGAATCCTAGAATAATATACAAGATACTGAGTCCCAGAATAAAATACAAAGTGATAGAATAATATAGAAGTTACTGAGTCCTAGACCAATATACAAAGTCCTATAATAATATACGAAGCCCTAGAATAATATACGAGTTACTGAGTCTTAGAATAATGTAGACGTTACTGCGTCCTACAATAATATAGAAGTTACTGAGTCCTAGAATAATATACAAAGTCCTAGAATAATATACAAGATACTGAGTCCTAGAATAAAATACAAAGTCCTAGAATAATATACAAGTTACTGAGTCCTAGAATAATATACAAAGTCCTAGAATAATATACGATTTACTGAGTTCTAGAATAATATGCAAAGTCCCAGAATAATATATGAGCTACTGAGTCCTAGACTAATATACTTGTTATTGAGTCTTAGAATAATATACAAAGTCCTGTAATAATATAAGAATTACTGTGTCCTAGAAAAAATGTACGATTTACTGAGTCCAGGAATAATATCCGAGTTACTTAGTCTTTGAATTAAATACAAAGTCCTAGAATAATGTACACGTTACTGAGTCCGAGTATAATATAGGAGTTGCTGACTCCTAGAATAATATACGAAGTCCTAGAAAAAAAAAACTGTCTTAGAATTATATACAAGTTACTGAGTCCTAGAATAATATATGAAGTCCTAGAATAATATGCAATGTTCTAGAATAATATAGAAGTTACCGAGTCCTATAATAATATACGAAGTCCAAGAATAATATATGAGTTACTGAGTTTTAGAATAATATTCAATGTCCTACAATAATATAAGAGTTACTGAATCCTAGAATAATATACGAGTTACTGAGTCCTAGAATAATATACAAAGTCCCTGAATAATATAGGAGTTAAGGAGTCCTAGAACTGATTGACCCTTGGCTTGTTCCTTGACAACTCTACTGCCTAATCCCAACCTGCAACTACTCGTTACCGACCTTTTGGCTTGTTTACTGACCAAGCTGCTGTTTAATCCTTATCTGCTCATCCGCTACTGGAATCAAGCTTGCTCACACCCTGGTAGGGTAAACCTAAGTAATGCGACCTGGTACTAGCATGCAGCTAAATCCATCTCCACCATCAGGAGCTCTGGTGAACACCGGCTACTACTTAGAATCCGCACCTCAGGTGAGCCTGTGTCATCTGCCAGAGAGACTGCCTGTGCACCTATCCTGCTGTTCAGTGGTTTTCCTGCAACTGCTATATCAATTGATCTTCAAGCCCGACACCTGATCGTGACAGCTAGGGTAATATACAAAGTCGTAGAATAATATTGGAGTTACTGAGTCCTAGAATACTATATGAAGTCCTAGAAGAATATATAAGTTACAGAGTCCTAGAATGTTATATGAGTTACTGAGTCTTAGAATAATATACGAAGCCCTAGAATAATATACAAGTTACTGAATCCTAGAATAATATACAAGATACTGAGTCCCAGAATAAAATACAAAGTGATAGAATAATATAGAAGTTACTGAGTCCTAGACCAATATACAAAGTCCTATAATAATATACGAAGCCCTAGAATAATATACGAGTTACTGAGTCTTAGAATAATGTAGACGTTACTGCGTCCTACAATAATATAGAAGTTACTGAGTCCTAGAATAATATACAAAGTCCTAGAATAATATACAAGATACTGAGTCCTAGAATAAAATACAAAGTCCTAGAATAATATACAAGTTACTGAGTCCTAGAATAATATACAAAGTCCTAGAATAATATACGATTTACTGAGTTCTAGAATAATATGCAAAGTCCCAGAATAATATATGAGCTACTGAGTCCTAGACTAATATACTTGTTATTGAGTCTTAGAATAATATACAAAGTCCTGTAATAATATAAGAATTACTGTGTCCTAGAAAAAATGTACGATTTACTGAGTCCAGGAATAATATCCGAGTTACTTAGTCTTTGAATTAAATACAAAGTCCTAGAATAATGTACACGTTACTGAGTCCGAGTATAATATAGGAGTTGCTGACTCCTAGAATAATATACGAAGTCCTAGAAAAAAAAACTGTCTTAGAATTATATACAAGTTACTGAGTCCTAGAATAATATATGAAGTCCTAGAATAATATGCAATGTTCTAGAATAATATAGAAGTTACCGAGTCCTATAATAATATACGTAGTCCAAGAATAAAATATGAGTTACTGAGTTTTAGAATAATATTCAATGTCCTACAATAATATAAGAGTTACTGAATCCTAGAATAATATACGAGTTACTGAGTCCTAGAATAATATACAAAGTCCCTGAATAATATAGGAGTTAAGGAGTCCTAGAACTGATTGACCCTTGGCTTGTTCCTTGACAACTCTACTGCCTAATCCCAACCTGCAACTACTCGTTACCGACCTTTTGGCTTGTTTACTGACCAAGCTGCTGTTTAATCCTTATCTGCTCATCCGCTACTGGAATCAAGCTTGCTCACACCCTGGTAGGGTAAACCTAAGTAATGCGACCTGGTACTAGCATGCAGCTAAATCCATCTCCACCATCAGGAGCTCTGGTGAACACCGGCTACTACTTAGAATCCGCACCTCAGGTGAGCCTGTGTCATCTGCCAGAGAGACTGCCTGTGCACCTATCCTGCTGTTCAGTGGTTTTCCTGCAACTGCTATATCAATTGATCTTCAAGCCCGACACCTGATCGTGACAGCTAGGGTAATATACAAAGTCGTAGAATAATATTGGAGTTACTGAGTCCTAGAATACTATATGAAGTCCTAGAAGAATATATAAGTTACAGAGTCCTAGAATGTTATATGAGTTACTGAGTCTTAGAATAATATACGAAGCCCTAGAATAATATACAAGTTACTGAATCCTAGAATAATATACAAGATACTGAGTCCCAGAATAAAATACAAAGTGATAGAATAATATAGAAGTTACTGAGTCCTAGACCAATATACAAAGTCCTATAATAATATACGAAGCCCTAGAATAATATACGAGTTACTGAGTCTTAGAATAATGTAGACGTTACTGCGTCCTACAATAATATAGAAGTTACTGAGTCCTAGAATAATATACAAAGTCCTAGAATAATATACAAGATACTGAGTCCTAGAATAAAATACAAAGTCCTAGAATAATATACAAGTTACTGAGTCCTAGAATAATATACAAAGTCCTAGAATAATATACGATTTACTGAGTTCTAGAATAATATGCAAAGTCCCAGAATAATATATGAGCTACTGAGTCCTAGACTAATATACTTGTTATTGAGTCTTAGAATAATATACAAAGTCCTGTAATAATATAAGAATTACTGTGTCCTAGAAAAAATGTACGATTTACTGAGTCCAGGAATAATATCCGAGTTACTTAGTCTTTGAATTAAATACAAAGTCCTAGAATAATGTACACGTTACTGAGTCCGAGTATAATATAGGAGTTGCTGACTCCTAGAATAATATACGAAGTCCTAGAAAAAAAAAACTGTCTTAGAATTATATACAAGTTACTGAGTCCTAGAATAATATATGAAGTCCTAGAATAATATGCAATGTTCTAGAATAATATAGAAGTTACCGAGTCCTATAATAATATACGAAGTCCAAGAATAATATATGAGTTACTGAGTTTTAGAATAATATTCAATGTCCTACAATAATATAAGAGTTACTGAATCCTAGAATAATATACGAGTTACTGAGTCCTAGAATAATATACAAAGTCCCTGAATAATATAGGAGTTAAGGAGTCCTAGAACTGATTGACCCTTGGCTTGTTCCTTGACAACTCTACTGCCTAATCCCAACCTGCAACTACTCGTTACCGACCTTTTGGCTTGTTTACTGACCAAGCTGCTGTTTAATCCTTATCTGCTCATCCGCTACTGGAATCAAGCTTGCTCACACCCTGGTAGGGTAAACCTAAGTAATGCGACCTGGTACTAGCATGCAGCTAAATCCATCTCCACCATCAGGAGCTCTGGTGAACACCGGCTACTACTTAGAATCCGCACCTCAGGTGAGCCTGTGTCATCTGCCAGAGAGACTGCCTGTGCACCTATCCTGCTGTTCAGTGGTTTTCCTGCAACTGCTATATCAATTGATCTTCAAGCCCGACACCTGATCGTGACAGCTAGGGTAATATACAAAGTCGTAGAATAATATTGGAGTTACTGAGTCCTAGAATACTATATGAAGTCCTAGAAGAATATATAAGTTACAGAGTCCTAGAATGTTATATGAGTTACTGAGTCTTAGAATAATATACGAAGCCCTAGAATAATATACAAGTTACTGAATCCTAGAATAATATACAAGATACTGAGTCCCAGAATAAAATACAAAGTGATAGAATAATATAGAAGTTACTGAGTCCTAGACCAATATACAAAGTCCTATAATAATATACGAAGCCCTAGAATAATATACGAGTTACTGAGTCTTAGAATAATGTAGACGTTACTGCGTCCTACAATAATATAGAAGTTACTGAGTCCTAGAATAATATACAAAGTCCTAGAATAATATACAAGATACTGAGTCCTAGAATAAAATACAAAGTCCTAGAATAATATACAAGTTACTGAGTCCTAGAATAATATACAAAGTCCTAGAATAATATACGATTTACTGAGTTCTAGAATAATATGCAAAGTCCCAGAATAATATATGAGCTACTGAGTCCTAGACTAATATACTTGTTATTGAGTCTTAGAATAATATACAAAGTCCTGTAATAATATAAGAATTACTGTGTCCTAGAAAAAATGTACGATTTACTGAGTCCAGGAATAATATCCGAGTTACTTAGTCTTTGAATTAAATACAAAGTCCTAGAATAATGTACACGTTACTGAGTCCGAGTATAATATAGGAGTTGCTGACTCCTAGAATAATATACGAAGTCCTAGAAAAAAAAAACTGTCTTAGAATTATATACAAGTTACTGAGTCCTAGAATAACATATGAAGTCCTAGAATAATATGCAATGTTCTAGAATAATATAGAAGTTACCGAGTCCTATAATAATATACGAAGTCCAAGAATAATATATGAGTTACTGAGTTTTAGAATAATATTCAATGTCCTACAATAATATAAGAGTTACTGAATCCTAGAATAATATACGAGTTACTGAGTCCTAGAATAATATACAAAGTCCCTGAATAATATAGGAGTTAAGGAGTCCTAGAACTGATTGACCCTTGGCTTGTTCCTTGACAACTCTACTGCCTAATCCCAACCTGCAACTACTCGTTACCGACCTTTTGGCTTGTTTACTGACCAAGCTGCTGTTTAATCCTTATCTGCTCATCCGCTACTGGAATCAAGCTTGCTCACACCCTGGTAGGGTAAACCTAAGTAATGCGACCTGGTACTAGCATGCAGCTAAATCCATCTCCACCATCAGGAGCTCTGGTGAACACCGGCTACTACTTAGAATCCGCACCTCAGGTGAGCCTGTGTCATCTGCCAGAGAGACTGCCTGTGCACCTATCCTGCTGTTCAGTGGTTTTCCTGCAACTGCTATATCAATTGATCTTCAAGCCCGACACCTGATCGTGACAGCTAGGGTAATATACAAAGTCGTAGAATAATATTGGAGTTACTGAGTCCTAGAATACTATATGAAGTCCTAGAAGAATATATAAGTTACAGAGTCCTAGAATGTTATATGAGTTACTGAGTCTTAGAATAATATACGAAGCCCTAGAATAATATACAAGTTACTGAATCCTAGAATAATATACAAGATACTGAGTCCCAGAATAAAATACAAAGTGATAGAATAATATAGAAGTTACTGAGTCCTAGACCAATATACAAAGTCCTATAATAATATACGAAGCCCTAGAATAATATACGAGTTACTGAGTCTTAGAATAATGTAGACGTTACTGCGTCCTACAATAATATAGAAGTTACTGAGTCCTAGAATAATATACAAAGTCCTAGAATAATATACAAGATACTGAGTCCTAGAATAAAATACAAAGTCCTAGAATAATATACAAGTTACTGAGTCCTAGAATAATATACAAAGTCCTAGAATAATATACGATTTACTGAGTTCTAGAATAATATGCAAAGTCCCAGAATAATATATGAGCTACTGAGTCCTAGACTAATATACTTGTTATTGAGTCTTAGAATAATATATAAAGTCCTGTAATAATATAAGAATTACTGTGTCCTAGAAAAAATGTACGATTTACTGAGTCCAGGAATAATATCCGAGTTACTTAGTCTTTGAATTAAATACAAAGTCCTAGAATAATGTACACGTTACTGAGTCCGAGTATAATATAGGAGTTGCTGACTCCTAGAATAGAAGTTACTGAGTCCTAGACCAATATACAAAGTCCTATAATAATATACGAAGCCCTAGAATAATATACGAGTTACTGAGTCTTAGAATAATGTAGACGTTACTGCGTCCTACAATAATATAGAAGTTACTGAGTCCTAGAATAATATACAAAGTCCTAGAATAATATACAAGATACTGAGTCCTAGAATAAAATACAAAGTCCTAGAATAATATACAAGTTACTGAGTCCTAGAATAATATACAAAGTCCTAGAATAATATACAATTTACTGAGTTATAGAATAATATGCAAAGTCCCAGAATAATATATGAGCTACTGAGTCCTAGACTAATATACTTGTTATTGAGTCTTAGAATAATATACAAAGTCCTGTAATAATATAAGAATTACTGTGTCCTAGAAAAAATGTACGATTTACTGAGTCCAGGAATAATATCCGAGTTACTTAGTCTTTGAATTAAATACAAAGTCCTAGAATAATGTACACGTTACTGAGTCCGAGTATAATATAGGAGTTGCTGACTCCTAGAATAATATACGAAGTCCTAGAAAAAAAAACTGTCTTAGAATTATATACAAGTTACTGAGTCCTAGAATAATATATGAAGTCCTAGAATAATATGCAGTGTTCTAGAATAATATAGAAGTTACCGAGTCCTATAATAATATACGAAGTCCAAGAATAAGATATGAGTTACTGAGTTTTAGAATAATATTCAATGTCCTACAATAATATAAGAGTTACTGAATCCTAGAATAATATACGAGTTACTGAGTCCTAGAATAATATACAAAGTCCCTGAATAATATAGGAGTTAAGGAGTCCTAGAACTGATTGACCCTTGGCTTGTTCCTTGACAACTCTACTGCCTAATCCCAACCTGCAACTACTCGTTACCGACCTTTTGGCTTGTTTACTGACCAAGCTGCTGTTTAATCCTTATCTGCTCATCCGCTACTGGAATCAAGCTTGCTCACACCCTGGTAGGGTAAACCTAAGTAATGCGACCTGGTACTAGCATGCAGCTAAATCCATCTCCACCAGCAGGAGCTCTGGTGAACACCGGCTACTACTTAGAATCCGCACCTCAGGTGAGCCTGTGCCATATGCCAGAGAGACTGCCTGTGCACCTATCCTGCTCTTCAGTGGTTTTCCTGCAACTGCTATATCAACTGATCTTCAAGCCCGACACCTGATCGTGACAGCTAGGGTAATATACAAAGTCGTAGAATAATATTGGAGTTACTGAGTCCTAGAATACTATATGAAGTCCTAGAAGAATATATAAGTTACAGAGTCCTAGAATGTTATATGAGTTACTGAGTCTTAGAATAATATACGAAGCCCTAGAATAATATACAAGTTACTGAATCCTAGAATAATATACAAGATACTGAGTCCCAGAATAAAATACAAAGTGATAGAATAATATAGAAGTTACTGAGTCCTAGACCAATATACAAAGTCCTATAATAATATACGAAGCCCTAGAATAATATACGAGTTACTGAGTCTTAGAATAATGTAGACGTTACTGCGTCCTACAATAATATAGAAGTTACTGAGTCCTAGAATAATATACAAAGTCCTAGAATAATATACAAGATACTGAGTCCTAGAATAAAATACAAAGTCCTAGAATAATATACAAGTTACTGAGTCCTAGAATAATATACAAAGTCCTAGAATAATATACGATTTACTGAGTTCTAGAATAATATGCAAAGTCCCAGAATAATATATGAGCTACTGAGTCCTAGACTAATATACTTGTTATTGAGTCTTATAATAATATACAAAGTCCTGTAATAATATAAGAATTACTGTGTCCTAGAAAAAATGTACGATTTACTGAGTCCAGGAATAATATCCGAGTTACTTAGTCTTTGAATTAAATACAAAGTCCTAGAATAATGTACACGTTACTGAGTCCGAGTATAATATAGGAGTTGCTGACTCCTAGAATAATATACGAAGTCCTAGAAAAAAAACTGTCTTAGAATTATATACAAGTTACTGAGTCCTAGAATAATATATGAAGTCCTAGAATAATATGCAATGTTCTAGAATAATATAGAAGTTACCGAGTCCTATAATAATATACGAAGTCCAAGAATAATATATGAGTTACTGAGTTTTAGAATAATATTCAATGTCCTACAATAATATAAGAGTTACTGAATCCTAGAATAATATACGAGTTACTGAGTCCTAGAATAATATACAAAGTCCCTGAATAATACAGGAGTTAAGGAGTCCTAGAACTGATTGACCCTTGGCTTGTTCCTTGACAACTCTACTGCCTAATCCCAACCTGCAACTACTCGTTACCGACCTTTTGGCTTGTTTACTGACCAAGCTGCTGTTTAATCCTTATCTGCTCATCCGCTACTGGAATCAAGCTTGCTCACACCCTGGTAGGGTAAACCTAAGTAATGCGACCTGGTAATAGCATGCAGCTAAATCCATCTCCACCATCAGGAGCTCTGGTGAACACCGGCTACTACTTAGAATCCGCACCTCAGGTGAGCCTGTGTCATCTGCCAGAGAGACTGCCTGTGCACCTATCCTGCTGTTCAGTGGTTTTCCTGCAACTGCTATATCAATTGATCTTCAAGCCCGACACCTGATCGTGACAGCTAGGGTAATATACAAAGTCGTAGAATAATATTGGAGTTACTGAGTCCTAGAATACTATATGAAGTCCTAGAAGAATATATAAGTTACAGAGTCCTAGAATGTTATATGAGTTACTGAGTCTTAGAATAATATACGAAGCCCTAGAATAATATACAAGTTACTGAATCCTAGAATAATATACAAGATACTGAGTCCCAGAATAAAATACAAAGTGATAGAATAATATAGAAGTTACTGAGTCCTAGACCAATATACAAAGTCCTATAATAATATACGAAGCCCTAGAATAATATACGAGTTACTGAGTCTTAGAATAATGTAGACGTTACTGCGTCCTACAATAATATAGAAGTTACTGAGTCCTAGAATAATATACAAAGTCCTAGAATAATATACAAGATACTGAGTCCTAGAATAAAATACAAAGTCCTAGAATAATATACAAGTTACTGAGTCCTAGAATAATATACAAAGTCCTAGAATAATATACGATTTACTGAGTTCTAGAATAATATGCAAAGTCCCAGAATAATATATGAGCTACTGAGTCCTAGACTAATATACTTGTTATTGAGTCTTAGAATAATATACAAAGTCCTGTAATAATATAAGAATTACTGTGTCCTAGAAAAAATGTACGATTTACTGAGTCCAGGAATAATATCCGAGTTACTTAGTCTTTGAATTAAATACAAAGTCCTAGAATAATGTACACGTTACTGAGTCCGAGTATAATATAGGAGTTGCTGACTCCTAGAATAATATACGAAGTCCTAGAAAAAAAAACTGTCTTAGAATTATATACAAGTTACTGAGTCCTAGAATAATATATGAAGTCCTAGAATAATATGCAATGTTCTAGAATAATATAGAAGTTACCGAGTCCTATAATAATATACGAAGTCCAAGAATAATATATGAGTTACTGAGTTTTAGAATAATATTCAATGTCCTAGAATAATATAAGAGTTACTGAATCCTAGAATAATATACGAGTTACTGAGTCCTAGAATAATATACAAAGTCCCTGAATAATACAGGAGTTAAGGAGTCCTAGAACTGATTGACCCTTGGCTTGTTCCTTGACAACTCTACTGCCTAATCCCAACCTGCAACTACTCGTTACCGACCTTTTGGCTTGTTTACTGACCAAGCTGCTGTTTAATCCTTATCTGCTCATCCGCTACTGGAATCAAGCTTGCTCACACCCTGGTAGGGTAAACCTAAGTAATGCGACCTGGTAATAGCATGCAGCTAAATCCATCTCCACCATCAGGAGCTCTGGTGAACACCGGCTACTACTTAGAATCCGCACCTCAGGTGAGCCTGTGTCATCTGCCAGAGAGACTGCCTGTGCACCTATCCTGCTGTTCAGTGGTTTTCCTGCAACTGCTATATCAATTGATCTTCAAGCCCGACACCTGATCGTGACAGCTAGGGTAATATACAAAGTCGTAGAATAATATTGGAGTTACTGAGTCCTAGAATACTATATGAAGTCCTAGAAGAATATATAAGTTACAGAGTCCTAGAATGTTATATGAGTTACTGAGTCTTAGAATAATATACGAAGCCCTAGAATAATATACAAGTTACTGAATCCTAGAATAATATACAAGATACTGAGTCCCAGAATAAAATACAAAGTGATAGAATAATATAGAAGTTACTGAGTCCTAGACCAATATACAAAGTCCTATAATAATATACGAAGCCCTAGAATAATATACGAGTTACTGAGTCTTAGAATAATGTAGACGTTACTGCGTCCTACAATAATATAGAAGTTACTGAGTCCTAGAATAATATACAAAGTCCTAGAATAATATACAAGATACTGAGTCCTAGAATAAAATACAAAGTCCTAGAATAATATACAAGTTACTGAGTCCTAGAATAATATACAAAGTCCTAGAATAATATACGATTTACTGAGTTCTAGAATAATATGCAAAGTCCCAGAATAATATATGAGCTACTGAGTCCTAGACTAATATACTTGTTATTGAGACTTATAATAATATACAAAGTCCTGTAATAATATAAGAATTACTGTGTCCTAGAAAAAATGTACGATTTACTGAGTCCAGGAATAATATCCGAGTTACTTAGTCTTTGAATTAAATACAAAGTCCTAGAATAATGTACACGTTACTGAGTCCGAGTATAATATAGGAGTTGCTGACTCCTAGAATAATATACGAAGTCCTAGAAAAAAAACTGTCTTAGAATTATATACAAGTTACTGAGTCCTAGAATAATATATGAAGTCCTAGAATAATATGCAATGTTCTAGAATAATATAGAAGTTACCGAGTCCTATAATAATATACGAAGTCCAAGAATAATATATGAGTTACTGAGTTTTAGAATAATATTCAATGTCCTACAATAATATAAGAGTTACTGAATCCTAGAATAATATACGAGTTACTGAGTCCTAGAATAATATACAAAGTCCCTGAATAATATAGGAGTTAAGGAGTCCTAGAACTGATTGACCCTTGGCTTGTTCCTTGACAACTCTACTGCCTAATCCCAACCTGCAACTACTCGTTACCGACCTTTTGGCTTGTTTACTGACCAAGCTGCTGTTTAATCCTTATCTGCTCATCCGCTACTGGAATCAAGCTTGCTCACACCCTGGTAGGGTAAACCTAAGTAATGCGACCTGGTACTAGCATGCAGCTAAATCCATCTCCACCATCAGGAGCTCTGGTGAACACCGGCTACTACTTAGAATCCGCACCTCAGGTGAGCCTGTGTCATCTGCCAGAGAGACTGCCTGTGCACCTATCCTGCTGTTCAGTGGTTTTCCTGCAACTGCTATATCAATTGATCTTCAAGCCCGACACCTGATCGTGACAGCTAGGGTAATATACAAAGTCGTAGAATAATATTGGAGTTACTGAGTCCTAGAATACTATATGAAGTCCTAGAAGAATATATAAGTTACAGAGTCCTAGAATGTTATATGAGTTACTGAGTCTTAGAATAATATACGAAGCCCTAGAATAATATACAAGTTACTGAATCCTAGAATAATATACAAGATACTGAGTCCCAGAATAAAATACAAAGTGATAGAATAATATAGAAGTTACTGAGTCCTAGACCAATATACAAAGTCCTATAATAATATACGAAGCCCTAGAATAATATACGAGTTACTGAGTCTTAGAATAATGTAGACGTTACTGCGTCCTACAATAATATAGAAGTTACTGAGTCCTAGAATAATATACAAAGTCCTAGAATAATATACAAGATACTGAGTCCTAGAATAAAATACAAAGTCCTAGAATAATATACAAGTTACTGAGTCCTAGAATAATATACAAAGTCCTAGAATAATATACGATTTACTGAGTTCTAGAATAATATGCAAAGTCCCAGAATAATATATGAGCTACTGAGTCCTAGACTAATATACTTGTTATTGAGTCTTAGAATAATATACAAAGTCCTGTAATAATATAAGAATTACTGTGTCCTAGAAAAAATGTACGATTTACTGAGTCCAGGAATAATATCCGAGTTACTTAGTCTTTGAATTAAATACAAAGTCCTAGAATAATGTACACGTTACTGAGTCCGAGTATAATATAGGAGTTGCTGACTCCTAGAATAATATACGAAGTCCTAGAAAAAAAAACTGTCTTAGAATTATATACAAGTTACTGAGTCCTAGAATAATATATGAAGTCCTAGAATAATATGCAATGTTCTAGAATAATATAGAAGTTACCGAGTCCTATAATAATATACGAAGTCCAAGAATAATATATGAGTTACTGAGTTTTAGAATAATATTCAATGTCCTACAATAATATAAGAGTTACTGAATCCTAGAATAATATACGAGTTACTGAGTCCTAGAATAATATACAAAGTCCCTGAATAATACAGGAGTTAAGGAGTCCTAGAACTGATTGACCCTTGGCTTGTTCCTTGACAACTCTACTGCCTAATCCCAACCTGCAACTACTCGTTACCGACCTTTTGGCTTGTTTACTGACCAAGCTGCTGTTTAATCCTTATCTGCTCATCCGCTACTGGAATCAAGCTTGCTCACACCCTGGTAGGGTAAACCTAAGTAATGCGACCTGGTAATAGCATGCAGCTAAATCCATCTCCACCATCAGGAGCTCTGGTGAACACCGGCTACTACTTAGAATCCGCACCTCAGGTGAGCCTGTGTCATCTGCCAGAGAGACTGCCTGTGCACCTATCCTGCTGTTCAGTGGTTTTCCTGCAACTGCTATATCAATTGATCTTCAAGCCCGACACCTGATCGTGACAGCTAGGGTAATATACAAAGTCGTAGAATAATATTGGAGTTACTGAGTCCTAGAATACTATATGAAGTCCTAGAAGAATATATAAGTTACAGAGTCCTAGAATGTTATATGAGTTACTGAGTCTTAGAATAATATACGAAGCCCTAGAATAATATACAAGTTACTGAATCCTAGAATAATATACAAGATACTGAGTCCCAGAATAAAATACAAAGTGATAGAATAATATAGAAGTTACTGAGTCCTAGACCAATATACAAAGTCCTATAATAATATACGAAGCCCTAGAATAATATACGAGTTACTGAGTCTTAGAATAATGTAGACGTTACTGCGTCCTACAATAATATAGAAGTTACTGAGTCCTAGAATAATATACAAAGTCCTAGAATAATATACAAGATACTGAGTCCTAGAATAAAATACAAAGTCCTAGAATAATATACAAGTTACTGAGTCCTAGAATAATATACAAAGTCCTAGAATAATATACGATTTACTGAGTTCTAGAATAATATGCAAAGTCCCAGAATAATATATGAGCTACTGAGTCCTAGACTAATATACTTGTTATTGAGACTTATAATAATATACAAAGTCCTGTAATAATATAAGAATTACTGTGTCCTAGAAAAAATGTACGATTTACTGAGTCCAGGAATAATATCCGAGTTACTTAGTCTTTGAATTAAATACAAAGTCCTAGAATAATGTACACGTTACTGAGTCCGAGTATAATATAGGAGTTGCTGACTCCTAGAATAATATACGAAGTCCTAGAAAAAAAACTGTCTTAGAATTATATACAAGTTACTGAGTCCTAGAATAATATATGAAGTCCTAGAATAATATGCAATGTTCTAGAATAATATAGAAGTTACCGAGTCCTATAATAATATACGAAGTCCAAGAATAATATATGAGTTACTGAGTTTTAGAATAATATTCAATGTCCTACAATAATATAAGAGTTACTGAATCCTAGAATAATATACGAGTTACTGAGTCCTAGAATAATATACAAAGTCCCTGAATAATATAGGAGTTAAGGAGTCCTAGAACTGATTGACCCTTGGCTTGTTCCTTGACAACTCTACTGCCTAATCCCAACCTGCAACTACTCGTTACCGACCTTTTGGCTTGTTTACTGACCAAGCTGCTGTTTAATCCTTATCTGCTCATCCGCTACTGGAATCAAGCTTGCTCACACCCTGGTAGGGTAAACCTAAGTAATGCGACCTGGTACTAGCATGCAGCTAAATCCATCTCCACCATCAGGAGCTCTGGTGAACACCGGCTACTACTTAGAATCCGCACCTCAGGTGAGCCTGTGTCATCTGCCAGAGAGACTGCCTGTGCACCTATCCTGCTGTTCAGTGGTTTTCCTGCAACTGCTATATCAATTGATCTTCAAGCCCGACACCTGATCGTGACAGCTAGGGTAATATACAAAGTCGTAGAATAATATTGGAGTTACTGAGTCCTAGAATACTATATGAAGTCCTAGAAGAATATATAAGTTACAGAGTCCTAGAATGTTATATGAGTTACTGAGTCTTAGAATAATATACGAAGCCCTAGAATAATATACAAGTTACTGAATCCTAGAATAATATACAAGATACTGAGTCCCAGAATAAAATACAAAGTGATAGAATAATATAGAAGTTACTGAGTCCTAGACCAATATACAAAGTCCTATAATAATATACGAAGCCCTAGAATAATATACGAGTTACTGAGTCTTAGAATAATGTAGACGTTACTGCGTCCTACAATAATATAGAAGTTACTGAGTCCTAGAATAATATACAAAGTCCTAGAATAATATACAAGATACTGAGTCCTAGAATAAAATACAAAGTCCTAGAATAATATACAAGTTACTGAGTCCTAGAATAATATACAAAGTCCTAGAATAATATACGATTTACTGAGTTCTAGAATAATATGCAAAGTCCCAGAATAATATATGAGCTACTGAGTCCTAGACTAATATACTTGTTATTGAGTCTTAGAATAATATACAAAGTCCTGTAATGATATAAGAATTACTGTGTCCTAGAAAAAATGTACGATTTACTGAGTCCAGGAATAATATCCGAGTTACTTAGTCTTTGAATTAAATACAAAGTCCTAGAATAATGTACACGTTACTGAGTCCGAGTATAATATAGGAGTTGCTGACTCCTAGAATAATATACGAAGTCCTTGAAAAAAAAACTGTCTTAGAATTATATACAAGTTACTGAGTCCTAGAATAATATATGAAGTCCTAGAATAATATGCAATGTTCTAGAATAATATAGAAGTTACCGAGTCCTATAATAATATACGAAGTCCAAGAATAATATATGAGTTACTGAGTTTTAGAATAATATTCAATGTCCTACAATAATATAAGAGTTACTGAATCCTAGAATAATATACGAGTTACTGAGTCCTAGAATAATATACAAAGTCCCTGAATAATATAGGAGTTAAGGAGT
Source organism: Lithobates pipiens (assembly GCF_037356315.1). Classification (NCBI taxonomy): domain Eukaryota; kingdom Metazoa; phylum Chordata; class Amphibia; order Anura; family Ranidae; genus Lithobates; species Lithobates pipiens. The sequence continues at coordinate 1,564,231 of NW_027507890.1, read as the reverse complement.
CCTAGAACTGATTGACCCTTGGCTTGTTCCTTGACAACTCTACTGCCTAATCCCAACCTGCAACTACTCGTTACCGACCTTTTGGCTTGTTTACTGACCAAGCTGCTGTTTAATCCTTATCTGCTCATCCGCTACTGGAATCAAGCTTGCTCACACCCTGGTAGGGTAAACCTAAGTAATGCGACCTGGTACTAGCATGCAGCTAAATCCATCTCCACCATCAGGAGCTCTGGTGAACACCGGCTACTACTTAGAATCCGCACCTCAGGTGAGCCTGTGTCATCTGCCAGAGAGACTGCCTGTGCACCTATCCTGCTGTTCAGTGGTTTTCCTGCAACTGCTATATCAATTGATCTTCAAGCCCGACACCTGATCGTGACAGCTAGGGTAATATACAAAGTCGTAGAATAATATTGGAGTTACTGAGTCCTAGAATACTATATGAAGTCCTAGAAGAATATATAAGTTACAGAGTCCTAGAATGTTATATGAGTTACTGAGTCTTAGAATAATATACGAAGCCCTAGAATAATATACAAGTTACTGAATCCTAGAATAATATACAAGATACTGAGTCCCAGAATAAAATACAAAGTGATAGAATAATATAGAAGTTACTGAGTCCTAGACCAATATACAAAGTCCTATAATAATATACGAAGCCCTAGAATAATATACGAGTTACTGAGTCTTAGAATAATGTAGACGTTACTGCGTCCTACAATAATATAGAAGTTACTGAGTCCTAGAATAATATACAAAGTCCTAGAATAATATACAAGATACTGAGTCCTAGAATAAAATACAAAGTCCTAGAATAATATACAAGTTACTGAGTCCTAGAATAATATACAAAGTCCTAGAATAATATACGATTTACTGAGTTCTAGAATAATATGCAAAGTCCCAGAATAATATATGAGCTACTGAGTCCTAGACTAATATACTTGTTATTGAGTCTTAGAATAATATACAAAGTCCTGTAATGATATAAGAATTACTGTGTCCTAGAAAAAATGTACGATTTACTGAGTCCAGGAATAATATCCGAGTTACTTAGTCTTTGAATTAAATACAAAGTCCTAGAATAATGTACACGTTACTGAGTCCGAGTATAATATAGGAGTTGCTGACTCCTAGAATAATATACGAAGTCCTAGAAAAAAAAACTGTCTTAGAATTATATACAAGTTACTGAGTCCTAGAATAATATATGAAGTCCTAGAATAATATGCAATGTTCTAGAATAATATAGAAGTTACCGAGTCCTATAATAATATACGAAGTCCAAGAATAATATATGAGCTACTGAGTTTTAGAATAATATTCAATGTCCTACAATAATATAAGAGTTACTGAATCCTAGAATAATATACGAGTTACTGAGTCCTAGAATAATATACAAAGTCCCTGAATAATATAGGAGTTAAGGAGTCCTAGAACTGATTGACCCTTGGCTTGTTCCTTGACAACTCTACTGCCTAATCCCAACCTGCAACTACTCGTTACCGACCTTTTGGCTTGTTTACTGACCAAGCTGCTGTTTAATCCTTATCTGCTCATCCGCTACTGGAATCAAGCTTGCTCACACCCTGGTAGGGTAAACCTAAGTAATGCGACCTGGTACTAGCATGCAGCTAAATCCATCTCCACCATCAGGAGCTCTGGTGAACACCGGCTACTACTTAGAATCCGCACCTCAGGTGAGCCTGTGTCATCTGCCAGAGAGACTGCATGTGCACCTATCCTGCTGTTCAGTGGTTTTCCTGCAACTGCTATATCAATTGATCTTCAAGCCCGACACCTGATCGTGACAGCTAGGGTAATATACAAAGTCGTAGAATAATATTGGAGTTACTGAGTCCTAGAATACTATATGAAGTCCTAGAAGAATATATAAGTTACAGAGTCCTAGAATGTTATATGAGTTACTGAGTCTTAGAATAATATACGAAGCCCTAGAATAATATACAAGTTACTGAATCCTAGAATAATATACAAGATACTGAGTCCCAGAATAAAATACAAAGTGATAGAATAATATAGAAGTTACTGAGTCCTAGACCAATATACAAAGTCCTATAATAATATATGAAGCCCTAGAATAATATACGAGTTACTGAGTCTTATAATAATGTAGACGTTACTGCGTCCTACAATAATATAGAAGTTACTGAGTCCTAGAATAATATACAAAGTCCTAGAATAATATACAAGATACTGAGTCCTAGAATAAAATACAAAGTCCTAGAATAATATACGATTTACTGAGTTCTAGAATAATATGCAAAGTCCCAGAATAATATATGAGCTACTGAGTCCTAGACTAATATACTTGTTATTGAGTCTTAGAATAATATACAAAGTCCTGTAATAATATAAGAATTACTGTGTCCTAGAAAAAATGTACGATTTACTGAGTCCAGGAATAATATCCGAGTTACTTAGTCTTTGAATTAAATACAAAGTCCTAGAATAATGTACACGTTACTGAGTCCGAGTATAATATAGGAGTTGCTGACTCCTAGAATAATATACGAAGTCCTAGAAAAAAAAACTGTCTTAGAATTATATACAAGTTACTGAGTCCTAGAATAATATATGAAGTCCTAGAATAATATGCAATGTTCTAGAATAATATAGAAGTTACCGAGTCCTATAATAATATACGAAGTCCAAGAATAATATATGAGTTACTGAGTTTTAGAATAATATTCTATGTCCTACAATAATATAAGAGTTACTGAATCCTAGAATAATATACGAGTTACTGAGTCCTAGAATAATATACAAAGTCCCTGAATAATATAGGAGTTAAGGAGTCCTAGAACTGATTGACCCTTGGCTTGTTCCTTGACAACTCTACTGCCTAATCCCAACCTGCAACTACTCGTTACCGACCTTTTGGCTTGTTTACTGACCAAGCTGCTGTTTAATCCTTATCTGCTCATCCGCTACTGGAATCAAGCTTGCTCACACCCTGGTAGGGTAAACCTAAGTAATGCGACCTGGTACTAGCATGCAGCTAAATCCATCTCCACCATCAGGAGCTCTGGTGAACACCAGCTACTACTTAGAATCCGCACCTCAGGTGAGCCTGTGTCATCTGCCAGAGAGACTGCCTGTGCACCTATCCTGCGGTTCAGTGGTTTTCCTGCAACTGCTATATCAATTGATCTTCAAGCCCGATACCTGATCGTGACAGCTAGGGTAATATACAAAGTCGTAGAATAATATTGGAGTTACTGAGTCCTAGAATACTATATGAAGTCCTAGAAGAATATATAAGTTACAGAGTCCTAGAATGTTATATGAGTTACTGAGTCTTAGAATAATATACGAAGCCCTAGAATAATATACAAGTTACTGAATCCTAGAATAATATACAAGATACTGAGTCCCAGAATAAAATACAAAGTGATAGAATAATATAGAAGTTACTGAGTCCTAGACCAATATACAAAGTCCTATAATAATATACGAAGCCCTAGAATAATATACGAGTTACTGAGTCTTAGAATAATGTAGACGTTACTGCGTCCTACAATAATATAGAAGTTACTGAGTCCTAGAATAATATACAAAGTCCTAGAATAATATACAAGATACTGAGTCCTAGAATAAAATACAAAGTCCTAGAATAATATACAAGTTACTGAGTCCTAGAATAATATACAAAGTCCTAGAATAATATACGATTTACTGAGTTCTAGAATAATATGCAAAGTCCCAGAATAATATATGAGCTACTGAGTCCTAGACTAATATACTTGTTATTGAGTCTTAGAATAATATACAAAGTCCTGTAATAATATAAGAATTACTGTGTCCTAGAAAAAATGTACGATTTACTGAGTCCAGGAATAATATCCGAGTTACTTAGTCTTTGAATTAAATACAAAGTCCTAGAATAATGTACACGTTACTGAGTCCGAGTATAATATAGGAGTTGCTGACTCCTAGAATAATATACGAAGTCCTAGAAAAAAAAACTGTCTTAGAATTATATACAAGTTACTGAGTCCTAGAATAATATATGAAGTCCTAGAATAATATGCAATGTTCTAGAATAATATAGAAGTTACCGAGTCCTATAATAATATACGAAGTCCAAGAATAATATATGAGTTACTGAGTTTTAGAATAATATTCTATGTCCTACAATAATATAAGAGTTACTGAATCCTAGAATAATATACGAGTTACTGAGTCCTAGAATAATATACAAAGTCCCTGAATAATATAGGAGTTAAGGAGTCCTAGAACTGATTGACCCTTGGCTTGTTCCTTGACAACTCTACTGCCTAATCCCAACCTGCAACTACTCGTTACCGACCTTTTGGCTTGTTTACTGACCAAGCTGCTGTTTAATCCTTATCTGCTCATCCGCTACTGGAATCAAGCTTGCTCACACCCTGGTAGGGTAAACCTAAGTAATGCGACCTGGTACTAGCATGCAGCTAAATCCATCTCCACCATCAGGAGCTCTGGTGAACACCAGCTACTACTTAGAATCCGCACCTCAGGTGAGCCTGTGTCATCTGCCAGAGAGACTGCCTGTGCACCTATCCTGCGGTTCAGTGGTTTTCCTGCAACTGCTATATCAATTGATCTTCAAGCCCGATACCTGATCGTGACAGCTAGGGTAATATACAAAGTCGTAGAATAATATTGGAGTTACTGAGTCCTAGAATACTATATGAAGTCCTAGAAGAATATATAAGTTACAGAGTCCTAGAATGTTATATGAGTTACTGAGTCTTAGAATAATATACGAAGCCCTAGAATAATATACAAGTTACTGAATCCTAGAATAATATACAAGATACTGAGTCCCAGAATAAAATACAAAGTGATAGAATAATATAGAAGTTACTGAGTCCTAGACCAATATACAAAGTCCTATAATAATATACGAAGCCCTAGAATAATATACGAGTTACTGAGTCTTAGAATAATGTAGACGTTACTGCGTCCTACAATAATATAGAAGTTACTGAGTCCTAGAATAATATACAAAGTCCTAGAATAATATACAAGATACTGAGTCCTAGAATAAAATACAAAGTCCTAGAATAATATAGAAGTTACTGAGTCCTAGAATAATATACAAAGTCCTAGAATAATATACGATTTACTGAGTTCTAGAATAATATGCAAAGTCCCAGAATAATATATGAGCTACTGAGTCCTAGACTAATATACTTGTTATTGAGTCTTAGAATAATATACAAAGTCCTGTAATAATATAAGAATTACTGTGTCCTAGAAAAAATGTACGATTTACTGAGTCCAGGAATAATATCCGAGTTACTTAGTCTTTGAATTAAATACAAAGTCCTAGAATAATGTACACGTTACTGAGTCCGAGTATAATATAGGAGTTGCTGACTCCTAGAATAATATACGAAGTCCTAGAAAAAAAAACTGTCTTAGAATTATATACAAGTTACTGAGTCCTAGAATAATATATGAAGTCCTAGAATAATATGCAATGTTCTAGAATAATATAGAAGTTACCGAGTCCTATAATAATATACGAAGTCCAAGAATAATATATGAGTTACTGAGTTTTAGAATAATATTCAATGTCCTACAATAATATAAGAGTTACTGAATCCTAGAATAATATACGAGTTACTGAGTCCTAGAATAATATACAAAGTCCCTGAATAATATAGGAGTTTAGGAGTCCTAGAACTGATTGACCCTTGGCTTGTTCCTTGACAACTCTACTGCCTAATCCCAACCTGCAACTACTCGTTACCGACCTTTTGGCTTGTTTACTGACCAAGCTGCTGTTTAATCCTTATCTGCTCATCCGCTACTGGAATCAAGCTTGCTCACACCCTGGTAGGGTAAACCTAAGTAATGCGACCTGGTACTAGCATGCAGCTAAATCCATCTCCACCATCAGGAGCTCTGGTGAACACCAGCTACTACTTAGAATCCGCACCTCGGGTGAGCCTGTGTCATCTGCCAGAGAGACTGCCTGTGCACCTATCCTGCTGTTCAGTGGTTTTCCTGCAACTGCTATATCAATTGATCTTCAAGCCCGATACCTGATCGTGACAGCTAGGGTAATATACAAAGTCGTAGAATAATATTGGAGTTACTGAGTCCTAGAATACTATATGAAGTCCTAGAAGAATATATAAGTTACAGAGTCCTAGAATGTTATATGAGTTACTGAGTCTTAGAATAATATACGAAGCCCTAGAATAATATACAAGTTACTGAATCCTAGAATAATATACAAGATACTGAGTCCCAGAATAAAATACAAAGTGATAGAATAATATAGAAGTTACTGAGTCCTAGACCAATATACAAAGTCCTATAATAATATACGAAGCCCTAGAATAATATACGAGTTACTGAGTCTTAGAATAATGTAGACGTTACTGCGTCCTACAATAATATAGAAGTTACTGAGTCCTAGAATAATATACAAAGTCCTAGAATAATAAACAAGATACTGAGTCCTAGAATAAAATACAAAGTCCTAGAATAATATACAAGTTACTGAGTCCTAGAATAATATACAAAGTCCTAGAATAATATACGATTTACTGAGTTCTAGAATAATATGCAAAGTCCCAGAATAATATATGAGCTACTGAGTCCTAGACTAATATACTTGTTATTGAGTCTTAGAATAATATACAAAGTCCTGTAATAATATAAGAATTACTGTGTCCTAGAAAAAATGTACGATTTACTGAGTCCAGGAATAATATCCGAGTTACTTAGTCTTTGAATTAAATACAAAGTCCTAGAATAATGTACACGTTACTGAGTCCGAGTATAATATAGGAGTTGCTGACTCCTAGAATAATATACGAAGTCCTAGAAAAAAAAACTGTCTTAGAATTATATACAAGTTACTGAGTCCTAGAATAATATATGAAGTCCTAGAATAATATGCAATGTTCTAGAATAATATAGAAGTTACCGAGTCCTATAATAATATACGAAGTCCAAGAATAATATATGAGTTACTGAGTTTTAGAATAATATTCAATGTCCTACAATAATATAAGAGTTACTGAATCCTAGAATAATATACGAGTTACTGAGTCCTAGAATAATATACAAAGTCCCTGAATAATATAGGAGTTAAGGAGTCCTAGAACTGATTGACCCTTGGCTTGTTCCTTGACAACTCTACTGCCTAATCCCAACCTGCAACTACTCGTTACCGACCTTTTGGCTTGTTTACTGACCAAGCTGCTGTTTAATCCTTATCTGCTCATCCGCTACTGGAATCAAGCTTGCTCACACCCTGGTAGGGTAAACCTAAGTAATGCGACCTGGTACTAGCATGCAGCTAAATCCATCTCCACCATCAGGAGCTCTGGTGAACACCAGCTACTACTTAGAATCCGCACCTCAGGTGAGCCTGTGTCATCTGCCAGAGAGACTGCCTGTGCACCTATCCTGCTGTTCAGTGGTTTTCCTGCAACTGCTATATCAATTGATCTTCAAGCCCGATACCTGATCGTGACAGCTAGGGTAATATACAAAGTCGTAGAATAATATTGGAGTTACTGAGTCCTAGAATACTATATGAAGTCCTAGAAGAATATATAAGTTACAGAGTCCTAGAATGTTATATGAGTTACTGAGTCTTAGAATAATATACGAAGCCCTAGAATAATATACAAGTTACTGAATCCTAGAATAATATACAAGATACTGAGTCCCAGAATAAAATACAAAGTGATAGAATAATATAGAAGTTACTGAGTCCTAGACCAATATACAAAGTCCTATAATAATATACGAAGCCCTAGAATAATATACGAGTTACTGAGTCTTAGAATAATGTAGACGTTACTGCGTCCTACAATAATATAGAAGTTACTGAGTCCTAGAATAATATACAAAGTCCTAGAATAATATACAAGATACTGAGTCCTAGAATAAAATACAAAGTCCTAGAATAATATACAAGTTACTGAGTCCTAGAATAATATACAAAGTCCTAGAATAATATACGATTTACTGAGTTCTAGAATAATATGCAAAGTCCCAGAATAATATATGAGCTACTGAGTCCTAGACTAATATACTTGTTATTGAGTCTTAGAATAATATACAAAGTCCTGTAATGATATAAGAATTACTGTGTCCTAGAAAAAATGTACGATTTACTGAGTCCAGGAATAATATCCGAGTTACTTAGTCTTTGAATTAAATACAAAGTCCTAGAATAATGTACACGTTACTGAGTCCGAGTATAATATAGGAGTTGCTGACTCCTAGAATAATATACGAAGTCCTAGAAAAAAAAACTGTCTTAGGCCGCGTACACACGCGCGGACTGTTTGCCCAACCTTGTTCGTCAAACAGTTTCGGCAAACAGTCCGCTCAAAATTTGCATGAGCGGACTTGCCCACACACGAGCGGACTGTTTGACGAACAAGGTTGGGCAAACAGTTCGCTCAACTTTTGAAATGAACGGACTCGCCCACGTAAGGAGGAGGCAAATCCGCCCATTTCGAGCGCGTGTACAGGTAGGCGGGGCCCGCGAGGGAGACGTCGCGGGCTCCGCCGCCTGGAATGGGCTTAAAGGGGAACCCCAACGCCGAAAAAAATCGGCGTGGGGGTTCCCCCAAAGTCCACACCAGACCCTTGTCCGAGCACGCTACCCGGCCGGCCAGGAAAGGGGGGCGAGCGAGCGCGCCCCCCCTCCTGAGCCGTACCAGGCTGCGTGCCCTCAACATGGGGGGGTGCCTTGGGGAAGGGGGGGCCGCGCGGCCCCCCCACCCCAAAGCACCTTGTCCCCATGTTGATGAGGACAAGGGCCTCTTCCCGACAACCCTGGCCGTTGGTTGTCGGGGTCTGCGGGCGGGGGGCTTATCGGAATCCGGGAGCCCCCTTTAAGAAGGGGGCCCCCGGATACCGGCCCCCCACCCTATGTGAATGAGTATGGGGTACAATGTACCCCTACCCATTCACCTGTGAAATAAAGTACAAAAAAAAACACAACACGGAAAAAATATTTTATTGCACAGCTCCGGGGGTCTTCCGTCTTCGGGGGTCTTCTCGCCGGACTCCTCCGCTATCTGTGTGTAGCTCTTTTACTAGCGGAGGAGTCCGGCTTTCTTCCTCCCCGCCGCCGGCCTCTTCTCCCGACTTCGGGGGTCTTGTCCCCCTCTTCGGTTCTTCTGCAGGGCCACCGCGCCTTCTTGTAGCTCTTTTGCAGGCGGTGGCCCGGTCTTCTGTCGCCGCTGCCTTCCGTTCTTCTGTCGCCGCCTTCGGTTCTTCTGCCGGGCCACCGCGCCTTCTTGTAGCTCTTTTACAGGCGGTGGCCCGGTCTTCTGTCGTCGTCGCCGCCGCCGCCGCCTTCCGTTCTTGTTCTTCTTCTTGTTCTTCTTCTTCTTCTTCTCCTGGAGATGTTGACTCGACGAGCTCTCCGGCCGGAATGCCAGAGCCGCGCTGTGCGGTCACTTATATAGTGACAATGGGGCGGTGTCACATGGTATATGTCACATGGGTTGGTCACATGGGTTGATGTCACATGGGGACTATGACATCGTAAGGGGGCGGGGTCACCATGTGACCAACCCATGTGACATATACCATGTGACACCGCCCCATTGTCACTATATAAGTGACCGCACAGCGCGGCTCTGGCATTCCGGCCGGAGAGCTCGTCGAGTCAACATCTCCAGGAGAAGAAGAAGAAGAAGAACAAGAAGAAGAACAAGAACGGAAGGCGGCGGCGGCGGCGACGACGACAGAAGACCGGGCCACCGCCTGTAAAAGAGCTACAAGAAGGCGCGGTGGCCCGGCAGAAGAACCGAAGGCGGCGACAGAAGAACGGAAGGCAGCGGCGACAGAAGACCGGGCCACCGCCTGCAAAAGAGCTACAAGAAGGCGCGGTGGCCCGGCAGAAGAACCGAAGAGGGGGACAAGACCCCCGAAGTCGGGAGAAGAGGCCGGCGGCGGGGAGGAAGAAAGCCGGACTCCTCCGCTAGTAAAAGAGCTACACACAGATAGCGGAGGAGTCCGGCGAGAAGACCCCCGAAGACGGAAGACCCCCGGAGCTGTGCAATAAAATATTTTTTCCCTGTGTTGTGTTTTTTTTTGTACTTTATTTCACAGGTGAATGGGTAGGGGTACATTGTACCCCATACTCATTCACATAGGGTGGGGGGCCGGTATCCGGGGGCCCCCTTCTTAAAGGGGGCTCCCGGATTCCGATAAGCCCCTCGCCCGCAGACCCCGACAACCAACGGCCAGGGTTGTCGGGAAGAGGCCCTTGTCCTCATCAACATGGGGACAAGGTGCTTTGGGGTGGGGGGGCCGCGCGGCCCCCCCTTCCCCAAGGCACCCCCCCATGTTGAGGGCACGCGGCCTGGTACGGCTCAGGAGGGGGGGCGCGCTCGCTCGCCCCCCTTTCCTGGCCGGCCGGGTAGCGTGCTCGGACAAGGGTCTGGTGTGGACTTTGGGGGAACCCCCACGCCGATTTTTTTCGGCGTTGGGGTTCCCCTTTAAGCCCATTCCAGGCGGCGGAGCCCGCGACGTCTCCTTCGCGGGCCCCGCCTACCTGTACACGCGCTCGAAATGGGCGGACTTTCCGAGCGGGAACAGTCCGCTCATTTCGAAAGTACAGCGGACAGGCCCACACACGGGCGGACTGTTCGCTCAAACACAGTTTCAGCGGACAGTTTTTCGGAATTTCCGAAAGACTTTGTCCGTCCAACTGTCCGCTGAAACTGTCCGCTGAAAGCCCACACACGAGCGGACTGTCCGCCCAAACACTGTTCAGCGGACAAGGTTGGGCGAACAGTCCGCCCGTGTGTACGCGGCCTTAGAATTATATACAAGTTACTGAGTCCTAGAATAATATATGAAGTCCTAGAATAATATGCAATGTTCAAGAATAATATAGAAGTTACCGAGTCCTATAATAATATACAAAGTCCAAGAATAATATATGAGTTACTGAGTTTTAGAATAATATTCAATGTCCTACAATAATATAAGAGTTACTGAATCCTAGAATAATATACGAGTTACTGAGTCCTAGAATAATATACAAAGTCCCTGAATAATATAGGAGTTAAGGAGTCCTAGAACTGATTGACCCTTGGCTTGTTCCTTGACAACTCTACTGCCTAATCCCAACCTGCAACTACTCGTTACCGACCTTTTGGCTTGTTTACTGACCAAGCTGCTGTTTAATCCTTATCTGCTCATCCGCTACTGGAATCAAGCTTGCTCACACCCTGGTAGGGTAAACCTAAGTAATGCGACCTGGTACTAGCATGCAGCTAAATCCATCTCCACCATCAGGAGCTCTGGTGAACACCGGCTACTACTTAGAATCCGCACCTCAGGTGAGCCTGTGTCATCTGCCAGAGAGACTGCCTGTGCACCTATCCTGCTCTTCAGTGGTTTTCCTGCAACTGCTATATCAACTGATCTTCAATCCCGACACCTGATCGTGACATTTAGGGTAATATACAAAGTCGTAGAATAATATTGGAGTTACTGAGTCCTAGAATACTATATGAAATCCTAGAAGAATATATAAGTTACAGAGTCCTAGAATGTTATATGAGTTACTGAGTCTTAGAATAATATACGAAGCCCTAGAATAATATACAAGTTACTGAATCCTAGAATAATATACAAGATACTGAGTCCTAGAATAAAATACAAAGTCCTAGAATAATATACAAGTTACTGAGTCCTAGAATAATATACAAAGTCCTAGAATAATATACGATTTACTGAGTTCTAGAATAATATGCAAAGTCCCAGAATAATATATGAGCTACTGAGTCCTAGACTAATATACTTGTTATTGAGTCTTAGAATAATATACAAAGTCCTGTAATAATATAAGAATTACTGTGTCCTAGAAAAAATGTACGATTTACTGAGTCCAGGAATAATATCCGAGTTACTTAGTCTTTGAATTAAATACAAAGTCCTAGAATAATGTACACGTTACTGAGTCCGAGTATAATATAGGAGTTGCTGACTCCTAGAATAATATACGAAGTCCTAGAAAAAAAAAACTGTCTTAGGCCGCGTACACACGGGCGGACTGTTCGCCCAACCTTGTCCGCTGAACAGTGTTTGGGCGGACAGTCCGCTCGTGTGTGGGCTTTCAGCGGACAGTTTCAGCGGACAGTTGGACGGACAAAGTCTTTCGGAAATTCCGAAAAACTGTCCGCTGAAACTGTGTTTGAGCGAACAGTCCGCCCGTGTGTGGGCCTGTCCGCTGTACTTTCGAAATGAGCGGACTGTTCCCGCTCGGAAAGTCCGCCCATTTCGAGCGCGTGTACAGGTAGGCGGGGCCCGCGAGGGAGACGTCGCGGGCTCCGCCGCCTGGAATGGGCTTAAAGGGGAACCCCAACGCCGAAAAAAATCGGCGTGGGGGTTCCCCCAAAGTCCACACCAGACCCTTGTCCGAGCACGCTACCCGGCCGGCCAGGAAAGGGGGGCGAGCGAGCGCGCCCCCCCTCCTGAGCCGTACCAGGCCGCGTGCCCTCAACATGGGGGGGTGCCTTGGGGAAGGGGGGGCCGCGCGGCCCCCCCACCCCAAAGCACCTTGTCCCCATGTTGATGAGGACAAGGGCCTCTTCCCGACAACCCTGGCCGTTGGTTGTCGGGGTCTGCGGGCGAGGGGCTTATCGGAATCCGGGAGCCCCCTTTAAGAAGGGGGCCCCCGGATACCGGCCCCCCACCCTATGTGAATGAGTATGGGGTACAATGTACCCCTACCCATTCACCTGTGAAATAAAGTACAAAAAAAAACACAACACAGGGAAAAAATATTTTATTGCACAGCTCCGGGGGTCTTCCGTCTTCGGGGGTCTTCTCGCCGGACTCCTCCGCTATCTGTGTGTAGCTCTTTTACTAGCGGAGGAGTCCGGCTTTCTTCCTCCCCGCCGCCGGCCTCTTCTCCCGACTTCGGGGGTCTTGTCCCCCTCTTCGGTTCTTCTGCCGGGCCACCGCGCCTGGTCCGGTGGCCCGGTCTTCTGTCGCCGTCTTCCGTTCTTCTGTCGCCGCCTTCGGTTCTTCTGCCGGGCCACCGCGCCTTCTTGTAGCTCTTTTACAGGCGGTGGCCCGGTCTTCTGTCGCCGTCGCCGCCGCCGCCGCCGCCGCCGCCGCCGCCTTCCGTTCTTGTTCTTCTTCTTCTTCTCCTGGAGATGTTGACTCGACGATCTCTCCGGCCGGAATGCCAGGGACACGCTCCGCTGCCACTTATATAGTGACAATGGGGCGGTGTCACATGGTATATGTCACATGGGTTGGTCACATGGGTTGATGTCACATGGGGACTATGACATCGTAAGGGGGCGGGGTCACCATGTGACCAACCCATGTGACATATACCATGTGACACCGCCCCATTGTCACTATATAAGTGACCGCACAGCGCGGCTCTGGCATTCCGGCCGGAGAGATCGTCGAGTCAACATCTCCAGGAGAAGAACAAGAAGAAGAACAAGAAGAACAAGAACGGAAGGCGGCGGCGGCGGCGACGACAGCGGCGACAGAAGACCGGGCCACCGCCTGTAAAAGAGCTACAAGAAGGCGCGGTGGCCCGGCAGAAGAACCGAAGGCGGCGACGGAAGACGGCGACAGAAGACCGGGCCACCGGACCAGGCGCGGTGGCCCGGCAGAAGAACCGAAGAGGGGGACAAGACCCCCGAAGTCGGGAGAAGAGAGATTCCGGCCGGAGAGATCGTCGAGTCAACATCTCCAGGAGAAGAACAAGAAGAAGAACAAGAAGAACAAGAACGGAAGGCGGCGGCGGCGGCGACGACAGCGGCGACAGAAGACCGGGCCACCGCCTGTAAAAGAGCTACAAGAAGGCGCGGTGGCGCGGCAGAAGAACCGAAGGCGGCGACAGAAGAACGGAAGGCAGCGGCGACAGAAGACCGGGCCACCGCCTGCAAAAGAGCTACAAGAAGGCGCGGTGGCCCTGCAGAAGAACCGAAGAGGGGGACAAGACCCCCGAAGTCGGGAGAAGAGGCCGGCGGCGGGGAGGAAGAAAGCCGGACTCCTCCGCTAGTAAAAGAGCTACACACAGATAGCGGAGGAGTCCGGCGAGAAGACCCCCGAAGACGGAAGACCCCCGGAGCTGTGCAATAAAATACTTTTTCCATGTGTTGTGTTTTTTTTTGTACTTTATTTCACAGGTGAATGGGTAGGGGTACATTGTACCCCATACTCATTCACATAGGGTGGGGGGCCGGTATCCGGGGGCCCCCTTCTTAAAGGGGGCTCCCGGATTCCGATAAGCCCCCCGCCCGCAGACCCCGACAACCAACGGCCAGGGTTGTCGGGAAGAGGCCCTTGTCCTCATCAACATGGGGACAAGGTGCTTTGGGGTGGGGGGGCCGGGCGGCCCCCCCTTCCCCAAGGCACCCCCCCATGTTGAGGGCACGCGGCCTGGTACGGCTCAGGAGGGGGGGCGCGCTCGCTCGCCCCCCTTTCCTGGCCGGCCGGGTAGCGTGCTCGGACAAGGGTCTGGTGTGGACTTGGGGGGAACCCCCACGCCGATTTTTTTCGGCGTTGGGGTTCCCATTTAAGCCCATTCCAGGCGGCGGAGCCCGCGACGTCTCCTTCGCGGGCCCCGCCTACCTGTACACGCGCTCGAAATGGGCGGATTTGCCTCCTCCTTACGTGGGCGAGTCCGTTCATTTCAAAAGTTGAGCGAACTGTTTGCCCAACCTTGTTCGTCAAACAGTCCGCTCGTGTGTGGGCAAGTCCGCTCATGCAAATTTTGAGCGGACTGTTTGCCCAAACTGTTTGACGAACAAGGTTGGGCAAACAGTCCGCGCGTGTGTACGCGGCCTTAGAATTATATACAAGTTACTGAGTCCTAGAATAATATATGAAGTCCTAGAATAATATGCAATGTTCTAGAATAATATAGAAGTTACCGAGTCCTATAATAATATACGAAGTCCAAGAATAATATATGAGTTACTGAGTTTTAGAATAATATTCAATGTCCTACAATAATATAAGAGTTACTGAATCCTAGAATAATATACGAGTTACTGAGTCTTAGAATAATATACAAAGTCCCTGAATAATATAGGAGTTAAGGAGTCCTAGAACTGATTGACCCGTGGCTTGTTCCTTGACAACTCTACTGCCTAATCCCAACCTCCAACTACTCGTTACCGACCTTTTGGCTTGTTTACTGACCAAGCTGCTGTTTAATCCTTATCTGCTCATCCGCTACTGGAATCAAGCTTGCTCACACCCTGGTAGGGTAAACCTAAGTAATGCGACCTGGTACTAGCATGCAGCTAAATCCATCTCCACCATCAGGAGCTCTGGTGAACACCGGCTACTACTTAGAATCCGCACCTCAGGTGAGCCTGTGTCATCTGCCAGAGAGACTGCCTGTGCACCTATCCTGCTCTTCAGTGGTTTTCCTGCAACTGCTATATCAACTGATCTTCAATCCCGACACCTGATCGTGACATTTAGGGTAATATACAAAGTCGTAGAATAATATTGGAGTTACTGAGTCCTAGAATACTATATGAAATCCTAGAAGAATATATAAGTTACAGAGTCCTAGAATGTTATATGAGTTACTGAGTCTTAGAATAATATACGAAGCCCTAGAATAATATACAAGTTACTGAATCCTAGAATAATATACAAGATACTGAGTCCTAGAATAAAATACAAAGTCCTAGAATAATATACAAGTTACTGAGTCCTAGAATAATATACAAAGTCCTAGAATAATATATGATTTACTGAGTTCTAGAATAATATGCAAAGTCCCAGAATAATATATGAGTTACTGAGTCCTAGACTAATATACTTGTTATTGAGTCTTAGAATAATATAAACAAGTCCTGTAATAATATAAGAATTACTGTGTCCTGGAAAAAATGTACGATTTACTGAGTCCAGGAATAATATCCGAGTTACTTAGTCTTTGAATTAAATACAAAGTCCTAGAATAATGTACACGTTACTGAGTCCGAGTATAATATAGGAGTTACTGACTCCTAGAATAATATACGAAGTCCTAGAAAAGAAAACTGTCCTAGAATAATATACAAGTTACTGAGTCCTAGAATAATATATGAAGTCCTAGAATAATATGCAATGTTCTAGAATAATATAGAAGTTACCGAGTCCTATAATAATATACGAAGTCCAAGAATAATATATGAGTTAATGAGTTTTAGAATAATATACAAAGTCCTACAATAATATAAGAGTTACTGAATCCTAGAATAATATACGAGTTACTGAGTCCTAGAATAATATACAAAGTCCCAGAATAATATAGGAGTTAAGGAGTCCTAGAACTGATTGACCCTTGGCTTGTTCCTTGACAACTCTACTGCCTAATCCCCACCTGAAACTACTCGTTACCGACCTTTTGGCTTGTTTACTGACCAAGCTGCTGTTTAATCCTTATCTGCTCATCCGCTACTGGAATCAAGCTTGCTCACACCCTGGTAGGGTAAACCTGAGTAATACGACCTGGTACTAGCATGCAGCTAAATCCATCGCCACCATCAGGAGCTCTGGTGAACACCGGCTACTACTTAGAATCCGCACCTCAGGTGAGCCTGTGTCATCTGCCAGAGAGACTGCCTGTGCACCTATCCTGCTGTTCGGTGGTTTTCCTGCAACTGCTATATCAATTGATCTTCAAGCCCGACACCTGATCGTGACAGCTAGGGTAATATACAAAGTCGTAGAATAATATTGGAGTTACTGAGTCCTAGAATACTATATGAAGTCCTAGAAGAATATATAAGTTACAGAGTCCTAGAATGTTATATGAGTTACTGAGTCTTAGAATAATATACGAAGCCCTAGAATAATATACAAGTTACTGAATCCTAGAATAATATACAAGATACTGAGTCCCAGAATAAAATACAAAGTGATAGAATAATATAGAAGTTACTGAGTCCTAGACCAATATACAAAGTCCTATAATAATATACGAAGCCCTAGAATAATATACGAGTTACTGAGTCTTAGAATAATGTAGACGTTACTGCGTCCTACAATAATATAGAAGTTACTGAGTCCTAGAATAATATACAAGATACTGAGTCCTAGAATAAAATACAAAGTCCTATAATAATATAGAAGTTACTGAGTCCTAGAATAATATACAAAGTCCTAGAATAATATACGATTTACTGAGTTCTAGAATAATATGCAATGTCCCAGAATAATATATGAGCTACTGAGTCCTAGGCTAATATACTTGTTATTGAGTCTTAGAATAATATACAAAGTCCTGTAATGATATAAGAATTACTGTGTCCTAGAAAAAATGTACGATTTACTGAGTCCAGGAATAATATCCGAGTTACTTAGTCTTTGAATTAAATACAAAGTCCTAGAATAATGTACACGTTACTGAGTCCGAGTATAATATAGGAGTTGCTGACTCCTAGAATAATATACGAAGTCCTAGAAAAAAAAATTGTCTTAGAATTATATACAAGTTACTGAGTCCTAGAATAATATATGAAGTCCTAGAATAATATGCAATGTTCTAGAATAATATAGAAGTTACCGAGTCCTATAATAATATACGAAGTCCAAGAATAATATATGAGTTACTGAGTTTTAGAATAATATTCAATGTCCTACAATAATATAAGAGTTACTGAATCCTAGAATAATATACGAGTTACTGAGTCCTAGAATAATATACAAAGTCCCTGAATAATATAGGAGTTAAGGAGTCCTAGAACTGATTGACCCTTGGCTTGTTCCTTGACAACTCTACTGCCTAATCCCAACCTGCAACTACTCGTTACCGACCTTTTGGCTTGTTTACTGACCAAGCTGCTGTTTAATCCTTATCTGCTCATCCGCTACTGGAATCAAGCTTGCTCACACCCTGGTAGGGTAAACCTAAGTAATGCGACCTGGTACTAGCATGCAGCTAAATCCATCTCCACCATCAGGAGCTCTGGTGAACACCGGCTACTACTTAGAATCCGCACCTCAGGTGAGCCTGTGTCATCTGCCAGAGAGACTGCCTGTGCACCTATCCTGCTGTTCGGTGGTTTTCCTGCAACTGCTATATCAATTGATCTTCAAGCCCGACACCTGATCGTGACAGCTAGGGTAATATACAAAGTCGTAGAATAATATTGGAGTTACTGAGTCCTAGAATACTATATGAAGTCCTAGAAGAATATATAAGTTACAGAGTCCTAGAATGTTATATGAGTTACTGAGTCTTAGAATAATATACGAAGCCCTAGAATAATATACAAGTTACTGAATCCTAGAATAATATACAAGATACTGAGTCCCAGAATAAAATACAAAGTGATAGAATAATATAGAAGTTACTGAGTCCTAGACCAATATACAAAGTCCTATAATAATATACGAAGCCCTAGAATAATATACGAGTTACTGAGTCTTAGAATAATGTAGACGTTACTGCGTCCTACAATAATATAGAAGTTACTGAGTCCTAGAATAATATACAAAGTCCTAGAATAATATACAAGATACTGAGTCCTAGAATAAAATACAAAGTCCTAGAATAATATACAAGTTACTGAGTCCTAGAATAATATACAAAGTCCTAGAATAATATACGATTTACTGAGTTCTAGAATAATATGCAAAGTCCCAGAATAATATATGAGCTACTGAGTCCTAGACTAATATACTTGTTATTGAGTCTTAGAATAATATACAAAGTCCTGTAATGATATAAGAATTACTGTGTCCTAGAAAAAATGTACGATTTACTGAGTCCAGGAATAATATCCGAGTTACTTAGTCTTTGAATTAAATACAAAGTCCTAGAATAATGTACACGTTACTGAGTCCGAGTATAATATAGGAGTTGCTGACTCCTAGAATAATATACGAAGTCCTAGAAAAAAAAATTGTCTTAGAATTATATACAAGTTACTGAGTCCTAGAATAATATATGAAGTCCTAGAATAATATGCAATGTTCTAGAATAATATAGAAGTTACCGAGTCCTATAATAATATACGAAGTCCAAGAATAATATATGAGTTACTGAGTTTTAGAATAATATTCAATGTCCTACAATAATATAAGAGTTACTGAATCCTAGAATAATATACGAGTTACTGAGTCCTAGAATAATATACAAAGTCCCTGAATAATATAGGAGTTAAGGAGTCCTAGAACTGATTGACCCTTGGCTTGTTCCTTGACAACTCTACTGCCTAATCCCAACCTGCAACTACTCGTTACCGACCTTTTGGCTTGTTTACTGACCAAGCTGCTGTTTAATCCTTATCTGCTCATCCGCTACTGGAATCAAGCTTGCTCACACCCTGGTAGGGTAAACCTAAGTAATGCGACCTGGTACTAGCATGCAGCTAAATCCATCTCCACCATCAGGAGCTCTGGTGAACACCGGCTACTACTTAGAATCCGCACCTCAGGTGAGCCTGTGTCATCTGCCAGAGAGACTGCCTGTGCACCTATCCTGCTGTTCGGTGGTTTTCCTGCAACTGCTATATCAATTGATCTTCAAGCCCGACACCTGATCGTGACAGCTAGGGTAATATACAAAGTCGTAGAATAATATTGGAGTTACTGAGTCCTAGAATACTATATGAAGTCCTAGAAGAATATATAAGTTACAGAGTCCTAGAATGTTATATGAGTTACTGAGTCTTAGAATAATATACGAAGCCCTAGAATAATATACAAGTTACTGAATCCTAGAATAATATACAAGATACTGAGTCCCAGAATAAAATACAAAGTGATAGAATAATATAGAAGTTACTGAGTCCTAGACCAATATACAAAGTCCTATAATAATATACGAAGCCCTAGAATAATATACGAGTTACTGAGTCTTAGAATAATGTAGACGTTACTGCGTCCTACAATAATATAGAAGTTACTGAGTCCTAGAATAATATACAAAGTCCTAGAATAATATACAAGATACTGAGTCCTAGAATAAAATACAAAGTCCTAGAATAATATACAAGTTACTGAGTCCTAGAATAATATACAAAGTCCTAGAATAATATACGATTTACTGAGTTCTAGAATAATATGCAAAGTCCCAGAATAATATATGAGCTACTGAGTCCTAGACTAATATACTTGTTATTGAGTCTTAGAATAGTATACAAAGTCCTGTAATAATATAAGAATTACTGTGTCCTAGAAAAAATGTACGATTTACTGAGTCCAGGAATAATATCCAAGTTACTTAGTCTTTGAATTAAATACAAAGTCCTAGAATAATGTACACGTTACTGAGTCCGAGTATAATATAGGAGTTGCTGACTCCTAGAATAATATACGAAGTCCTAGAAAAAAAAACTGTCTTAGAATTATATACAAGTTACTGAGTCCTAGAATAATATATGAAGTCCTAGAATAATATGCAATGTTCTAGAATAATATAGAAGTTACCGAGTCCTATAATAATATACGAAGTCCAAGAATAATATATGAGTTACTGAGTTTTAGAATAATATTCAATGTCCTACAATAATATAAGAGTTACTGAATCCTAGAATAATATACGAGTTACTGAGTCCTAGAATAATATACAAAGTCCCTGAATAATATAGGAGTTAAGGAGTCCTAGAACTGATTGACCCTTGGCTTGTTCCTTGACAACTCTACTGCCTAATCCCAACCTGCAACTACTTGTTACCGACCTTTTGGCTTGTTTACTGACCAAGCTGCTGTTTAATCCTTATCTGCTCATCCGCTACTGGAATCAAGCTTGCTCACACCCTGGTAGGGTAAACCTAAGTAATGCGACCTGGTACTAGCATGCAGCTAAATCCATCTCCACCATCAGGAGCTCTGGTGAACACCGGCTACTACTTAGAATCCGCACCTCAGGTGAGCCTGTGCCATATGCCAGAGAGACTGCCTGTGCACCTATCCTGCTCTTCAGTGGTTTTCCTGCAACTGCTATATCAACTGATCTTCAATCCCGACACCTGATCGTGACATTTAGGGTAATATACAAAGTCGTAGAATAATATTGGAGTTACTGAGTCCTAGAATACTATATGAAATCCTAGAAGAATATATAAGTTACAGAGTCCTAGAATGTTATATGAGTTACTGAGTCTTAGAATAATATACGAAGCCCTAGAATAATATACAAGTTACTGAATCCTAGAATAATATACAAGATACTGAGTCCTAGAATAAAATACAAAGTCCTAGAATAATATACAAGTTACTGAGTCCTAGAATAATATACAAAGTCCTAGAATAATATACGATTTACTGAGTTCTAGAATAATATGAAAAGTCCCAGAATAATATATGAGCTACTGAGTCCTAGACTAATATACTTGTTATTGAGTCTTAGAATATTATACAAAGTCCTGTAATAATATAAGAATTACTGTGTCCTAGAAAAAATGTACGATTTACTGAGTCCAGGAATAATATCCGAGTTACTTAGTCTTTGAATTAAATACAAAGTCCTAGAATAATGTACACGTTACTGAGTCCGAGTATAATATAGGAGTTGCTGACTCCTAGAATAATATACGAAGTCCTAGAAAAAAAAAACTGTCTTAGAATTATATACAAGTTACTGAGTCCTAGAATAATATATGAAGTCCTAGAATAATATGCAATGTTCTAGAATAATATAGAAGTTACCGAGTCCTATAATAATATACGAAGTCCAAGAATAATATATGAGTTACTGAGTTTTAGAATAATATTCAATTTCCTACAATAATATAAGAGTTACGTAATCCTAGAATAATATACGAGTTACTGAGTCCTAGAATAATATACAAAGTCCCTGAATAATATAGGAGTTAA
Organism: Lithobates pipiens; assembly: GCF_037356315.1. Lineage (NCBI taxonomy): Eukaryota > Metazoa > Chordata > Amphibia > Anura > Ranidae > Lithobates > Lithobates pipiens. The sequence continues at coordinate 1,542,418 of NW_027507890.1, read as the reverse complement.
GGAGTCCTAGAACTGATTGACCCTTGGCTTGTTCCTTGACAACTCTACTGCCTAATCCCAACCTCCAACTACTCGTTACCGACCTTTTGGCTTGTTTACTGACCAAGCTGCTGTTTAATCCTTATCTGCTCATCCGCTACTGGAATCAAGCTTGCTCACACCCTGGTAGGGTAAACCTAAGTAATGCGACCTGGTACTAGCATGCAGCTAAATCCATCTCCACCATCAGGGGCTCTGGTGAACACCGGCTACTACTTAGAATCCGCACCTCAGGTGAGCCTGTGTCATCTGCCAGAGAGACTGCCTGTGCACCTATCCTGCTGTTCAGTGGTTTTCCTGCAACTGCTATATCAATTGATCTTCAAGCCCGACACCTGATCGTGACAGCTAGGGTAATATACAAAGTCGTAGAATAATATTGGAGTTACTGAGTCCTAGAATACTATATGAAGTCCTAGAAGAATATATAAGTTACAGAGTCCTAGAATGTTATATGAGTTACTGAGTCTTAGAATAATATACGAAGCCCTAGAATAATATACAAGTTACTGAATCCTAGAATAATATACAAGATACTGAGTCCCAGAATAAAATACAAAGTGATAGAATAATATAGAAGTTACTGAGTCCTAGACCAATATACAAAGTCCTATAATAATATACGAAGCCCTAGAATAATATACGAGTTACTGAGTCTTAGAATAATGTAGACGTTACTGCGTCCTACAATAATATAGAAGTTACTGAGTCCTAGAATAATATACAAAGTCCTAGAATAATATACAAGATACTGAGTCCTAGAATAAAATACAAAGTCCTAGAATAATATACAAGTTACTGAGTCCTAGAATAATATACAAAGTCCTAGAATAATATACGATTTACTGAGTTCTAGAATAATATGCAAAGTCCCAGAATAATATATGAGCTACTGAGTCCTAGACTAATATACTTGTTATTGAGTCTTAGAATAATATACAAAGTCCTGTAATGATATAAGAATTACTGTGTCCTAGAAAAAATGTACGATTTACTGAGTCCAGGAATAATATCCGAGTTACTTAGTCTTTGAATTAAATACAAAGTCCTAGAATAATGTACACGTTACTGAGTCCGAGTATAATATAGGAGTTGCTGACTCCTAGAATAATATACGAAGTCCTAGAAAAAAAAATTGTCTTAGAATTATATACAAGTTACTGAGTCCTAGAATAATATATGAAGTCCTAGAATAATATGCAATGTTCTAGAATAATATAGAAGTTACCGAGTCCTATAATAATATACGAAGTCCAAGAATAATATATGAGTTACTGAGTTTTAGAATAATATTCAATGTCCTACAATAATATAAGAGTTACTGAATCCTAGAATAATATACGAGTTACTGAGTCCTAGAATAATATACAAAGTCCCTGAATAATATAGGAGTTAAGGAGTCCTAGAACTGATTGACCCTTGGCTTGTTCCTTGACAACTCTACTGCCTAATCCCAACCTGCAACTACTCGTTACCGACCTTTTGGCTTGTTTACTGACCAAGCTGCTGTTTAATCCTTATCTGCTCATCCGCTACTGGAATCAAGCTTGCTCACACCCTGGTAGGGTAAACCTAAGTAATGCGACCTGGTACTAGCATGCAGCTAAATCCATCTCCACCATCAGGAGCTCTGGTGAACACCGGCTACTACTTAGAATCCGCACCTCAGGTGAGCCTGTGTCATCTGCCAGAGAGACTGCCTGTGCACCTATCCTGCTGTTCGGTGGTTTTCCTGCAACTGCTATATCAATTGATCTTCAAGCCCGACACCTGATCGTGACAGCTAGGGTAATATACAAAGTCGTAGAATAATATTGGAGTTACTGAGTCCTAGAATACTATATGAAGTCCTAGAAGAATATATAAGTTACAGAGTCCTAGAATGTTATATGAGTTACTGAGTCTTAGAATAATATACGAAGCCCTAGAATAATATACAAGTTACTGAATCCTAGAATAATATACAAGATACTGAGTCCCAGAATAAAATACAAAGTGATAGAATAATATAGAAGTTACTGAGTCCTAGACCAATATACAAAGTCCTATAATAATATACGAAGCCCTAGAATAATATACGAGTTACTGAGTCTTAGAATAATGTAGACGTTACTGCGTCCTACAATAATATAGAAGTTACTGAGTCCTAGAATAATATACAAAGTCCTAGAATAATATACAAGATACTGAGTCCTAGAATAAAATACAAAGTCCTAGAATAATATACAAGTTACTGAGTCCTAGAATAATATACAAAGTCCTAGAATAATATACGATTTACTGAGTTCTAGAATAATATGCAAAGTCCCAGAATAATATATGAGCTACTGAGTCCTAGACTAATATACTTGTTATTGAGTCTTAGAATAGTATACAAAGTCCTGTAATAATATAAGAATTACTGTGTCCTAGAAAAAATGTACGATTTACTGAGTCCAGGAATAATATCCAAGTTACTTAGTCTTTGAATTAAATACAAAGTCCTAGAATAATGTACACGTTACTGAGTCCGAGTATAATATAGGAGTTGCTGACTCCTAGAATAATATACGAAGTCCTAGAAAAAAAAACTGTCTTAGAATTATATACAAGTTACTGAGTCCTAGAATAATATATGAAGTCCTAGAATAATATGCAATGTTCTAGAATAATATAGAAGTTACCGAGTCCTATAATAATATACGAAGTCCAAGAATAATATATGAGTTACTGAGTTTTAGAATAATATTCAATGTCCTACAATAATATAAGAGTTACTGAATCCTAGAATAATATACGAGTTACTGAGTCCTAGAATAATATACAAAGTCCCTGAATAATATAGGAGTTAAGGAGTCCTAGAACTGATTGACCCTTGGCTTGTTCCTTGACAACTCTACTGCCTAATCCCAACCTGCAACTACTTGTTACCGACCTTTTGGCTTGTTTACTGACCAAGCTGCTGTTTAATCCTTATCTGCTCATCCGCTACTGGAATCAAGCTTGCTCACACCCTGGTAGGGTAAACCTAAGTAATGCGACCTGGTACTAGCATGCAGCTAAATCCATCTCCACCATCAGGAGCTCTGGTGAACACCGGCTACTACTTAGAATCCGCACCTCAGGTGAGCCTGTGCCATATGCCAGAGAGACTGCCTGTGCACCTATCCTGCTCTTCAGTGGTTTTCCTGCAACTGCTATATCAACTGATCTTCAATCCCGACACCTGATCGTGACATTTAGGGTAATATACAAAGTCGTAGAATAATATTGGAGTTACTGAGTCCTAGAATACTATATGAAATCCTAGAAGAATATATAAGTTACAGAGTCCTAGAATGTTATATGAGTTACTGAGTCTTAGAATAATATACGAAGCCCTAGAATAATATACAAGTTACTGAATCCTAGAATAATATACAAGATACTGAGTCCTAGAATAAAATACAAAGTCCTAGAATAATATACAAGTTACTGAGTCCTAGAATAATATACAAAGTCCTAGAATAATATACGATTTACTGAGTTCTAGAATAATATGAAAAGTCCCAGAATAATATATGAGCTACTGAGTCCTAGACTAATATACTTGTTATTGAGTCTTAGAATATTATACAAAGTCCTGTAATAATATAAGAATTACTGTGTCCTAGAAAAAATGTACGATTTACTGAGTCCAGGAATAATATCCGAGTTACTTAGTCTTTGAATTAAATACAAAGTCCTAGAATAATGTACACGTTACTGAGTCCGAGTATAATATAGGAGTTGCTGACTCCTAGAATAATATACGAAGTCCTAGAAAAAAAAAACTGTCTTAGAATTATATACAAGTTACTGAGTCCTAGAATAATATATGAAGTCCTAGAATAATATGCAATGTTCTAGAATAATATAGAAGTTACCGAGTCCTATAATAATATACGAAGTCCAAGAATAATATATGAGTTACTGAGTTTTAGAATAATATTCAATTTCCTACAATAATATAAGAGTTACGTAATCCTAGAATAATATACGAGTTACTGAGTCCTAGAATAATATACAAAGTCCCTGAATAATATAGGAGTTAAGGAGTCCTAGAACTGATTGACCCTTGGCTTGTTCCTTGACAACTCTACTGCCTAATCCCAACCTCCAACTACTCGTTACCGACCTTTTGGCTTGTTTACTGACCAAGCTGCTGTTTAATCCTTATCTGCTCATCCGCTACTGGAATCAAGCTTGCTCACACCCTGGTAGGGTAAACCTAAGTAATGCGACCTGGTACTAGCATGCAGCTAAATCCATCTCCACCATCAGGGGCTCTGGTGAACACCGGCTACTACTTAGAATCCGCACCTCAGGTGAGCCTGTGTCATCTGCCAGAGAGACTGCCTGTGCACCTATCCTGCTGTTCAGTGGTTTTCCTGCAACTGCTATATCAATTGATCTTCAAGCCCGACACCTGATCGTGACAGCTAGGGTAATATACAAAGTCGTAGAATAATATTGGAGTTACTGAGTCCTAGAATACTATATGAAGTCCTAGAAGAATATATAAGTTACAGAGTCCTAGAATGTTATATGAGTTACTGAGTCTTAGAATAATATACGAAGCCCTAGAATAATATACAAGTTACTGAATCCTAGAATAATATACAAGATACTGAGTCCCAGAATAAAATACAAAGTGATAGAATAATATAGAAGTTACTGAGTCCTAGACCAATATACAAAGTCCTATAATAATATATGAAGCCCTAGAATAATATACGAGTTACTGAGTCTTAGAATAATGTAGACGTTACTGCGTCCTACAATAATATAGAAGTTACTGAGTCCTAGAATAATATACAAAGTCCTAGAATAATATACAAGATACTGAGTCCTAGAATAAAATACAAAGTCCTAGAATAATATACAAGTTACTGAGTCCTAGAATAATATACAAAGTCCTAGAATAATATACGATTTACTGAGTTCTAGAATAATATGCAAAGTCCCAGAATAATATATGAGCTACTGAGTCCTAGACTAATATACTTGTTATTGAGTCTTAGAATAATATACAAAGTCCTGTAATAATATAAGAATTACTGTGTCCTAGAAAAAATGTACGATTTACTGAGTCCAGGAATAATATCCGAGTTACTTAGTCTTTGAATTAAATACAAAGTCCTAGAATAATGTACACGTTACTGAGTCCGAGTATAATATAGGAGTTGCTGACTCCTAGAATAATATACGAAGTCCTAGAAAAAAAAACTGTCTTAGAATTATATACAAGTTACTGAGTCCTAGAATAATATATGAAGTCCTAGAATAATATGCAATGTTCTAGAATAATATAGAAGTTACCGAGTCCTATAATAATATACGAAGTCCAAGAATAATATATGAGTTACTGAGTTTTAGAATAATATTCAATGTCCTACAATAATATAAGAGTTACTGAATCCTAGAATAATATACGAGTTACTGAGTCCTAGAATAATATACAAAGTCCCTGAATAATATAGGAGTTAAGGAGTCCTAGAACTGATTGACCCTTGGCTTGTTCCTTGACAACTCTACTGCCTAATCCCAACCTGCAACTACTCGTTACCGACCTTTTGGCTTGTTTACTGACCAAACTGCTGTTTAATCCTTATCTGCTCATCCGCTACTGGAATCAAGCTTGCTCACACCCTGGTAGGGTAAACCTAAGTAATGCGACCTGGTACTAGCATGCAGCTAAATCCATCTCCACCATCAGGAGCTCTGGTGAACACCGGCTACTACTTAGAATCCGCACCTCAGGTGAGCCTGTGTCATCTGCCAGAGAGACGGCCTGTGCACCTATCCTGCTGTTCAGTGGTTTTCCTGCAACTGCTATATCAATTGATCTTCAAGCCCGACACCTGATCGTGACAGCTAGGGTAATATACAAAGTCGTAGAATAATATTGGAGTTACTGAGTCCTAGAATACTATATGAAGTCCTAGAAGAATATATAAGTTACAGAGTCCTAGAATGTTATATGAGTTACTGAGTCTTAGAATAATATACGAAGCCCTAGAATAATATACAAGTTACTGAAACCTAGAATAATATACAAGATACTGAGTCCCAGAATAAAATACAAAGTGATAGAATAATATAGAAGTTACTGAGTCCTAGACCAATATACAAAGTCCTATAATAATATACGAAGCCCTAGAATAATATACGAGTTACTGAGTCTTAGAATAATGTAGACGTTACTGCGTCCTACAATAATATAGAAGTTACTGAGTCCTAGAATAATATACAAAGTCCTAGAATAATATACAAGTTACTGAGTCCTAGAATAAAATACAAAGTCCTAGAATAATATACAAGTTACTGAGTCCTAGAATAATATACAAAGTCCAAGAATAATATACGATTTACTGAGTTCTAGAATAATATGCAAAGTCCCAGAATAATATATGAGCTACTGAGTCCTAGACTAATATACTTGTTATTGAGTCTTAGAATAATATACAAAGTCCTGTAATAATATAAGAATTACTGTGTCCTAGAAAAAATGTACGATTTACTGAGTCCAGGAATAATATCCGAGTTACTTAGTCTTTGAATTAAATACAAAGTCCTAGAATAATGTACACGTTACTGAGTCCGAGTATAATATAGGAGTTGCTGACTCCTAGAATAATATACGAAGTCCTAGAAAAAAAAACTGTCTTAGAATTATATACAAGTTACTGAGTCCTAGAATAATATATGAAGTCCTAGAATAATATGCAATGTTCTAGAATAATATAGAAGTTACCGAGTCCTATAATAATATACGAAGTCCAAGAATAATATATGAGTTACTGAGTTTTAGAATAATATACAAAGTCCTACAATAATATAAGAGTTACTGAATCCTAGAATAATATACGAGTTACTGAGTCCTAGAATAATATACAAAGTCCCAGAATAATATAGGAGTTAAGGAGTCCTAGAACTGATTGACCCTTGGCTTGTTCCTTGACAACTCTACTGCCTAATCCCAACCTGCAACTACTCGTTACCGACCTTTTGGCTTGTTTACTGACCAAGCTGCTGTTTAATCCTTATCTGCTCATCCGCTATTGGAATCAAGCTTGCTCACACTCTGGTAGGGTAAACCTAAGTAATGCGACCTGGTACTAGCATGCAGCTAAATCCATCTCCACCATCAGGAGCTCTGGTGAACACCGGCTACTACTTAGAATCCGCACCTCAGGTGAGCCTGTGTCATCTGCCAGAGAGACTGCCTGTGCACCTATCCTGCTGTTCAGTGGTTTTCCTGCAACTGCTATATCAATTGATCTTCAAGCCCGACACCTGATCGTGACAGCTAGGGTAATATACAAAGTCGTAGAATAATATTGGAGTTACTGAGTCCTAGAATACTATATGAAGTCCTAGAAGAATATATAAGTTACAGAGTCCTAGAATGTTATATGAGTTACTGAGTCTTAGAATAATATACGAAGCCCTAGAATAATATACAAGTTACTGAATCCTAGAATAATATACAAGATACTGAGTCCCAGAATAAAATACAAAGTGATAGAATAATATAGAAGTTACTGAGTCCTAGACCAATATACAAAGTCCTATAATAATATACGAAGCCCTAGAATAATATACGAGTTACTGAGTCTTAGAATAATGTAGACGTTACTGCATCCTACAATAATATAGAAGTTACTGAGTCCTAGAATAATATACAAAGTCCTAGAATAATATACAAGATACTGAGTCCTAGAATAAAATACAAAGTCCTAGAATAATATACAAGTTACTGAGTCCTAGAATAATATACAAAGTCCTAGAATAATATACGATTTACTGAGTTCTAGAATAATATGCAAAGTCCCAGAATAATATATGAGCTACTGAGTCCTAGACTAATATACTTGTTATTGAGTCTTAGAATAATATACAAAGTCCTGTAATAATATAAGAATTACTGTGTCCTAGAAAAAATGTACGATTTACTGAGTCCAGGAATAATATCCGAGTTACTTAGTCTTTGAATTAAATACAAAGTCCTAGAATAATGTACACGTTACTGAGTCCGAGTATAATATAGGAGTTGCTGACTCCTAGAATAATATACGAAGTCCTAGAAAAAAAAACTGTCTTAGAATTATATACAAGTTACTGAGTCCTAGAATAATATATGAAGTCCTAGAATAATATGCAATGTTCTAGAATAATATAGAAGTTACCGAGTCCTATAATAATATACGAAGTCCAAGAATAATATATGAGTTACTGAGTTTTAGAATAATATTCAATGTCCTACAATAATATAAGAGTTACTGAATCCTAGAATAATATACGAGTTACTGAGTCCTAGAATAATATACAAAGTCCCTGAATAATATAGGAGTTAAGGAGTCCTAGAACTGATTGACCCTTGGCTTGTTCCTTGACAACTCTACTGCCTAATCCCAACCTGCAACTACTCGTTACCGACCTTTTGGCTTGTTTACTGACCAAGCTGCTGTTTAACCAGTTGCCGACCGCCGCACGCCGATGTACGTCGGTACAATGGCACGGGCAGGCATAAGGACATACATGTACGTCCCTTGCCTCCCGCGGGTCGGGGGCCCGATCGGGCCCCCGCCCGGTGCCTGCGGCGGTCGGTATTCGTTCGGGAGCGATCCCGGACGAGGGGACGGCCATTCATTCATGGCCACCCCCTCGCGATCGCTCCCGACGAATAGAAATCCCCGGTGACATCACTTCCTCTCCTGTAATGTAAACACAGGAGAGGAAGTGATGTATTCTCTCCTCCGTGTCGGTATTTTTCGTTCCGACACGGAGGAGAGCGGATCAGTAAGTTGCACCAACACTCACACACACAGTAGAACATGCCAGGCACACTCACACCCCCCCTTTACCCCCCGATCACCCCCCCAATTACCCCTGCCCCCCAGTCACAGTGACACCAATGTCATTTTTTTTTTTTTTTTTTTTTTTTTTTGCATTGGTGTCATTTGTGACTGTAATAACTGTTAGGGCAGTTAGAGTTAGCCCCCTTTAGTTCTAATGTACCCCCCTAACCCCCCCAATAAAGGTTTAACCCCGTGATCACCCCCCGTCGCCAGTGTCACTAAGGCTGGGTTCACATTGCAGCGGTTTATGAGAACGGATGTGATTCGCACCGCACTGCAGTGCAAATCACATCCGATCTCTGTGCGATTCGAGTTCAGCCATTCGCCGCACCCGCCGCACCCGCCGCAAATTCGCACGGGACCCTTTTTTTGGCCCGCAGCAGAATCGGATCGCATGGGTGTTCACACCATGCGATCCGAGTTTGCAGATCGCACTGCGATATGCGAACTGATCTGGGGGTGTCAGTAACATTTCACTGACACTCCCAGCAGTTCGCATAGGGCAGTGTGAACTGCCGCCGGGAGGCATGCGATGCGGGAACCCGCCGCGCATTCGTGGCGTTCCCGCATCGCTCCAGTGTGAACCCAGCCTAATAAGCGATCGTTTTTCTGATCGCTGTATTAGTGTCACAGGTGACGCTAGTTAGGCAGGTAGGTATTTAGGTTCGCTGCAGCTTTTTATAGCGCCAGGGACCCCCATATACTACCGCATAAAGCCCCCTAATTGCCCCCTAGTTAACCCTTTCACCAGTGATCACCATATAACTGTTACAGGTGACGCTGGTTGGTTAGTTATTTTTTTTATAGTTTCAGGGCACCCGCCATTTATTACCTAGTCTCACTAGTGTACCCCTAAATTTAGGGGTGTCTACTTTCCAAAATGGGGTCATTTGGGGGGGGTTTGTGCCATCTTGGCATTTTATGGCCTTCAAAACTGTAACGCCCTTAGAAAGCCTGAAGGCGGTGCTTGGTTTTCGGGGCCCCGTACGCGGCTAGGCTCCCAAAAAGTCCCACATATGTGGTATCCCCGTACTCAGGAGAAGCAGCAGAATTTATTTTGGGGTGTCATTTCACATATGCCCATGGCATGCGTGAGCAATATATCATTTAGTGACAACTTTGTGAAAAAAAATGAAAAAAAAAAAAAGTTTGTAATTTTCCCGCAACTTGTGGCAAAATATAAAATATTCCATGGACTGAACATGCCTCTCAGCAAATAGCTTGGGGTGTCTACTTTCTAAAATGGGGTCATTTGTGGGGGTTTTGTGCCATCTTGGCATTTTATGGCCTTCAAAACTGTAATAGGTAGTGAGGAGTGAAATCAAAAAATTACGCCCTTAGAAAGCCTGAAGGCGGTGCTTGGTTTTCGGGGCCCCGTACGCGGCTAGGCTCCCAAAAAGTCCCACATATGTGGTATCCCCGTACTCAGGAGAAGCAGCAGAATTTATTTTGGGGTGTCATTTCACATATGCCCATGGCATGCGTGAGCAATATATCATTTAGTGACAACTTTGTGAAAAAAAAAAAAAAAAAAAAAAAGTTTGTAATTTTCCCGCAACTTGTGGCAAAATATAAAATATTCCATGAACTCAACATGCCTCTCAGCAAATAGCTTGGGGTGTCTACTTTCTAAAATGGGGTCATTTGTGGGGGTTTTGTGCCATCTTGGCATTTTATGGCCTTCAAAACTGTAATAGGTAGTGAGAAGTGAACTCAAAAATTTACGCCCTTAGAAAGCCTGAAGGCGGTGCTTGGTTTTCGGGGCCCCGTACGCGGCTAGGCTCCCAAAAAGTCCCACATATGTGGTATCCCCGTACTCAGGAGAAGCAGCAGAATTTATTTTGGGGTGTCATTTCACATACGCCCATAGCATGTGTGAGCAATATATCATTTAGTGACAACTTTGTGTAAAAAAAAAAAAAAATTTTTTTTTTTGTCATTATTCAATCGCTTGAGGCAAAAAAATAAAATATTCAATGGGCTCAACATGCCTCTTATCAATTTCCTTAGGGGGTCTACTTTCCAAAATGGGGTCATTTGGGGGGGTTTTGTACTGCCCTGCCATTTTAGCACCTCAAGAAATGAGATAGGCAGTCGTAAACTAAAAGCTGCGTAAATTCCAGAAAACGTACCTTAGTTTGTAGATGTGACAACTTTTGCGCAAACCAATAAATATACAATTATTGACTTTTTTTTTACCAAAGACATGTGGCTGAATACATTTTGGCCTAAATGTATGACTAAAATTGAGTTTATTGGATTTTTCTAATAACAAAAAGTAGAAAATATCATTTTTTTTCAAAATTTGCGGTCTTTTTACGTTTATATCGCAAAAAATAAAAATCGCAGAGGCAATCAAATACCATCAAAAGAAAGCTCTATTTGTGGGAAGAAAAGGACGCAAATTTTGTTTGGGTACAACATTGCATGACCGCGCAATTACCAGTTAAAGCAGCGCAGTGCCAAAGTGTAAAATGACCTCTGGTCATTTACCAGCAAAATGGTCCGGTCTGAAAGTGGTTAATCCTTATCTGCTCATCCGCTACTGGAATCAAGCTTGCTCACACCCTGGTAGGGTAAACCTAAGTAATGCGACCTGGTACTAGCATGCAGCTAAATCCATCTCCACCATCAGGAGCTCTGGTGAACACCGGCTACTACTTAGAATCCGCACCTCAGGTGAGCCTGTGTCATCTGCCAGAGAGACTGCCTGTGCACCTATCCTGCTGTTCAGTGGTTTTCCTGCAACTGCTATATCAATTGATCTTCAAGCCCGACACCTGATCGTGACAGCTAGGGTAATATACAAAGTCGTAGAATAATATTGGAGTTACTGAGTCCTAGAATACTATATGAAGTCCTAGAAGAATATATAAGTTACAGAGTCCTAGAATGTTATATGAGTTACTGAGTCTTAGAATAATATACGAAGCCCTAGAATAATATACAAGTTACTGAATCCTAGAATAATATACAAGATACTGAGTCCCAGAATAAAATACAAAGTGATAGAATAATATAGAAGTTACTGAGTCCTAGACCAATATACAAAGTCCTATAATAATATACGAAGCCCTAGAATAATATACGAGTTACTGAGTCTTAGAATAATGTAGACGTTACTGCGTCCTACAATAATATAGAAGTTACTGAGTCCTAGAATAATATACAAAGTCCTAGAATAATATACAAGATACTGAGTCCTAGAATAAAATACAAAGTCCTAGAATAATATACAAGTTACTGAGTCCTAGAATAATATACAAAGTCCTAGAATAATATACGATTTACTGAGTTCTAGAATAATATGCAAAGTCCCAGAATAATATATGAGCTACTGAGTCCTAGACTAATATACTTGTTATTGAGTCTTAGAATAATATACAAAGTCCTGTAATAATATAAGAATTACTGTGTCCTAGAAAAAATGTACGATTTACTGAGTCCAGGAATAATATCCGAGTTACTTAGTCTTTGAATTAAATACAAAGTCCTAGAATAATGTACACGTTACTGAGTCCGAGTATAATATAGGAGTTGCTGACTCCTAGAATAATATACGAAGTCCTAGAAAAAAAAACTGTCTTAGAATTATATACAAGTTACTGAGTCCTAGAATAATATATGAAGTCCTAGAATAATATGCAATGTTCTAGAATAATATAGAAGTTACCGAGTCCTATAATAATATACGAAGTCCAAGAATAATATATGAGTTACTGAGTTTTAGAATAATATTCAATGTCCTACAATAATATAAGAGTTACTGAATCCTAGAATAATATACGAGTTACTGAGTCCTAGAATAATATACAAAGTCCCTGAATAATATAGGAGTTAAGGAGTCCTAGAACTGATTGACCCTTGGCTTGTTCCTTGACAACTCTACTGCCTAATCCCAACCTGCAACTACTCGTTACCGACCTTTTGGCTTGTTTACTGACCAAGCTGCTGTTTAATCCTTATCTGCTCATCCGCTACTGGAATCAAGCTTGCTCACACCCTGGTAGGGTAAACCTAAGTAATGCGACCTGGTACTAGCATGCAGCTAAATCCATCTCCACCATCAGGAGCTCTGGTGAACACCGGCTACTACTTAGAATCCGCACCTCAGGTGAGCCTGTGTCATCTGCCAGAGAGACTGCCTGTGCACCTATCCTGCTGTTCAGTGGTTTTCCTGCAACTGCTATATCAATTGATCTTCAAGCCCGACACCTGATCGTGACAGCTAGGGTAATATACAAAGTCGTAGAATAATATTGGAGTTACTGAGTCCTAGAATACTATATGAAGTCCTAGAAGAATATATAAGTTACAGAGTCCTAGAATGTTATATGAGTTACTGAGTCTTAGAATAATATACGAAGCCCTAGAATAATATACAAGTTACTGAATCCTAGAATAATATACAAGATACTGAGTCCCAGAATAAAATACAAAGTGATAGAATAATATAGAAGTTACTGAGTCCTAGACCAATATACAAAGTCCTATAATAATATACGAAGCCCTAGAATAATATACGAGTTACTGAGTCTTAGAATAATGTAGACGTTACTGCGTCCTACAATAATATAGAAGTTACTGAGTCCTAGAATAATATACAAAGTCCTAGAATAATATACAAGATACTGAGTCCTAGAATAAAATACAAAGTCCTAGAATAATATACAAGTTACTGAGTCCTAGAATAATATACAAAGTCCTAGAATAATATACGATTTACTGAGTTCTAGAATAATATGCAAAGTCCCAGAATAATATATGAGCTACTGAGTCCTAGACTAATATACTTGTTATTGAGTCTTAGAATAATATACAAAGTCCTGTAATAATATAAGAATTACTGTGTCCTAGAAAAAATGTACGATTTACTGAGTCCAGGAATAATATCCGAGTTACTTAGTCTTTGAATTAAATACAAAGTCCTAGAATAATGTACACGTTACTGAGTCCGAGTATAATATAGGAGTTGCTGACTCCTAGAATAATATACGAAGTCCTAGAAAAAAAAACTGTCTTAGAATTATATACAAGTTACTGAGTCCTAGAATAATATATGAAGTCCTAGAATAATATGCAATGTTCTAGAATAATATAGAAGTTACCGAGTCCTATAATAATATACGAAGTCCAAGAATAATATATGAGTTACTGAGTTTTAGAATAATATTCAATGTCCTACAATAATATAAGAGTTACTGAATCCTAGAATAATATACGAGTTACTGAGTCCTAGAATAATATACAAAGTCCCTGAATAATATAGGAGTTAAGGAGTCCTAGAACTGATTGACCCTTGGCTTGTTCCTTGACAACTCTACTGCCTAATCCCAACCTGCAACTACTCGTTACCGACCTTTTGGCTTGTTTACTGACCAAGCTGCTGTTTAATCCTTATCTGCTCATCCGCTACTGGAATCAAGCTTGCTCACACCCTGGTAGGGTAAACCTAAGTAATGCGACCTGGTACTAGCATGCAGCTAAATCCATCTCCACCATCAGGAGCTCTGGTGAACACCGGCTACTACTTAGAATCCGCACCTCAGGTGAGCCTGTGTCATCTGCCAGAGAGACTGCCTGTGCACCTATCCTGCTGTTCAGTGGTTTTCCTGCAACTGCTATATCAATTGATCTTCAAGCCCGACACCTGATCGTGACAGCTAGGGTAATATACAAAGTCGTAGAATAATATTGGAGTTACTGAGTCCTAGAATACTATATGAAGTCCTAGAAGAATATATAAGTTACAGAGTCCTAGAATGTTATATGAGTTACTGAGTCTTAGAATAATATACGAAGCCCTAGAATAATATACAAGTTACTGAATCCTAGAATAATATACAAGATACTGAGTCCCAGAATAAAATACAAAGTGATAGAATAATATAGAAGTTACTGAGTCCTAGACCAATATACAAAGTCCTATAATAATATACGAAGCCCTAGAATAATATACGAGTTACTGAGTCTTAGAATAATGTAGACGTTACTGCGTCCTACAATAATATAGAAGTTACTGAGTCCTAGAATAATATACAAAGTCCTAGAATAATATACAAGATACTGAGTCCTAGTATAAAATACAAAGTCCTAGAATAATATACAAGTTACTGAGTCCTAGAATAATATACAAAGTCCTAGAATAATATACGATTTACTGAGTTCTAGAATAATATGCAAAGTCCCAGAATAATATATGAGCTACTGAGTCCTAGACTAATATACTTGTTATTGAGTCTTAGAATAATATACAAAGTCCTGTAATGATATAAGAATTACTGTGTCCTAGAAAAAATGTACGATTTACTGAGTCCAGGAATAATATCCGAGTTACTTAGTCTTTGAATTAAATACAAAGTCCTAGAATAATGTACACGTTACTGAGTCCGAGTATAATATAGGAGTTGCTGACTCCTAGAATAATATACGAAGTCCTAGAAAAAAAAACTGTCTTAGGCCGCGTACACACGCGCGGACTGTTTGCCCAACCTTGTTCGTCAAACAGTTTCGGCAAACAGTCCGCTCAAAATTTGCATGAGCGGACTTGCCCACACACGAGCGGACTGTTTGACGAACAAGGTTGGGCAAACAGTTCGCTCAACTTTTGAAATGAACGGACTCGCCCACGTAAGGAGGAGGCAAATCCGCCCATTTCGAGCGCGTGTACAGGTAGGCGGGGCCCGCGAGGGAGACGTCGCGGGCTCCGCCGCCTGGAATGGGCTTAAAGGGGAACCCCAACGCCGAAAAAAATCGGCGTGGGGGTTCCCCCAAAGTCCACACCAGACCCTTGTCCGAGCACGCTACCCGGCCGGCCAGGAAAGGGGGGCGAGCGAGCGCGCCCCCCCTCCTGAGCCGTACCAGGCCGCGTGCCCTCAACATGGGGGGGTGCCTTGGGGAAGGGGGGGCCGCGCGGCCCCCCCACCCCAAAGCACCTTGTCCCCATGTTGATGAGGACAAGGGCCTCTTCCCGACAACCCTGGCCGTTGGTTGTCGGGGTCTGCGGGCGGGGGGCTTATCGGAATCCGGGAGCCCCCTTTAAGAAGGGGGCCGCCGGATACCGGCCCCCCACCCTATGTGAATGAGTATGGGGTACAATGTACCCCTACCCATTCACCTGTGAAATAAAGTACAAAAAAAAACACAACACAGGGAAAAAATATTTTATTGCACAGCTCCGGGGGTCTTCCGTCTTCGGGGGTCTTCTCGCCGGACTCCTCCGCTATCTGTGTGTAGCTCTTTTACTAGCGGAGGAGTCCGGCTTTCTTCCTCCCCGCCGCCGGCCTCTTCTCCCGACTTCGGGGGTCTTGTCCCCCTCTTCGGTTCTTCTGCAGGGCCACCGCGCCTTCTTGTAGCTCTTTTGCAGGCGGTGGCCCGGTCTTCTGTCGCCGCTGCCTTCCGTTCTTCTGTCGCCGCCTTCGGTTCTTCTGCCGGGCCACCGCGCCTTCTTGTAGCTCTTTTACAGGCGGTGGCCCGGTCTTCTGTCGTCGTCGCCGCCACCGCCGCCTTCCGTTCTTGTTCTTCTTCTTGTTCTTCTTCTTCTTCTTCTCCTGGAGATGTTGACTCGACGAGCTCTCCGGCCGGAATGCCAGAGCCGCGCTGTGCGGTCACTTATATAGTGACAATGGGGCGGTGTCACATGGTATATGTCACATGGGTTGGTCACATGGGTTGATGTCACATGGGGACTATGACATCGTAAGGGGGCGGGGTCACCATGTGACCAACCCATGTGACATATACCATGTGGCACCGCCCCATTGTCACTATATAAGTGACCGCACAGCGCGGCTCTGGCATTCCGGCCGGAGAGCTCGTCGAGTCAACATCTCCAGGAGAAGAAGAAGAAGAAGAACAAGAAGAAGAACAAGAACGGAAGGCGGCGGCGGCGGCGACGACGACAGAAGACCGGGCCACCGCCTGTAAAAGAGCTACAAGAAGGCGCGGTGGCCCGGCAGAAGAACCGAAGGCGGCGACAGAAGAACGGAAGGCAGCGGCGACAGAAGACCGGGCCACCGCCTGCAAAAGAGCTACAAGAAGGCGCGGTGGCCCGGCAGAAGAACCGAAGAGGGGGACAAGACCCCCGAAGTCGGGAGAAGAGGCCGGCGGCGGGGAGGAAGAAAGCCGGACTCCTCCGCTAGTAAAAGAGCTACACACAGATAGCGGAGGAGTCCGGCGAGAAGACCCCCGAAGACGGAAGACCCCCGGAGCTGTGCAATAAAATATTTTTTCCCTGTGTTGTGTTTTTTTTTGTACTTTATTTCACAGGTGAATGGGTAGGGGTACATTGTACCCCATACTCATTCACATAGGGTGGGGGGCCGGTATCCGGGGGCCCCCTTCTTAAAGGGGGCTCCCGGATTCCGATAAGCCCCTCGCCCGCAGACCCCGACAACCAACGGCCAGGGTTGTCGGGAAGAGGCCCTTGTCCTCATCAACATGGGGACAAGGTGCTTTGGGGTGGGGGGGCCGCGCGGCCCCCCCTTCCCCAAGGTACCCCCCCATGTTGAGGGCACGCGGCCTGGTACGGCTCAGGAGGGGGGGCGCGCTCGCTCGCCCCCCTTTCCTGGCCGGCCGGGTAGCGTGCTCGGACAAGGGTCTGGTGTGGACTTTGGGGGAACCCCCACGCCGATTTTTTTCGGCGTTGGGGTTCCCCTTTAAGCCCATTCCAGGCGGCGGAGCCCGCGACGTCTCCTTCGCGGGCCCCGCCTACCTGTACACGCGCTCGAAATGGGCGGACTTTCCGAGCGGGAACAGTCCGCTCATTTCGAAAGTACAGCGGACAGGCCCACACACGGGCGGACTGTTCGCTCAAACACAGTTTCAGCGGACAGTTTTTCGGAATTTCCGAAAGACTTTGTCCGTCCAACTGTCCGCTGAAACTGTCCGCTGAAAGCCCACACACGAGCGGACTGTCCGCCCAAACACTGTTCAGCGGACAAGGTTGGGCGAACAGTCCGCCCGTGTGTACGCGGCCTTAGAATTATATACAAGTTACTGAGTCCTAGAATAATATATGAAGTCCTAGAATAATATGCAATGTTCAAGAATAATATAGAAGTTACCGAGTCCTATAATAATATACAAAGTCCAAGAATAATATATGAGTTACTGAGTTTTAGAATAATATTCAATGTCCTACAATAATATAAGAGTTACTGAATCCTAGAATAATATACGAGTTACTGAGTCCTAGAATAATATACAAAGTCCCTGAATAATATAGGAGTTAAGGAGTCCTAGAACTGATTGACCCTTGGCTTGTTCCTTGACAACTCTACTGCCTAATCCCAACCTGCAACTACTCGTTACCGACCTTTTGGCTTGTTTACTGACCAAGCTGCTGTTTAATCCTTATCTGCTCATCCGCTACTGGAATCAAGCTTGCTCACACCCTGGTAGGGTAAACCTAAGTAATGCGACCTGGTACTAGCATGCAGCTAAATCCATCTCCACCATCAGGAGCTCTGGTGAACACCGGCTACTACTTAGAATCCGCACCTCAGGTGAGCCTGTGTCATCTGCCAGAGAGACTGCCTGTGCACCTATCCTGCTCTTCAGTGGTTTTCCTGCAACTGCTATATCAACTGATCTTCAATCCCGACACCTGATCGTGACATTTAAGGTAATATACAAAGTCGTAGAATAATATTGGAGTTACTGAGTCCTAGAATACTATATGAAATCCTAGAAGAATATATAAGTTACAGAGTCCTAGAATGTTATATGAGTTACTGAGTCTTAGAATAATATACGAAGCCCTAGAATAATATACAAGTTACTGAATCCTAGAATAATATACAAGATACTGAGTCCTAGAATAAAATACAAAGTCCTAGAATAATATACAAGTTACTGAGTCCTAGAATAATATACAAAGTCCTAGAATAATATACGATTTACTGAGTTCTAGAATAATATGCAAAGTCCCAGAATAATATATGAGCTACTGAGTCCTAGACTAATATACTTGTTATTGAGTCTTAGAATAATATACAAAGTCCTGTAATAATATAAGAATTACTGTGTCCTAGAAAAAATGTACGATTTACTGAGTCCAGGAATAATATCCGAGTTACTTAGTCTTTGAATTAAATACAAAGTCCTAGAATAATGTACACGTTACTGAGTCCGAGTATAATATAGGAGTTGCTGACTCCTAGAATAATATACGAAGTCCTAGAAAAAAAAAACTGTCTTAGGCCGCGTACACACGGGCGGACTGTTCGCCCAACCTTGTCCGCTGAACAGTGTTTGGGCGGACAGTCCGCTCGTGTGTGGGCTTTCAGCGGACAGTTTCAGCGGACAGTTGGACGGACAAAGTCTTTCGGAAATTCCGAAAAACTGTCCGCTGAAACTGTGTTTGAGCGAACAGTCCGCCCGTGTGTGGGCCTGTCCGCTGTACTTTCGAAATGAGCGGACTGTTCCCGCTCGGAAAGTCCGCCCATTTCGAGCGCGTGTACAGGTAGGCGGGGCCCGCGAGGGAGACGTCGCGGGCTCCGCCGCCTGGAATGGGCTTAAAGGGGAACCCCAACGCCGAAAAAAATCGGCGTGGGGGTTCCCCCCAAGTCCACACCAGACCCTTGTCCGAGCACGCTACCCGGCCGGCCAGGAAAGGGGGGCGAGCGAGCGCGCCCCCCCTCCTGAGCCGTACCAGGCCGCGTGCCCTCAACATGGGGGGGTTCCTTGGGGAAGGGGGGGCCGCGCGGCCCCCCCACCCCAAAGCACCTTGTCCCCATGTTGATGAGGACAAGGGCCTCTTCCCGACAACCCTGGCCGTTGGTTGTCGGGGTCTGCGGGCGGGGGGCTTATCGGAATCCGGGAGCCCCCTTTAAGAAGGGGGCCCCCGGATACCGGCCCCCCACCCTATGTGAATGAGTATGGGGTACAATGTACCCCTACCCATTCACCTGTGGAATAAAGTACAAAAAAAACACAACACATGGAAAAAGTATTTTATTGCACAGCTCCGGGGGTCTTCCGTCTTCGGGGGTCTTCTCGCCGGACTCCTCCGCTATGTGTGTGTAGCTCTTTTACTAGCGGAGGAGTCCGGCTTTCTTCCTCCCCGCCGCCGGCCTCTTCTCCCGACTTCGGGGGTCTTGTCCCCCTCTTCGGTTCTTCTGCCGGGCCACCGCGCCTGGTCCGGTGGCCCGGTCTTCTGTCGCCGTCTTCCGTTCTTCTGTCGCCGCCTTCGGTTCTTCTGCCGGGCCACCGCGCCTTCTTGTAGCTCTTTTACAGGCGGTGGCCCGGTCTTCTGTCGCCGTCGCCGCCGCCGCCGCCTTCCGTTCTTGTTCTTCTTCTTCTTCTCCTGGAGATGTTGACTCGACGATCTCTCCGGCCGGAATGCCAGGGACACGCTCCGCTGCCACTTATATAGTGACAATGGGGCGGTGTCACATGGTATATGTCACATGGGTTGGTCACATGGGTTGATGTCACATGGGGACTATGACATCGTAAGGGGGCGGGGTCACCATGTGACCAACCCATGTGACATATACCATGTGACACCGCCCCATTGTCACTATATAAGTGACCGCACAGCGCGGCTCTGGCATTCCGGCCGGAGAGATCGTCGAGTCAACATCTCCAGGAGAAGAACAAGAAGAAGAACAAGAAGAACAAGAACGGAAGGCGGCGGCGGCGGCGACGACAGCGGCGACAGAAGACCGGGCCACCGCCTGTAAAAGAGCTACAAGAAGGCGCAGTGGCCCGGCAGAAGAACCGAAGGCGGCGACAGAAGAACGGAAGGCAGCGGCGACAGAAGACCGGGCCACCGCCTGCAAAAGAGCTACAAGAAGGCGCGGTGGCCCTGCAGAAGAACCGAAGAGGGGGACAAGACCCCCGAAGTCGGGAGAAGAGGCCGGCGGCGGGGAGGAAG
This sequence comes from Lithobates pipiens, assembly GCF_037356315.1. Classification (NCBI taxonomy): domain Eukaryota; kingdom Metazoa; phylum Chordata; class Amphibia; order Anura; family Ranidae; genus Lithobates; species Lithobates pipiens. The sequence continues at coordinate 1,521,637 of NW_027507890.1, read as the reverse complement.
AAAGCCGGACTCCTCCGCTAGTAAAAGAGCTACACACAGATAGCGGAGGAGTCCGGCGAGAAGACCCCCGAAGACGGAAGACCCCCGGAGCTGTGCAATAAAATACTTTTTCCATGTGTTGTGTTTTTTTTTGTACTTTATTTCACAGGTGAATGGGTAGGGGTACATTGTACCCCATACTCATTCACATAGGGTGGGGGGCCGGTATCCGGGGGCCCCCTTCTTAAAGGGGGCTCCCGGATTCCGATAAGCCCCCCGCCCGCAGACCCCGACAACCAACGGCCAGGGTTGTCGGGAAGAGGCCCTTGTCCTCATCAACATGGGGACAAGGTGCTTTGGGGTGGGGGGGCCGGGCGGCCCCCCCTTCCCCAAGGCACCCCCCCATGTTGAGGGCACGCGGCCTGGTACGGCTCAGGAGGGGGGGCGCGCTCGCTCGCCCCCCTTTCCTGGCCGGCCGGGTAGCGTGCTCGGACAAGGGTCTGGTGTGGACTTGGGGGGAACCCCCACGCCGATTTTTTTCGGCGTTGGGGTTCCCATTTAAGCCCATTCCAGGCGGCGGAGCCCGCGACGTCTCCTTCGCGGGCCCCGCCTACCTGTACACGCGCTCGAAATGGGCGGATTTGCCTCCTCCTTACGTGGGCGAGTCCGTTCATTTCAAAAGTTGAGCGAACTGTTTGCCCAACCTTGTTCGTCAAACAGTCCGCTCGTGTGTGGGCAAGTCCGCTCATGCAAATTTTGAGCGGACTGTTTGCCCAAACTGTTTGACGAACAAGGTTGGGCAAACAGTCCGCGCGTGTGTACGCGGCCTTAGAATTATATACAAGTTACTGAGTCCTAGAATAATATATGAAGTCCTAGAATAATATGCAATGTTCTAGAATAATATAGAAGTTACCGAGTCCTATAATAATATACGAAGTCCAAGAATAATATATGAGTTACTGAGTTTTAGAATAATATTCAATGTCCTACAATAATATAAGAGTTACTGAATCCTAGAATAATATACGAGTTACTGAGTCCTAGAATAATATACAAAGTCCCTGAATAATATAGGAGTTAAGGAGTCCTAGAACTGATTGACCCGTGGCTTGTTCCTTGACAACTCTACTGCCTAATCCCAACCTCCAACTACTCGTTACCGACCTTTTGGCTTGTTTACTGACCAAGCTGCTGTTTAATCCTTATCTGCTCATCCGCTACTGGAATCAAGCTTGCTCACACCCTGGTAGGGTAAACCTAAGTAATGCGACCTGGTACTAGCATGCAGCTAAATCCATCTCCACCATCAGGAGCTCTGGTGAACACCGGCTACTACTTAGAATCCGCACCTCAGGTGAGCCTGTGTCATCTGCCAGAGAGACTGCCTGTGCACCTATCCTGCTCTTCAGTGGTTTTCCTGCAACTGCTATATCAACTGATCTTCAATCCCGACACCTGATCGTGACATTTAGGGTAATATACAAAGTCGTAGAATAATATTGGAGTTACTGAGTCCTAGAATACTATATGAAATCCTAGAAGAATATATAAGTTACAGAGTCCTAGAATGTTATATGAGTTACTGAGTCTTAGAATAATATACGAAGCCCTAGAATAATATACAAGTTACTGAATCCTAGAATAATATACAAGATACTGAGTCCTAGAATAAAATACAAAGTCCTAGAATAATATACAAGTTACTGAGTCCTAGAATAATATACAAAGTCCTAGAATAATATATGATTTACTGAGTTCTAGAATAATATGCAAAGTCCCAGAATAATATATGAGTTACTGAGTCCTAGACTAATATACTTGTTATTGAGTCTTAGAATAATATAAACAAGTCCTGTAATAATATAAGAATTACTGTGTCCTGGAAAAAATGTACGATTTACTGAGTCCAGGAATAATATCCGAGTTACTTAGTCTTTGAATTAAATACAAAGTCCTAGAATAATGTACACGTTACTGAGTCCGAGTATAATATAGGAGTTACTGACTCCTAGAATAATATACGAAGTCCTAGAAAAGAAAACTGTCCTAGAATAATATGCAATGTTCTAGAATAATATAGAAGTTACCGAGTCCTATAATAATATACGAAGTCCAAGAATAATATATGAGTTACTGAGTTTTAGAATAATATACAAAGTCCTACAATAATATAAGAGTTACTGAATCCTAGAATAATATACGAGTTACTGAGTCCTAGAATAATATACAAAGTCCCAGAATAATATAGGAGTTAAGGAGTCCTAGAACTGATTGACCCTTGGCTTGTTCCTTGACAACTCTACTGCCTAATCCCCACCTGAAACTACTCGTTACCGACCTTTTGGCTTGTTTACTGACCAAGCTGCTGTTTAATCCTTATCTGCTCATCCGCTACTGGAATCAAGCTTGCTCACACCCTGGTAGGGTAAACCTGAGTAATACGACCTGGTACTAGCATGCAGCTAAATCCATCGCCACCATCAGGAGCTCTGGTGAACACCGGCTACTACTTAGAATCCGCACCTCAGGTGAGCCTGTGTCATCTGCCAGAGAGACTGCCTGTGCACCTATCCTGCTGTTCGGTGGTTTTCCTGCAACTGCTATATCAATTGATCTTCAAGCCCGACACCTGATCGTGACAGCTAGGGTAATATACAAAGTCGTAGAATAATATTGGAGTTACTGAGTCCTAGAATACTATATGAAGTCCTAGAAGAATATATAAGTTACAGAGTCCTAGAATGTTATATGAGTTACTGAGTCTTAGAATAATATACGAAGCCCTAGAATAATATACAAGTTACTGAATCCTAGAATAATATACAAGATACTGAGTCCCAGAATAAAATACAAAGTGATAGAATAATATAGAAGTTACTGAGTCCTAGACCAATATACAAAGTCCTATAATAATATACGAAGCCCTAGAATAATATACGAGTTACTGAGTCTTAGAATAATGTAGACGTTACTGCGTCCTACAATAATATAGAAGTTACTGAGTCCTAGAATAATATACAAGATACTGAGTCCTAGAATAAAATACAAAGTCCTATAATAATATAGAAGTTACTGAGTCCTAGAATAATATACAAAGTCCTAGAATAATATACGATTTACTGAGTTCTAGAATAATATGCAAAGTCCCAGAATAATATATGAGCTACTGAGTCCTAGACTAATATACTTGTTATTGAGTCTTAGAATAATATACAAAGTCCTGTAATGATATAAGAATTACTGTGTCCTAGAAAAAATGTACGATTTACTGAGTCCAGGAATAATATCCGAGTTACTTAGTCTTTGAATTAAATACAAAGTCCTAGAATAATGTACACGTTACTGAGTCCGAGTATAATATAGGAGTTGCTGACTCCTAGAATAATATACGAAGTCCTAGAAAAAAAAACTGTCTTAGAATTATATACAAGTTACTGAGTCCTAGAATAATATATGAAGTCCTAGAATAATATGCAATGTTCTAGAATAATATAGAAGTTACCGAGTCCTATAATAATATACGAAGTCCAAGAATAATATATGAGTTACTGAGTTTTAGAATAATATTCAATGTCCTACAATAATATAAGAGTTACTGAATCCTAGAATAATATACGAGTTACTGAGTCCTAGAATAATATACAAAGTCCCTGAATAATATAGGAGTTAAGGAGTCCTAGAACTGATTGACCCTTGGCTTGTTCCTTGACAACTCTACTGCCTAATCCCAACCTGCAACTACTCGTTACCGACCTTTTGGCTTGTTTACTGACCAAGCTGCTGTTTAATCCTTATCTGCTCATCCGCTACTGGAATCAAGCTTGCTCACACCCTGGTAGGGTAAACCTAAGTAATGCGACCTGGTACTAGCATGCAGCTAAATCCATCTCCACCATCAGGAGCTCTGGTGAACACCAGCTACTACTTAGAATCCGCACCTCAGGTGAGCCTGTGTCATCTGCCAGAGAGACTGCCTGTGCACCTATCCTGCTGTTCAGTGGTTTTCCTGCAACTGCTATATCAATTGATCTTCAAGCCCGACACCTGATCGTGACAGCTAGGGTAATATACAAAGTCGTAGAATAATATTGGAGTTACTGAGTCCTAGAATACTATATGAAGTCCTAGAAGAATATATAAGTTACAGAGTCCTAGAATGTTATATGAGTTACTGAGTCTTAGAATAATATACGAAGCCCTAGAATAATATACAAGTTACTGAATCCTAGAATAATATACAAGATACTGAGTCCCAGAATAAAATACAAAGTGATAGAATAATATAGAAGTTACTGAGTCCTAGACCAATATACAAAGTCCTATAATAATATACGAAGCCCTAGAATAATATACGAGTTACTGAGTCTTAGAATAATGTAGACGTTACTGCGTCCTACAATAATATAGAAGTTACTGAGTCCTAGAATAATATACAAAGTCCTAGAATAATATACAAGATACTGAGTCCTAGAATAAAATACAAAGTCCTAGAATAATATACAAGTTACTGAGTCCTAGAATAATATACAAAGTCCTAGAATAATATACGATTTACTGAGTTCTAGAATAATATGCAAAGTCCCAGAATAATATATGAGCTACTGAGTCCTAGACTAATATACTTGTTATTGAGTCTTAGAATAATATACAAAGTCCTGTAATAATATAAGAATTACTGTGTCCTAGAAAAAATGTACGATTTACTGAGTCCAGGAATAATATCCAAGTTACTTAGTCTTTGAATTAAATAAAAAGTCCTAGAATAATGTACACGTTACTGAGTCCGAGTATAATATAGGAGTTGCTGACTCCTAGAATAATATACGAAGTCCTAGAAAAAAAAACTGTCTTAGAATTATATACAAGTTACTGAGTCCTAGAATAATATATGAAGTCCTAGAATAATATGCAATGTTCTAGAATAATATAGAAGTTACCGAGTCCTATAATAATATACGAAGTCCAAGAATAATATATGAGTTACTGAGTTTTAGAATAATATTCAATGTCCTACAATAATATAAGAGTTACTGAATCCTAGAATAATATACGAGTTACTGAGTCCTAGAATAATATACAAAGTCCCTGAATAATATAGGAGTTAAGGAGTCCTAGAACTGATTGACCCTTGGCTTGTTCCTTGACAACTCTACTGCCTAATCCCAACCTGCAACTACTTGTTACCGACCTTTTGGCTTGTTTACTGACCAAGCTGCTGTTTAATCCTTATCTGCTCATCCGCTACTGGAATCAAGCTTGCTCACACCCTGGTAGGGTAAACCTAAGTAATGCGACCTGGTACTAGCATGCAGCTAAATCCATCTCCACCATCAGGAGCTCTGGTGAACACCGGCTACTACTTAGAATCCGCACCTCAGGTGAGCCTGTGCCATATGCCAGAGAGACTGCCTGTGCACCTATCCTGCTCTTCAGTGGTTTTCCTGCAACTGCTATATCAACTGATCTTCAATCCCGACACCTGATCGTGACATTTAGGGTAATATACAAAGTCGTAGAATAATATTGGAGTTACTGAGTCCTAGAATACTATATGAAATCCTAGAAGAATATATAAGTTACAGAGTCCTAGAATGTTATATGAGTTACTGAGTCTTAGAATAATATACGAAGCCCTAGAATAATATACAAGTTACTGAATCCTAGAATAATATACAAGATACTGAGTCCTAGAATAAAATACAAAGTCCTAGAATAATATACAAGTTACTGAGTCCTAGAATAATATACAAAGTCCTAGAATAATATACGATTTACTGAGTTCTAGAATAATATGCAAAGTCCCAGAATAATATATGAGCTACTGAGTCCTAGACTAATATACTTGTTATTGAGTCTTAGAATATTATACAAAGTCCTGTAATAATATAAGAATTACTGTGTCCTAGAAAAAATGTACGATTTACTGAGTCCAGGAATAATATCCGAGTTACTTAGTCTTTGAATTAAATACAAAGTCCTAGAATAATGTACACGTTACTGAGTCCGAGTATAATATAGGAGTTGCTGACTCCTAGAATAATATACGAAGTCCTAGAAAAAAAAAACTGTCTTAGAATTATATACAAGTTACTGAGTCCTAGAATAATATATGAAGTCCTAGAATAATATGCAATGTTCTAGAATAATATAGAAGTTACCGAGTCCTATAATAATATACGAAGTCCAAGAATAATATATGAGTTACTGAGTTTTAGAATAATATTCAATTTCCTACAATAATATAAGAGTTACGTAATCCTAGAATAATATACGAGTTACTGAGTCCTAGAATAATATACAAAGTCCCTGAATAATATAGGAGTTAAGGAGTCCTAGAACTGATTGACCCTTGGCTTGTTCCTTGACAACTCTACTGCCTAATCCCAACCTCCAACTACTCGTTACCGACCTTTTGGCTTGTTTACTGACCAAGCTGCTGTTTAATCCTTATCTGCTCATCCGCTACTGGAATCAAGCTTGCTCACACCCTGGTAGGGTAAACCTAAGTAATGCGACCTGGTACTAGCATGCAGCTAAATCCATCTCCACCATCAGGGGCTCTGGTGAACACCGGCTACTACTTAGAATCCGCACCTCAGGTGAGCCTGTGTCATCTGCCAGAGAGACTGCCTGTGCACCTATCCTGCTGTTCAGTGGTTTTCCTGCAACTGCTATATCAATTGATCTTCAAGCCCGACACCTGATCGTGACAGCTAGGGTAATATACAAAGTCGTAGAATAATATTGGAGTTACTGAGTCCTAGAATACTATATGAAGTCCTAGAAGAATATATAAGTTACAGAGTCCTAGAATGTTATATGAGTTACTGAGTCTTAGAATAATATACGAAGCCCTAGAATAATATACAAGTTACTGAATCCTAGAATAATATACAAGATACTGAGTCCCAGAATAAAATACAAAGTGATAGAATAATATAGAAGTTACTGAGTCCTAGACCAATATACAAAGTCCTATAATAATATACGAAGCCCTAGAATAATATACGAGTTACTGAGTCTTAGAATAATGTAGACGTTACTGCGTCCTACAATAATATAGAAGTTACTGAGTCCTAGAATAATATACAAAGTCCTAGAATAATATACAAGATACTGAGTCCTAGAATAAAATACAAAGTCCTAGAATAATATACAAGTTACTGAGTCCTAGAATAATATACAAAGTCCTAGAATAATATACGATTTACTGAGTTCTAGAATAATATGCAAAGTCCCAGAATAATATATGAGCTACTGAGTCCTAGACTAATATACTTGTTATTGAGTCTTAGAATAATATACAAAGTCCTGTAATAATATAAGAATTACTGTGTCCTAGAAAAAATGTACGATTTACTGAGTCCAGGAATAATATCCGAGTTACTTAGTCTTTGAATTAAATACAAAGTCCTAGAATAATGTACACGTTACTGAGTCCGAGTATAATATAGGAGTTGCTGACTCCTAGAATAATATACGAAGTCCTAGAAAAAAAAACTGTCTTAGAATTATATACAAGTTACTGAGTCCTAGAATAATATATGAAGTCCTAGAATAATATGCAATGTTCTAGAATAATATAGAAGTTACCGAGTCCTATAATAATATACGAAGTCCAAGAATAATATATGAGTTACTGAGTTTTAGAATAATATTCAATGTCCTACAATAATATAAGAGTTACTGAATCCTAGAATAATATACGAGTTACTGAGTCCTAGAATAATATACAAAGTCCCTGAATAATATAGGAGTTAAGGAGTCCTAGAACTGATTGACCCTTGGCTTGTTCCTTGACAACTCTACTGCCTAATCCCAACCTGCAACTACTCGTTACCGACCTTTTGGCTTGTTTACTGACCAAACTGCTGTTTAATCCTTATCTGCTCATCCGCTACTGGAATCAAGCTTGCTCACACCCTGGTAGGGTAAACCTAAGTAATGCGACCTGGTACTAGCATGCAGCTAAATCCATCTCCACCATCAGGAGCTCTGGTGAACACCGGCTACTACTTAGAATCCGCACCTCAGGTGAGCCTGTGTCATCTGCCAGAGAGACGGCCTGTGCACCTATCCTGCTGTTCAGTGGTTTTCCTGCAACTGCTATATCAATTGATCTTCAAGCCCGACACCTGATCGTGACAGCTAGGGTAATATACAAAGTCGTAGAATAATATTGGAGTTACTGAGTCCTAGAATACTATATGAAGTCCTAGAAGAATATATAAGTTACAGAGTCCTAGAATGTTATATGAGTTACTGAGTCTTAGAATAATATACGAAGCCCTAGAATAATATACAAGTTACTGAAACCTAGAATAATATACAAGATACTGAGTCCCAGAATAAAATACAAAGTGATAGAATAATATAGAAGTTACTGAGTCCTAGACCAATATACAAAGTCCTATAATAATATACGAAGCCCTAGAATAATATACGAGTTACTGAGTCTTAGAATAATGTAGACGTTACTGCGTCCTACAATAATATAGAAGTTACTGAGTCCTAGAATAATATACAAAGTCCTAGAATAATATACAAGTTACTGAGTCCTAGAATAAAATACAAAGTCCTAGAATAATATACAAGTTACTGAGTCCTAGAATAATATACAAAGTCCAAGAATAATATACGATTTACTGAGTTCTAGAATAATATGCAAAGTCCCAGAATAATATATGAGCTACTGAGTCCTAGACTAATATACTTGTTATTGAGTCTTAGAATAATATACAAAGTCCTGTAATAATATAAGAATTACTGTGTCCTAGAAAAAATGTACGATTTACTGAGTCCAGGAATAATATCCGAGTTACTTAGTCTTTGAATTAAATACAAAGTCCTAGAATAATGTACACGTTACTGAGTCCGAGTATAATATAGGAGTTGCTGACTCCTAGAATAATATACGAAGTCCTAGAAAAAAAAACTGTCTTAGAATTATATACAAGTTACTGAGTCCTAGAATAATATATGAAGTCCTAGAATAATATGCAATGTTCTAGAATAATATAGAAGTTACCGAGTCCTATAATAATATACGAAGTCCAAGAATAATATATGAGTTACTGAGTTTTAGAATAATATACAAAGTCCTACAATAATATAAGAGTTACTGAATCCTAGAATAATATACGAGTTACTGAGTCCTAGAATAATATACAAAGTCCCAGAATAATATAGGAGTTAAGGAGTCCTAGAACTGATTGACCCTTGGCTTGTTCCTTGACAACTCTACTGCCTAATCCCAACCTGCAACTACTCGTTACCGACCTTTTGGCTTGTTTACTGACCAAGCTGCTGTTTAATCCTTATCTGCTCATCCGCTATTGGAATCAAGCTTGCTCACACTCTGGTAGGGTAAACCTAAGTAATGCGACCTGGTACTAGCATGCAGCTAAATCCATCTCCACCATCAGGAGCTCTGGTGAACACCGGCTACTACTTAGAATCCGCACCTCAGGTGAGCCTGTGTCATCTGCCAGAGAGACTGCCTGTGCACCTATCCTGCTGTTCAGTGGTTTTCCTGCAACTGCTATATCAATTGATCTTCAAGCCCGACACCTGATCGTGACAGCTAGGGTAATATACAAAGTCGTAGAATAATATTGGAGTTACTGAGTCCTAGAATACTATATGAAGTCCTAGAAGAATATATAAGTTACAGAGTCCTAGAATGTTATATGAGTTACTGAGTCTTAGAATAATATACGAAGCCCTAGAATAATATACAAGTTACTGAATCCTAGAATAATATACAAGATACTGAGTCCCAGAATAAAATACAAAGTGATAGAATAATATAGAAGTTACTGAGTCCTAGACCAATATACAAAGTCCTATAATAATATACGAAGCCCTAGAATAATATACGAGTTACTGAGTCTTAGAATAATGTAGACGTTACTGCGTCCTACAATAATATAGAAGTTACTGAGTCCTAGAATAATATACAAAGTCCTAGAATAATATACAAGATACTGAGTCCTAGAATAAAATACAAAGTCCTAGAATAATATACAAGTTACTGAGTCCTAGAATAATATACAAAGTCCTAGAATAATATACGATTTACTGAGTTCTAGAATAATATGCAAAGTCCCAGAATAATATATGAGCTACTGAGTCCTAGACTAATATACTTGTTATTGAGTCTTAGAATAATATACAAAGTCCTGTAATAATATAAGAATTACTGTGTCCTAGAAAAAATGTACGATTTACTGAGTCCAGGAATAATATCCGAGTTACTTAGTCTTTGAATTAAATACAAAGTCCTAGAATAATGTACACGTTACTGAGTCCGAGTATAATATAGGAGTTGCTGACTCCTAGAATAATATACGAAGTCCTAGAAAAAAAAACTGTCTTAGAATTATATACAAGTTACTGAGTCCTAGAATAATATATGAAGTCCTAGAATAATATGCAATGTTCTAGAATAATATAGAAGTTACCGAGTCCTATAATAATATACGAAGTCCAAGAATAATATATGAGTTACTGAGTTTTAGAATAATATTCAATGTCCTACAATAATATAAGAGTTACTGAATCCTAGAATAATATACGAGTTACTGAGTCCTAGAATAATATACAAAGTCCCTGAATAATATAGGAGTTAAGGAGTCCTAGAACTGATTGACCCTTGGCTTGTTCCTTGACAACTATACTGCCTAATCCCAACCTGCAACTACTCGTTACCGACCTTTTGGCTTGTTTACTGACCAAGCTGCTGTTTAATCCTTATCTGCTCATCCGCTACTGGAATCAAGCTTGCTCACACCCTGGTAGGGTAAACCTAAGTAATGCGACCTGGTACTAGCATGCAGCTAAATCCATCTCCACCATCAGGAGCTCTGGTGAACACCGGCTACTACTTAGAATCCGCACCTCAGGTGAGCCTGTGTCATCTGCCAGAGAGACTGCCTGTGCACCTATCCTGCTGTTCAGTGGTTTTCCTGCAACTGCTATATCAATTGATCTTCAAGCCCGACACCTGATCGTGACAGCTAGGGTAATATACAAAGTCGTAGAATAATATTGGAGTTACTGAGTCCTAGAATACTATATGAAGTCCTAGAAGAATATATAAGTTACAGAGTCCTAGAATGTTATATGAGTTACTGAGTCTTAGAATAATATACGAAGCCCTAGAATAATATACAAGTTACTGAATCCTAGAATAATATACAAGATACTGAGTCCCAGAATAAAATACAAAGTGATAGAATAATATAGAAGTTACTGAGTCCTAGACCAATATACAAAGTCCTATAATAATATACGAAGCCCTAGAATAATATACGAGTTACTGAGTCTTAGAATAATGTAGACGTTACTGCGTCCTACAATAATATAGAAGTTACTGAGTCCTAGAATAATATACAAAGTCCTAGAATAATATACAAGATACTGAGTCCTAGTATAAAATACAAAGTCCTAGAATAATATACAAGTTACTGAGTCCTAGAATAATATACAAAGTCCTAGAATAATATACGATTTACTGAGTTCTAGAATAATATGCAAAGTCCCAGAATAATATATGAGCTACTGAGTCCTAGACTAATATACTTGTTATTGAGTCTTAGAATAATATACAACGTCCTGTAATAATATAAGAATTACTGTGTCCTAGAAAAAATGTACGATTTACTGAGTCCAGGAATAATATCCGAGTTACTTAGTCTTTGAATTAAATACAAAGTCCTAGAATAATGTACACGTTACTGAGTCCGAGTATAATATAGGAGTTACTGACTCCTAGAATAATATACGAAGTCCTAGAAAAGAAAACAGTCCTAGAATAATATACAAGTTACTGAGTCCTAGAATAATATATGAAGTTCTAGTATAATATGCAATGTTCTAGAATAATATAGAAGTTACCGAGTCCTATAATAATATACGAAGTCCAAGAATAATATATGAGTTACTGAGTTTTAGAATAATATACAAAGTCCTACAATAATATAAGAGTTACTGAATCCTAGAATAATATACGAGTTACTGAGTCCTAGAATAATATACAAAGTCCCAGAATAATATAGGAGTTAAGGAGTCCTAGAACTGATTGACCCTTGGCTTGTTCCTTGACAACTCTACTGCCTAATCCCAACCTGCAACTACTCGTTACCGACCTTTTGGCTTGTTTACTGACCAAGCTGCTGTTTAATCCTTATCTGCTCATCCGCTACTGGAATCAAGCTTGCTCACACCCTGGTAGGGTAAACCTGAGTAATACGACCTGGTACTAGCATGCAGCTAAATCCATCTCCACCATCAGGAGCTCTGGTGAACATCGGCTACTACTTAGAATTCTCACCTCAGGTGAGCCTCTGTCATCGGCCAGAGAGACTGCCTGTGCACCTATCCTGCTGTTCGGTGGTTTTCCTGCAACTGCTATATCAATTGATCTTCAAGCCCGACACCTGATCGTGACAGCTAGGGTAATATACAAAGTCGTAGAATAATATTGGAGTTACTGAGTCCTAGAATACTATATGAAGTCCTAGAAGAATATATAAGTTACAGAGTCCTAGAATGTTATATGAGTTACTGAGTCTTAGAATAATATACGAAGCCCTAGAATAATATACAAGTTACTGAATCCTAGAATAATATACAAGATACTGAGTCCTAGAATAAAATACAAAGTCCTAGAATAATATACAAGTTACTGAGTCCTAGAATAATATACAAAGTCCTAGAATAATATACGATTTACTGAGTTCTAGAATAATATGCAAAGTCCCAGAATAATATATGAGTTACTGAGTCCTAGACTAATATACTTGTTATTGAGTCTTAGAATAATATACAACGTCCTGTAATAATATAAGAATTACTGTGTCCTAGAAAAAATGTACGATTTACTGAGTCCAGGAATAATATCGGAGTTACTTAGTCTTTGAATTAAATACAAAGTCCTAGAATAATGTACACGTTACTGAGTCCGAGTATAATATAGGAGTTACTGACTCCTAGAATAATATACGAAGTCCTAGAAAAGAAAACAGTCCTAGAATAATATACAAGTTACTGAGTCCTAGAATAATATATGAAGTTCTAGAATAATATGCAATGTTCTAGAATAATATAGAAGTTACCGAGTCCTATAATAATATATGAAGTCCAAGAATAATATATGAGTTACTGAGTTTTAGAATAATATACAAAGTCCTACAATAATATAAGAGTTACTGAATCCTAGAATAATATACGAGTTACTGAGTCCTAGAATAATATACAAAGTCCCAGAATAATATAGGAGTTAAGGAGTCCTAGAACTGATTGACCCTTGGCTTGTTCCTTGACAACTCTACTGCCTAATCCCAACCTGCAACTACTCGTTACCGACCTTTTGGCTTGTTTACTGACCAAGCTGCTGTTTAATCCTTATCTTCTCATCCGCTACTGGAATCAAGCTTGCTCACACCCTGGTAGGGTAAACCTGAGTAATACGACCTGGTACTAGCATGCAGCTAAATCCATCTCCACCATCAGGAGCTCTGGTGAACACCGGCTACTACTTAGAATCCGCACCTCAGGTGAGCCTGTGTCATCTGCCAGAGAGACTGCCTGTGCACCTATCCTGCTGTTCGGTGGTTTTCCTGCAACTGCTATATCAATTGATCTTCAAGCCCGACACCTGATCGTGACAGCTAGGGTAATATACAAAGTCGTAGAATAATATTGGAGTTACTGAGTCCTAGAATACTATATGAAGTCCTAGAAGAATATATAAGTTACAGAGTCCTAGAATGTTATATGAGTTACTGAGTCTTAGAATAATATACGAAGCCCTAGAATAATATACAAGTTACTGAATCCTAGAATAATATACAAGATACTGAGTCCTAGAATAAAATACAAAGTCCTAGAATAATATACAAGTTACTGAGTCCTAGAATAATATACAAAGTCCTAGAATAATATATGATTTACTGAGTTCTAGAATAATATGCAAAGTCCCAGAATAATATATGAGTTACTGAGTCCTAGACTAATATACTTGTTATTGAGTCTTAGAATAATATACAAAGTCCTGTAATAATATAAGAATTGCTGTGTCCTAGAAAAAAATGTACGATTTACTGAGTCCAGGAATAATATCCGAGTTACTTAGTCTTTGAATTAAACACAAAGTCCTAGAATAATGTACACGTTACTGAGTCAGAGTATAATATAGGAGTTACTGACTCCTAGAATAATATACGAAGTCCTAGAAAAAAAACAGTCCTAGAATAATATACAAGTTACTGAGTCCTAGAATAATATATGAAGTCCTAGAATAATATGCAATGTTCTAGAATAATATAGAAGTTACCGAGCCCTATAATAATATACGAAGTCCAAGAATAATATATAAGTTACTGAGTTTTAGAATAATATACAAAGTCCTACCATAATATTAGAGTTACTGAATCCTAGAATAATATACGAGTTACTGAGTCCTAGAATAATATAGGAGTTAAGGAGTCCTAGAACTGATTGACCCTTGGCTTGTTCCTTGACAACTCTACTGCCTAATCCCAACCTGCAACTACTCGTTACCGACCTTTTGGCTTCTTTACTGACCAAGCTGCTGTTTAATCCTTATCTGCTCATCCGCTACTGGAATCAAGCTTGCTCACACCCTGGTAGGGTAAACCTGAGTAATACGACCTGGTACTAGCATGCAGCTAAATCCATCTCCACCATCAGGAGCTCTGGTGAACACCGGCTACTACTTAGAATCCGCACCTCAGGTGAGCCTGTGTCATCTGCCAGAGAGACTGCCTGTGCACCTATCCTGCTGTTCGGTGGTTTTCCTGCAACTGCTATATCAATTGATCTTCAAGCCCGACACCTGATCGTGACAGCTAGGGTAATATACAAAGTCGTAGAATAAAATTGGAGTTAGTGAGTCCTAGAAAACTATATGAAGTCCTAGAAGAATATATAAGTTACAGAGTCCTAGAATGTTATATGAGTTACTGAGTCTTAGAATAATATACGAAGCCCTAGAATAATATACAAGTTACTGAATCCTAGAATAATATACAAGATACTGAGTCCTAGAATAAAATACAAAGTCCTAGAATAATATACAAGTTACTGAGTCCTAGAATAATATACAAAGTCCTAGAATAATATATGATTTACTGAGTTCTAGAATAATATGCAAAGTCCCAGAATAATATATGAGTTACTGAGTCCTAGACTAATATACTTGTTATTGAGTCTTAGAATAATATACATAGTCCTGTAATAATATAAGAATTATTGTGTCCTAGAAAAAATGTACGATTTACTGAGTCCAGGAATAATATCCGAGTTACTTAGTCTTTGAATTAAATACAAAGTCCTAGAATAATGTACACGTTACTGAGTCTGAGTATAATATAGGAGTTACTGACTCCTAGAATAATATACGAAGTCCTAGAAAAGAAAACAGTCTTAGAATAATATACAAGTTACTGAGTCCTAGAATAATATATGAAGTCCTAGAATAATATGCAATGTTCTAGAATAATATAGAAGTTACCGAGCCCTATAATAATATACGAAGTCCAAGAATAATATATAAGTTACTGAGTTTTAGAATAATGTACAAAGTCCCACAATAATATAAGAGTTACTGAATCCTAGAATAATATACGAGTTACTGAGTCCTAGAATAATATACAAAGTCCCAGAATAATATAGGAGTTAAGGAGTCCTAGAACTGATTGACCCTTGGCTTGTTCCTTGACAACTCTACTGCCTAATCCCAACCTGCAACTACTCGTTACCGACCTTTTGGCTTGTTTACTGACCAAGCTGCTGTTTAATCCTTATCTGCTCATCCGCTACTGGAATCAAGCTTGCTCACACCCTGGTAGGGTAAACCTGAGTAATACGACCTGGTACTAGCATGCAGCTAAATCCATCTCTACCATCAGGAGCTCTGGTGAACACCGGCTACTACTTAGAATCCGCACCTCAGGTGAGCCTGTGTCATCTGCCAGAGAGACTGCCTGTGCACCTATCCTGCTGTTCGGTGGTTTTCCTGCAACTGCTATATCAATTGATCTTCAAGCCCGACACCTGATCGTGACAGCTAGGGTAATATACAAAGTCGTAGAATAAAATTGGAGTTACTGAGTCCTAGAATACTATATGAAGTCCTAGAAGAATATATAAGTTACAGAGTCCTAGAATGTTATATGAGTTACTGAGTCTTAGAATAATATACGAAGCCCTAGAATAATATACAAGTTACTGAATCCTAGAATAATATACAAGATACTGAGTCCTAGAATAAAATACAAAGTCCTAGAATAATATACAAGTTACTGAGTCCTAGAATAATATACAAAGTCCTAGAATAATATATGATTTACTGAGTTCTAGAATAATATGCAAAGTCCCAGAATAATATATGAGTTACTGAGTCCTAGACTAATATACTTGTTATTGAGTCTTAGAATAATATACAAAGTCCTGTAATAATATAAGAATTATTGTGTCCTAGAAAAAATGTACGATTTACTGAGTCCAGGAATAATATCCGAGTTACTTAGTCTTTGAATTAAATACAAAGTCCTAGAATAATGTACACGTTACTGAGTCCGAGTATAATATAGGAGTTACTGACTCCTAGAATAATATACGAAGTCCTAGAAAAAAAAACAGTCCTAGAATAATATACAAGTTACTGAGTCCTAGAATAATATATGAAGTCCTAGAATAATATGCAATGTTCTAGAATAATATAGAAGTTACCGAGTCCTATAATAATATACGAAGTCCAAGAATAATATATGAGTTACTGAGTTTTAGAATAATATACAAAGTCCTAGAATAATATAAGAGTTACTGAATCCTAGAATAATATACGAGTTACTGAGTCCTAGAATAATATACAAAGTCCCAGAATAATATAGGAGTTAAGGAGTCCTAGAACTGATTGACCCTTGGCTTGTTCCTTGACAACTCTACTGCCTAATCCCAACCTGCAACTACTCGTTACCGACCTTTTGGCTTGTTTACTGACCAAGCTGCTGTTTAATCCTTATCTGCTCATCCGCTACTGGAATCAAGCTTGCTCACACCCTGGTAGGGTAAACCTGAGTAATACGACCTGGTACTAGCATGCAGCTAAATCCATCTCCACCATCAGGAGCTCTGGTGAACACCGGCTACTACTTAGAATCCGCACCTCAGGTGAGCCTGTGTCATCTGCCAGAGAGACTGCCTATGCACCTATCCTGCTGTTCGGTGGTTTTCCTGCAACTGCTATATCAATTGATCTTCAAGCCCGACACCTGATCGTGACAGCTAGGGTAATATACAAAGTCGTAGAATAATATTGGAGTTACTGAGTCCTAGAATACTATATGAAGTCCTAGAAGAATATATAAGTTACAGAGTCCTAGAATGTTATATGAGTTACTGAGTCTTAGAATAATATACGAAGCCCTAGAATAATATACAAGTTACTGAATCCTAGAATAATATACAAGATACTGAGTCCTAGAATAAAATACAAAGTCCTAGAATAATATACAAGTTACTGAGTCCTAGAATAATATATGAAGTCCTAGAATAATATGCAATGTTCTAGAATAATATAGAAGTTACCGAGCCCTATAATAATATACGAAGTCCAAGAATAATATATGAGTTACTGAGTTTTAGAATAATATACAAAGTCCTACAATAATATAAGAGTTACTGAATCCTAGAATAATATACGAGTTACTGAGTCCTAGAATAATATACAAAGTCCCAGAATAATATAGGAGTTAAGGAGTCCTAGAACTGATTGACCCTTGGCTTGTTCCTTGACAACTCTACTGCCTAATCCCCACCTGAAACTACTCGTTACCGACCTTTTGGCTTGTTTACTGACCAAGCTGCTGTTTAATCCTTATCTGCTCATCCGCTACTGGAATCAAGCTTGCTCACACCCTGGTAGGGTAAACCTGAGTAATACGACCTGGTACTAGCATGCAGCTAAATCCATCTCCACCATCAGGAGCTCTGGTGAACACCGGCTACTACTTAGAATCCGCACCTCAGGTGAGCCTGTGTCATCTGCCAGAGAGACTGCCTGTGCACCTATCCTGCTGTTCGGTGGTTTTCCTGCAACTGCTATATCAATTGATCTTCAAGCCCGACACCTGATCGTGACAGCTAGGGTAATATACAAAGTCGTAGAATAATATTGGAGTTACTGAGTCCTAGAATACTATATGAAGTCCTAGAAGAATATATAAGTTACAGAGTACTAGAATGTTATATGAGTTACTGAGTCTTAGAATAATATACGAAGCCCTAGAATAATATACAAGTTACTGAATCCTAGAATAATATACAAGATACTGAGTCCTAGAATAAAATACAAAGTCCTAGAATAATATACAAGTTACTGAGTCCTAGAATAATATACAAAGTCCTAGAATAATATATGATTTACTGAGTTCTAGAATAATATGCAAAGTCCCAGAATAATATATGAGTTACTGAGTCCTAGACTAATATACTTGTTATTGAGTCTTAGAATAATATACAAAGTCCTGTAATAATATAAGAATTACTGTGTCCTAGAAAAAATGTACGATTTACTGAGTCCAGGAATAATATCCGAGTTACTTAGTCTTTGAATTAAATACAAAGTCCTAGAATAATGTACACGTTACTGAGTCCGAGTATAATATAGGAGTTACTGACTCCTAGAATAATATACGAAGTCCTAGAAAAGAAAACTGTCCTAGAATAATATACAAGTTACTGAGTCCTAGAATAATATATGAAGTCCTAGAATAATATGCAATGTTCTAGAATAATATAGAAGTTACCGAGTCCTATAATAATATACGAAGTCCAAGAATAATATATGAGTTACTGAGTTTTAGAATAATATACAAAGTCCTACAATACTATAAGAGTTACTGAATCCTAGAATAATATACGAGTTACTGAGTCCTAGAATAATATACAAAGTCCCAGAATAATATAGGAGTTAAGGAGTCCTAGAACTGATTGACCCTTGGCTTGTTCCTTGACAACTCTACTGCCTAATCCCCACCTGAAACTACTCGTTACCGACCTTTTGGCTTGTTTACTGACCAAGCTGCTGTTTAATCCTTATCTGCTCATCCGCTACTGGAATCAAGCTTGCTCACACCCTGGTAGGGTAAACCTGAGTAATACGACCTGGTACTAGCATGCAGCTAAATCCATCTCCACCATCAGGAGCTCTGGTGAACACCGGCTACTACTTAGAATCCGCACCTCAGGTGAGCCTGTGTCATCTGCCAGAGAGACTGCCTGTGCACCTATCCTGCTGTTCGGTGGTTTTCCTGCAACTGCTATATCAATTGATCTTCAAGCCCGACACCTGATCGTGACAGCTAGGGTAATATACAAAGTCGTAGAATAATATTGGAGTTACTGAGTCCTAGAATACTATATGAAGTCCTAGAAGAATATATAAGTTACAGAGTCCTAGAATGTTATATGAGTTACTGAGTCTTAGAATAATATACGAAGCCCTAGAATAATATACAAGTTACTGAATCCTAGAATAATATACAAGATACTGAGTCCTAGAATAAAATACAAAGTCCTAGAATAATATACAAGTTACTGAGTCCTAGAATAATATATGAAGTCCTAGAATAATATGCAATGTTCTAGAATAATATAGAAGTTACCGAGCCCTATAATAATATACGAAGTCCAAGAATAATATATGAGTTACTGAGTTTTAGAATAATATACAAAGTCCTACAATAATATAAGAGTTACTGAATCCTAGAATAATATACGAGTTACTGAGTCCTAGAATAATATACAAAGTCCCAGAATAATATAGGAGTTAAGGAGTCCTAGAACTGATTGACCCTTGGCTTGTTCCTTGACAACTCTACTGCCTAATCCCCACCTGAAACTACTCGTTACCGACCTTTTGGCTTGTTTACTGACCAAGCTGCTGTTTAATCCTTATCTGCTCATCCGCTACTGGAATCAAGCTTGCTCACACCCTGGTAGGGTAAACCTGAGTAATACGACCTGGTACTAGCATGCAGCTAAATCCATCTCCACCATCAGGAGCTCTGGTGAACACCGGCTACTACTTAGAATCCGCACCTCAGGTGAGCCTGTGTCATCTGCCAGAGAGACTGCCTGTGCACCTATCCTGCTGTTCGGTGGTTTTCCTGCAACTGCTATATCAATTGATCTTCAAGCCCGACACCTGATCGTGACAGCTAGGGTAATATACAAAGTCGTAGAATAATATTGGAGTTACTGAGTCCTAGAATACTATATGAAGTCCTAGAAGAATATATAAGTTACAGAGTACTAGAATGTTATATGAGTTACTGAGTCTTAGAATAATATACGAAGCCCTAGAATAATATACAAGTTACTGAATCCTAGAATAATATACAAGATACTGAGTCCTAGAATAAAATACAAAGTCCTAGAATAATATACAAGTTACTGAGTCCTAGAATAATATACAAAGTCCTAGAATAATATATGATTTACTGAGTTCTAGAATAATATGCAAAGTCCCAGAATAATATATGAGTTACTGAGTCCTAGACTAATATACTTGTTATTGAGTCTTAGAATAATATACAAAGTCCTGTAATAATATAAGAATTACTGTGTCCTAGAAAAAATGTACGATTTACTGAGTCCAGGAATAATATCCGAGTTACTTAGTCTTTGAATTAAATACAAAGTCCTAGAATAATGTACACGTTACTGAGTCCGAGTATAATATAGGAGTTACTGACTCCTAGAATAATATACGAAGTCCTAGAAAAGAAAACTGTCCTAGAATAATATACAAGTTACTGAGTCCTAGAATAATATATGAAGTCCTAGAATAATATGCAATGTTCTAGAATAATATAGAAGTTACCGAGTCCTATAATAATATACGAAGTCCAAGAATAATATATGAGTTACTGAGTTTTAGAATAATATACAAAGTCCTACAATACTATAAGAGTTACTGAATCCTAGAATAATATACGAGTTACTGAGTCCTAGAATAATATACAAAGTCCCAGAATAATATAGGAGTTAAGGAGTCCTAGAACTGATTGACCCTTGGCTTGTTCCTTGACAACTCTACTGCCTAATCCCCACCTGAAACTACTCGTTACCGACCTTTTGGCTTGTTTACTGACCAAGCTGCTGTTTAATCCTTATCTGCTCATCCGCTACTGGAATCAAGCTTGCTCACACCCTGGTAGGGTAAACCTGAGTAATACGACCTGGTACTAGCATGCAGCTAAATCCATCTCCACCATCAGGAGCTCTGGTGAACACCGGCTACTACTTAGAATCCGCACCTCAGGTGAGCCTGTGTCATCTGCCAGAGAGACTGCCTGTGCACCTATCCTGCTGTTCGGTGGTTTTCCTGCAACTGCTATATCAATTGATCTTCAAGCCCGACACCTGATCGTGACAGCTAGGGTAATATACAAAGTCGTAGAATAATATTGGAGTTACTGAGTCCTAGAATACTATATGAAGTCCTAGAAGAATATATAAGTTACAGAGTCCTAGAATGTTATATGAGTTACTGAGTCTTAGAATAATATACGAAGCCCTAGAATAATATACAAGTTACTGAATCCTAGAATAATATACAAGATACTGAGTCCTAGAATAAAATACAAAGTCCTAGAATAATATACAAGTTACTGAGTCCTAGAATAATATACAAAGTCCTAGAATAATATATGATTTACTGAGTTCTAGAATAATATGCAAAGTCCCAGAATAATATATGAGTTACTGAGTCCTAGACTAATATACTTGTTATTGAGTCTTAGAATAATATACAAAGTCCTGTAATAATATAAGAATTACTGTGTCCTAGAAAAAATGTACGATTTACTGAGTCCAGGAATAATATCCGAGTTACTTAGTCTTTGAATTAAATACAAAGTCCTAGAATAATGTACACGTTACTGAGTCCGAGTATAATATAGGAGTTACTGACTCCTAGAATAATATACGAAGTCCTAGAAAAGAAAACAGTCCTAGAATAATATACAAGTTACTGAGTCCTAGAATAATATATGAAGTCCTAGAATAATATGCAATGTTCTAGAATAATATAGAAGTTACCGAGCCCTATAATAATATACGAAGTCCAAGAATAATATATGAGTTACTGAGTTTTAGAATAATACCGTATATACTCGAGTATAAGCCGAGATTTTCAGCCTCTTTTTTGAGGCTGAAAGTGCCCCCCTCGGCTTATACTCGAGTCATCGCTGTCTGCCCGCTCGATCAGCGTGTCGAGCAGACAGACAGCGGCCATTCTATAATTCAAAAGCCGCGCCTCCGGCTCCGCCTTCGCCTGTGATAGGCGGAACACTGAATTTCTCAGCAGCCTGTGTTCCGCCTATCACGGACATCGTATCATCCTCGTACTACGGACGAGGATGATACGATGTCCGTGATAGGCGGAACACAGGCTGCTGGGAAATTCAGTGTTCCGCCTATCACAGGCGAAGGCGGAGGCGCGGCTTTTGAATTTTACAATGGCCGCCGAGGCGCCGACGAAGAGGGCACGGGACGGAGGCAAGGCAAGGCACGGCACGGGACGGGACGGGACGGAGGCAAGGCAAGGCACGACACGGGACGGAGGCAAGGCACGGCACGGGACGGAGGCAAGGAGGCAAGGCACGGGACGGAGGCTCGGGACACAGGTAGGCTGGACACACACACACACACACACACACACACACACACACACACACACACACACACACACACACACGGATGGATGGAGACACACACACACACAGGGATGGATGGATACACACACACAGGGATGGATGGATGGATGGAGACACACACACACAGGGATGGATGAAGACACACACACACAGGGATGGATGGATGGATGGATGGAGACACACACACACAGGGATGGATGGATGGATGGACACACACACACACAGGGATGGATGGACGGACACACAGGGATGGACGGACACACAGGGATGGACGGACACACAGGGATGGACGGACACACACACAGGGATGGACAGGCATGTCTCACCCTCGGCTTAT
The DNA here is from genome assembly GCF_037356315.1 of Lithobates pipiens. Taxonomy (NCBI): domain Eukaryota; kingdom Metazoa; phylum Chordata; class Amphibia; order Anura; family Ranidae; genus Lithobates; species Lithobates pipiens. The sequence continues at coordinate 1,498,567 of NW_027507890.1, read as the reverse complement.
ACACGAGTCAATAAGTTTGCCAGTTTTTTTGGGGGTAAATTGGGGGCCTCGGCTTATATTCGGGTCGGCCTATACTCGAGTATATACGGTATACAAAGTCCTACAATAATATAAGAGTTACTGAATCCTAGAATAATATACGAGTTACTGAGTCCTAGAATAATATACAAAGTCCCAGAATAATATAGGAGTTAAGGAGTCCTAGAACTGATTGACCCTTGGCTTGTTCCTTGACAACTCTACTGCCTAATCCCAACCTGCAACTACTCGTTACCGACCTTTTGGCTTGTTTACTGACCAAGCTGCTGTTTAATCCTTATCTGCTCATCCGCTACTGGAATCAAGCTTGCTCACACCCTGGTAGGGTAAACCTGAGTAATACGACCTGGTACTAGCATGCAGCTAAATCCATCTCCACCATCAGGAGCTCTGGTGAACACCGGCTACTACTTAGAATCCGCACCTCAGGTGAGCCTGTGTCATCTGCCAGAGAGACTGCCTGTGCACCTATCCTGCTGTTCGGTGGTTTTCCTGCAACTGCTATATCAATTGATCTTCAAGCCCGACACCTGATCGTGACAGCTAGGGTAATATACAAAGTCGTAGAATAATATTGGAGTTACTGAGTCCTAGAATACTATATGAAGTCCTACAAGAATATATAAGTTACAGAGTCCTAGAATGTTATATGAGTTACTGAGTCTTAGAATAATATACGAAGCCCTAGAATAATATACAAGTTACTGAATCCTAGAATAATATACAAGATACTGAGTCCTAGAATAAAATACAAAGTCCTAGAATAATATACAAGTTACTGAGTCCTAGAATAATATACAAAGTCCTAGAATAATATACAATTTACTGAGTTCTAGAATAATATGCAAAGTCCCAGAATAATATATGAGTTATTGAGTCCTAGACTAATATACTTGTTATTGAGTCTTAGAATAATATACAAAGTCCTGTAATAATATAAGAATTACTGTGTCCTAGAAAAAATGTACGATTTACTGAGTCCAGGAATAATATCCGAGTTACTTCGTCTTTGAATTAAATACAAAGTCCTAGAATAATGTACACGTTACTGAGTCCGAGTATAATATAGGAGTTACTGACTCCTAGAATAATATATGAAGTCCTAGAAAAAAAAAACAGTCCTAGAATAATATACAAGTTACTGAGTCCTAGAATATTATATGAAGTCCTAGAATAATATGCATTGTTCTAGAATAATATAGAAGTTACCGAGTCCTATAATAATATACGAAGTCCAAGAATAATATATGAGTTACTGAGTTTTAGAATAATATACAAAGTCCTACAATAATATAAGAGTTACTGAATCCTAGAATAATATACGAGTTACTGAGTCCTAGAATAATATACAAAGTCCCAGAATAATATAGGAGTTAAGGAGTCCTAGAACTGATTGACCCTTGGCTTGTTCCTTGACAACTCTACTGCCTAATCCCAACCTGCAACTACTCGCTACCGACCTTTTGGCTTGTTTACTGACCAAGCTGCTGTTTAATCCTTATCTGCTCATCCGCTACTGGAATCAAGCTTGCTCACACCCTGGTAGGGTAAACCTGAGTAATACGACCTGGTACTAGCATGCAGCTAAATCCATCTCCACCATCAGGAGCTCTGGTAAACACCGGCTACTACTTAGAATCCGCACCTCAGGTGAGCCTGTGTCATCTGCCAGAGAGACTGCCTGTGCACCTATCCTGCTGTTCGGTGGTTTTCCTGCAACTGCTATATCAATTGATCTTCAAGCCCGACACCTGATCGTGACAGCTAGAGTAATATACAAAGTCGTAGAATAATATTGGAGTTACTGAGTCCTAGAATACTATATGAAGTCCTAGAAGAATATATAAGTTACAGAGTCCTAGAATGTTATATAAGTTACTGAGTCTTAGAATAATATACGAAGCCCTAGAATAATATACAAGTTACTGAATCCTAGAATATTATACAAGATACTGAGTCCTAGAATAAAATACAAAGTCCTAGAATAATATACAAGTTACTGAGTCCTAGAATAATATACAAAGTCCTAGAATAATATACGATTTACTGAGTTCTAGAATAATATGCAAAGTCCCAGAATAATATATGAGTTACTGAGTCCTAGACTAATATACTTGTTATTGAGTCTTAGAATAATATACAAAGTCCTGTAATAATATAAGAATTACTGTGTCCTAGATAAAATGTACGATTTACTGAGTCCAGGAATAATATCCGAGTTACTTAGTCTTTGAATTAAATACAAAGTCCTAGAATAATGTACACGTTACTGAGTCCGAGTATAATATAGGAGTTACTGACTCCTAGAATAATATACGAAGTCCTAGAAAAAAAACAGTCCTAGAATAATATACAAGTTACTGAGTCCTAGAATAATATATGAAGTCCTAGAATAATATGCAATGTTCTAGAATAATATAGAAGTTACCAAGTCCTATAATAATATTCGAAGTCCAAGAATAATATATGAGTTACTGAGTTTTAGAATAATATACAAAGTCCCAGAATAATATATGAGTTACTGAGTCCTAGACTAATATACTTGTTATTGAGTCTTAGAATAATATACAAAGTCCTGTAATAATATAAGAATTACTGTGTCCTAGAAAAAATGTACGATTTACTGAGTCCAGGAATAATATCCGAGTTACTTAGTCTTTGAATTAAATACAAAGTCCTAGAATAATGTACACGTTACTGAGTCCGAGTATAATATAGGAGTTACTGATTCCTAGAATAATATACGAAGTCCTAGAAAAAGAAACAGTCCTAGAATAATATACAAGTTACTGAGTCCTAGAATAATATATGAAGTCCTAGAATAATATGCAATGTTCTAGAATAATATAGAAGTTACCGAGTCCTAGAATAATATACGAAGTCCAAGAATAATATATGAGTTTCTGAGTTTTAGAATAATATACAAAGTCCTACAATAATATAAGAGTTACTGAATCCTAGAATAATATACGAGTTACTGAGTCCTAGAATAATATACAAAGTCCCAGAATAATATAGGAGTTAAGGAGTCCTAGAACTGATTGACCTTTGGCTTGTTCCTTGACAACTCTACTGCCTAATCCCAACCTGCAACTACTCGTTAACGACCTTTTGGCTTGTTTACTGACCAAGCTGCTGTTTAATCCTTATCTGCTCATCCGCTACTGGAATCAAGCTTGCTCACACCCTGGTAGGGTAAACCTGAGTAATACGATCTGGTACTAGCATGCAGCTAAATCCATCTCCACCATAAGGAGCTCTGGTAAACACCGGCTACTACTTAGAATCCGCACCTCAGGTGAGCCTGTGTCATCTGCCAGAGAGACTGCCTGTGCACCTATCCTGCTGTTCGGTGGTTTTCCTGCAACTGCTATATCAATTGATCTTCAAGCCCGACACCTGATCGTGACAGCTAGGGTAATATACAAAGTCGTAGAATAATATTGGAGTTACTGAGTCCTAGAATACTATATGAAGTCCTACAAGAATATATAAGTTACAGAGTCCTAGAATGTTATATGAGTTACTGAGTCTTAGAATAATATACGAAGCCCTAGAATAATATACAAGTTACTGAATCCTAGAATAATATACAAGATACCGAGTCCTAGAATAAAATACAAAGTCCTAGAATAATATACAAGTTACTGAGTCCTAGAATAATATACAAAGTCCTAGAATAATATACGATTTACTGAGTTCTAGAATAATATGCAAAGTCCCAGAATAATATATGAGTTACTGAGTCCTAGACTAATATACTTGTTATTGAGTCTTAGAATAATATACAAAGTCCTGTAATAATATAAGAATTACTGTGTCCTAGAAAAAATTTACGATTTACTGAGTCCAGGAAAAATATCCGAGTTACTTACTCTTTGAATTAAATACAAAGTCCTAGAATAATGTACACGTTACTGAGTCCGAGTATAATATAGGAGTTACTGACTCCTAGAATAATATACGAAGTCCTAGAAAAAAAAACAGTCCTAGAATAATATACATGTTACTGAGTCCTAGAATAATATATGAAGTCCTAGAATAATATGCAATGTTCTAGAATAATATAGAAGTTACCGAGTCCTATAATAATATACGAAGTCCAAGAATAATATATGAGTGACTGAGTTTTAGAATAATATACAAAGTCCTACAATAATATAAGAGTTACTGAATCCTAGAATAATATACGAGTTACTGAGTCCTAGAATAATATACAAAGTCCCAGAATAATATAGGAGTTAAGGAGTCCTAGAACTGATTGACCCTTGGCTTGTTCCTTGACAACTCTACTGCCTAATCCCAACCTGCAACTACTCGTTACCGACCTTTTGGCTTGTTTACTGACCAAGCTGCTGTTTAATCCTTATCTGCTCATCCGCTACTGGAATCAAGCTTGCTCACACCCTGGTAGGGTAAACCTGAGTAATACGACCTGGTACTAGCATGCAGCTAAATCCATCTCCACCATAAGGAGCTCTGGTAAACACCGGCTACTACTTAGAATCCGCACCTCAGGTGAGCCTGTGTCATCTGCCAGAGAGACTGCCTGTGCACCTATCCTGCTGTTCGGTGGTTTTCCTGCAACTGCTATATCAATTGATCTTCAAGCCCGACACCTGATCGTGACAGCTAGGGTAATATACAAAGTCGTAGAATAATATTGGAGTTACTGAGTCCTAGAATACTATATGAAGTCCTACAAGAATATATAAGTTACAGAGTCCTAGAATGTTATATGAGTTACTGAGTCTTAGAATAATATACGAAGCCCTAGAATAATATACAAGTTACTGAATCCTAGAATAATATACAAGATACTGAGTCCTAGAATAAAATACAAAGTCCTAGAATAATATACAAGTTACTGAGTCCTAGAATAATATACAAAGTCCTAGAATAATATACAATTTACTGAGTTCTAGAATAATATGCAAAGTCCCAGAATAATATATGAGTTATTGAGTCCTAGACTAATATACTTGTTATTGAGTCTTAGAATAATATACAAAGTCCTGTAATAATATAAGAATTACTGTGTCCTAGAAAAAATGTACGATTTACTGAGTCCAGGAATAATATCCGAGTTACTTCGTCTTTGAATTAAATACAAAGTCCTAGAATAATGTACACGTTACTGAGTCCGAGTATAATATAGGAGTTACTGACTCCTAGAATAATATATGAAGTCCTAGAAAAAAAAAACAGTCCTAGAATAATATACAAGTTACTGAGTCCTAGAATATTATATGAAGTCCTAGAATAATATGCATTGTTCTAGAATAATATAGAAGTTACCGAGTCCTATAATAATATACGAAGTCCAAGAATAATATATGAGTTACTGAGTTTTAGAATAATATACAAAGTCCTACAATAATATAAGAGTTACTGAATCCTAGAATAATATACGAGTTACTGAGTCCTAGAATAATATACAAAGTCCCAGAATAATATAGGAGTTAAGGAGTCCTAGAACTGATTGACCCTTGGCTTGTTCCTTGACAACTCTACTGCCTAATCCCAACCTGCAACTACTCGTTACCGACCTTTTGGCTTGTTTACTGACCAAGCTGCTGTTTAATCCTTATCTGCTCATCCGCTACTGGAATCAAGCTTGCTCACACCCTGGTAGGGTAAACCTGAGTAATACGACCTGGTACTAGCATGCAGCTAAATCCATCTCCACCATCAGGAGCTCTGGTAAACACCGGCTACTACTTAGAATCCGCACCTCAGGTGAGCCTGTGTCATCTGCCAGAGAGACTGCCTGTGCACCTATCCTGCTGTTCGGTGGTTTTCCTGCAACTGCTATATCAATTGATCTTCAAGCCCGACACCTGATCGTGACAGCTAGAGTAATATACAAAGTCGTAGAATAATATTGGAGTTACTGAGTCCTAGAATACTATATGAAGTCCTAGAAGAATATATAAGTTACAGAGTCCTAGAATGTTATATGAGTTACTGAGTCTTAGAATAATATACGAAGCCCTAGAATAATATACAAGTTACTGAATCCTAGAATATTATACAAGATACTGAGTCCTAGAATAAAATACAAAGTCCTAGAATAATATACAAGTTACTGAGTCCTAGAATAATATACAAAGTCCTAGAATAATATATAATTTACTGAGTTCTAGAATAATATGCAAAGTCCCAGAATAATATATGAGTTACTGAGTCCTAGACTAATATACTTGTTATTGAGTCTTAGAATAATATACAAAGTCCTGTAATAATATAAGAATTACTGTGTCCTAGAAAAAATGTACGATTTACTGAGTCCAGGAATAATATCCGAGTTACTTAGTCTTTGAATTAAATACAAAGTCCTAGAATAATGTACACGTTACTGAGTCCGAGTATAATATAGGAGTTACTGATTCCTAGAATAATATACGAAGTCCTAGAAAAAGAAACAGTCCTAGAATAATATACAAGTTACTGAGTCCTAGAATAATATATGAAGTCCTAGAATAATATGCAATGTTCTAGAATAATATAGAAGTTACCGAGTCCTAGAATAATATACGAAGTCCAAGAATAATATATGAGTTTCTGAGTTTTAGAATAATATACAAAGTCCTACAATAATATAAGAGTTACTGAATCCTAGAATAATATACGAGTTACTGAGTCCTAGAATAATATACAAAGTCCCAGAATAATATAGGAGTTAAGGAGTCCTAGAACTGATTGACCTTTGGCTTGTTCCTTGACAACTCTACTGCCTAATCCCAACCTGCAACTACTCGTTACCGACCTTTTGGCTTGTTTACTGACCAAGCTGCTGTTTAATCCTTATCTGCTCATCCGCTACTGGAATCAAGCTTGCTCACACCCTGGTAGGGTAAACCTGAGTAATACGATCTGGTACTAGCATGCAGCTAAATCCATCTCCACCATAAGGAGCTCTGGTAAACACCGGCTACTACTTAGAATCCGCACCTCAGGTGAGCCTGTGTCATCTGCCAGAGAGACTGCCTGTGCACCTATCCTGCTGTTCGGTGGTTTTCCTGCAACTGCTATATCAATTGATCTTCAAGCCCGACACCTGATCGTGACAGCTAGGGTAATATACAAAGTCGTAGAATAATATTAGAGTTACTGAGTCCTAGAATACTATATGAAGTCCTACAAGAATATATAAGTTACAGAGTCCTAGAATGTTATATGAGTTACTGAGTCTTAGAATAATATACGAAGCCCTAGAATAATATACAAGTTACTGAATCCTAGAATAATATACAAGATACCGAGTCCTAGAATAAAATACAAAGTCCTAGAATAATATACAAGTTACTGAGTCCTAGAATAATATACAAAGTCCTAGAATAATATACGATTTACTGAGTTCTAGAATAATATGCAAAGTCCCAGAATAATATATGAGTTACTGAGTCCTAGACTAATATACTTGTTATTGAGTCTTAGAATAATATACAAAGTCCTGTAATAATATAAGAATTACTGTGTCCTAGAAAAAATGTACGATTTACTGAGTCCAGGAATAATATCCGAGTTACTTCGTCTTTGAATTAAATACAAAGTCCTAGAATAATGTACACGTTACTGAGTCCGAGTATAATATAGGAGTTACTGACTCCTAGAATAATATATGAAGTCCTAGAAAAAAAAAACAGTCCTAGAATAATATACAAGTTACTGAGTCCTAGAATATTATATGAAGTCCTAGAATAATATGCATTGTTCTAGAATAATATAGAAGTTACCGAGTCCTATAATAATATACGAAGTCCAAGAATAATATATGAGTTACTGAGTTTTAGAATAATATACAAAGTCCTACAATAATATAAGAGTTACTGAATCCTAGAATAATATACGAGTTACTGAGTCCTAGAATAATATACAAAGTCCCAGAATAATATAGGAGTTAAGGAGTCCTAGAACTGATTGACCCTTGGCTTGTTCCTTGACAACTCTACTGCCTAATCCCAACCTGCAACTACTCGCTACCGACCTTTTGGCTTGTTTACTGACCAAGCTGCTGTTTAATCCTTATCTGCTCATCCGCTACTGGAATCAAGCTTACTCACACCCTGGTAGGGTAAACCTGAGTAATACGACCTGGTACTAGCATGCAGCTAAATCCATCTCCACCATCAGGAGCTCTGGTAAACACCGGCTACTACTTAGAATCCGCACCTCAGGTGAGCCTGTGTCATCTGCCAGAGAGACTGCCTGTGCACCTATCCTGCTGTTCGGTGGTTTTCCTGCAACTGCTATATCAATTGATCTTCAAGCCCGACACCTGATCGTGACAGCTAGAGTAATATACAAAGTCGTAGAATAATATTGGAGTTACTGAGTCCTAGAATACTATATGAAGTCCTAGAAGAATATATAAGTTACAGAGTCCTAGAATGTTATATGAGTTACTGAGTCTTAGAATAATATACGAAGCCCTAGAATAATATACAAGTTACTGAATCCTAGAATATTATACAAGATACTGAGTCCTAGAATAAAATACAAAGTCCTAGAATAATATACAAGTTACTGAGTCCTAGAATAATATACAAAGTCCTAGAATAATATATAATTTACTGAGTTCTAGAATAATATGCAAAGTCCCAGAATAATATATGAGTTACTGAGTCCTAGACTAATATACTTGTTATTGAGTCTTAGAATAATATACAAAGTCCTGTAATAATATAAGAATTACTGTGTCCTAGAAAAAATGTACGATTTACTGAGTCCAGGAATAATATCCGAGTTACTTAGTCTTTGAATTAAATACAAAGTCCTAGAATAATGTACACGTTACTGAGTCCGAGTATAATATAGGAGTTACTGATTCCTAGAATAATATACGAAGTCCTAGAAAAAGAAACAGTCCTAGAATAATATACAAGTTACTGAGTCCTAGAATAATATATGAAGTCCTAGAATAATATGCAATGTTCTAGAATAATATAGAAGTTACCGAGTCCTAGAATAATATACGAAGTCCAAGAATAATATATGAGTTTCTGAGTTTTAGAATAATATACAAAGTCCTACAATAATATAAGAGTTACTGAATCCTAGAATAATATACGAGTTACTGAGTCCTAGAATAATATACAAAGTCCCAGAATAATATAGGAGTTAAGGAGTCCTAGAACTGATTGACCTTTGGCTTGTTCCTTGACAACTCTACTGCCTAATCCCAACCTGCAACTACTCGTTACCGACCTTTTGGCTTGTTTACTGACCAAGCTGCTGTTTAATCCTTATCTGCTCATCCGCTACTGGAATCAAGCTTGCTCACACCCTGGTAGGGTAAACCTGAGTAATACGATCTGGTACTAGCATGCAGCTAAATCCATCTCCACCATAAGGAGCTCTGGTAAACACCGGCTACTACTTAGAATCCGCACCTCAGGTGAGCCTGTGTCATCTGCCAGAGAGACTGCCTGTGCACCTATCCTGCTGTTCGGTGGTTTTCCTGCAACTGCTATATCAATTGATCTTCAAGCCCGACACCTGATCGTGACAGCTAGGGTAATATACAAAGTCGTAGAATAATATTAGAGTTACTGAGTCCTAGAATACTATATGAAGTCCTACAAGAATATATAAGTTACAGAGTCCTAGAATGTTATATGAGTTACTGAGTCTTAGAATAATATACGAAGCCCTAGAATAATATACAAGTTACTGAATCCTAGAATAATATACAAGATACCGAGTCCTAGAATAAAATACAAAGTCCTAGAATAATATACAAGTTACTGAGTCCTAGAATAATATACAAAGTCCTAGAATAATATACGATTTACTGAGTTCTAGAATAATATGCAAAGTCCCAGAATAATATATGAGTTACTGAGTCCTAGACTAATATACTTGTTATTGAGTCTTAGAATAATATACAAAGTCCTGTAATAATATAAGAATTACTGTGTCCTAGAAAAAATTTACGATTTACTGAGTCCAGGAAAAATATCCGAGTTACTTACTCTTTGAATTAAATACAAAGTCCTAGAATAATGTACACGTTACTGAGTCCGAGTATAATATAGGAGTTACTGACTCCTAGAATAATATACGAAGTCCTAGAAAAAAAAACAGTCCTAGAATAATATACATGTTACTGAGTCCTAGAATAATATATGAAGTCCTAGAATAATATGCAATGTTCTAGAATAATATAGAAGTTACCGAGTCCTATAATAATATTCGAAGTCCAAGAATAATATATGAGTTACTGAGTTTTAGAATAATATACAAAGTCCTACAATAATATATGAGTTACTGAGTCCTAGACTAATATACCTGTTATTGAGTCTTAGAATAATATACAAAGTCCTGTAATAATATAAGAATTACTGTGTCCTAGAAAAAATGTACGATTTACTGAGTCCAGGAATAATATCCGAGTTACTTAGTCTTTGAATTAAATACAAAGTCCTAGAATAATGTACACGTTACTGAGTCCGAGTATAATATAGGAGTTACTGATTCCTAGAATAATATACGAAGTCCTAGAAAAAGAAACAGTCCTAGAATAATATACAAGTTACTGAGTCCTAGAATAATATATGAAGTCCTAGAATAATATGCAATGTTCTAGAATAATATAGAAGTTACCGAGTCCTAGAATAATATACGAAGTCCAAGAATAATATATGAGTTTCTGAGTTTTAGAATAATATACAAAGTCCTACAATAATATAAGAGTTACTGAATCCTAGAATAATATACGAGTTACTGAGTCCTAGAATAATATACAAAGTCCCAGAATAATATAGGAGTTAAGGAGTCCTAGAACTGATTGACCTTTGGCTTGTTCCTTGACAACTCTACTGCCTAATCCCAACCTGCAACTACTCGTTACCGACCTTTTGGCTTGTTTACTGACCAAGCTGCTGTTTAATCCTTATCTGCTCATCCGCTACTGGAATCAAGCTTGCTCACACCCTGGTAGGGTAAACCTGAGTAATACGATCTGGTACTAGCATGCAGCTAAATCCATCTCCACCATAAGGAGCTCTGGTAAACACCGGCTACTACTTAGAATCCGCACCTCAGGTGAGCCTGTGTCATCTGCCAGAGAGACTGCCTGTGCACCTATCCTGCTGTTCGGTGGTTTTCCTGCAACTGCTATATCAATTGATCTTCAAGCCCGACACCTGATCGTGACAGCTAGGGTAATATACAAAGTCGTAGAATAATATTGGAGTTACTGAGTCCTAGAATACTATATGAAGTCCTAGAAGAATATATAAGTTACAGAGTCCTAGAATGTTATATGAGTTACTGAGTCTTAGAATAATATACGAAGCCCTAGAATAATATACAAGTTACTGAATCCTAGAATAATATACAAGATACTGAGTCCTAGAATAAAATACAAAGTCCTAGAATAATATACAAGTTACTGAGTCCTAGAATAATATACAAAGTCCTAGAATAATATATAATTTACTGAGTTCTAGAATAATATGCAAAGTCCCAGAATAATATATGAGTTACTGAGTCCTAGACTAATATACTTGTTATTGAGTCTTAGAATAATATACAAAGTCCTGTAATAATATAAGAATTACTGTGTCCTAGAAAAAATGTACGATTTACTGAGTCCAGGAATAATATCCGAGTTACTTAGTCTTTGAATTAAATACAAAGTCCTAGAATAATGTACACGTTACTGAGTCCGAGTATAATATAGGAGTTACTGACTCCTAGAATAATATATGAAGTCCTAGAAAAAAAAAACAGTCCTAGAATAATATACAAGTTACTGAGTCCTAGAATATTATATGAAGTCCTAGAATAATATGCATTGTTCTAGAATAATATAGAAGTTACCGAGTCCTATAATAATATACGAAGTCCAAGAATAATATATGAGTTACTGAGTTTTAGAATAATATACAAAGTCCTACAATAATATAAGAGTTACTGAATCCTAGAATAATATACGAGTTACTGAGTCCTAGAATAATATACAAAGTCCCAGAATAATATAGGAGTTAAGGAGTCCTAGAACTGATTGACCCTTGGCTTGTTCCTTGACAACTCTACTGCCTAATCCCAACCTGCAACTACTCGTTACCGACCTTTTGGCTTGTTTACTGACCAAGCTGCTGTTTAATCCTTATCTGCTCATCCGCTACTGGAATCAAGCTTGCTCACACCCTGGTAGGGTAAACCTGAGTAATACGACCTGGTACTAGCATGCAGCTAAATCCATCTCCACCATCAGGAGCTCTGGTAAACACCGGCTACTACTTAGAATCCGCACCTCAGGTGAGCCTGTGTCATCTGCCAGAGAGACTGCCTGTGCACCTATCCTGCTGTTCGGTGGTTTTCCTGCAACTGCTATATCAATTGATCTTCAAGCCCGACACCTGATCGTGACAGCTAGAGTAATATACAAAGTCGTAGAATAATATTGGAGTTACTGAGTCCTAGAATACTATATGAAGTCCTAGAAGAATATATAAGTTACAGAGTCCTAGAATGTTATATGAGTTACTGAGTCTTAGAATAATATACAAAGCCCTAGAATAATATACAAGTTACTGAATCCTAGAATAATATACAAGATACTGAGTCCTAGAATAAAATACAAAGTCCTAGAATAATATACAAGTTACTGAGTCCTAGAATAATATACAAAGTCCTAGAATAATATACGATTTACTGAGTTCTAGAATAATATGCAAAGTCCCAGAATAATATATGAGTTACTGAGTCCTAGACTAATATACTTGTTATTGAGTGTTAGAATAATATACAAAGTCCTGTAATAATATAAGAATTACTGTGTCCTAGATAAAATGTACGATTTACTGAGTCCAGGAATAATATCCGAGTTACTTAGTCTTTGAATTAAATACAAAGTCCTAGAATAATGTACACGTTACTGAGTCCGAGTATAATATAGGAGTTACTGACTCCTAGAATAATATACGAAGTCCTAGAAAAAAAACAGTCCTAGAATAATATACAAGTTACTGAGTCCTAGAATAATATATGAAGTCCTAGAATAATATGCAATGTTCTAGAATAATATAGAAGTTACCAAGTCCTATAATAATATTCGAAGTCCAAGAATAATATATGAGTTACTGAGTTTTAGAATAATATACAAAGTCCCAGAATAATATATGAGTTACTGAGTCCTAGACTAATATACTTGTTATTGAGTCTTAGAATAATATACAAAGTCCTGTAATAATATAAGAATTACTGTGTCCTAGAAAAAATGTACGATTTACTGAGTCCAGGAATAATATCCGAGTTACTTAGTCTTTGAATTAAATACAAAGTCCTAGAATAATGTACACGTTACTGAGTCCGAGTATAATATAGGAGTTACTGATTCCTAGAATAATATACGAAGTCCTAGAAAAAGAAACAGTCCTAGAATAATATACAAGTTACTGAGTCCTAGAATAATATATGAAGTCCTAGAATAATATGCAATGTTCTAGAATAATATAGAAGTTACCGAGTCCTAGAATAATATACGAAGTCCAAGAATAATATATGAGTTTCTGAGTTTTAGAATAATATACAAAGTCCTACAATAATATAAGAGTTACTGAATCCTAGAATAATATACGAGTTACTGAGTCCTAGAATAATATACAAAGTCCCAGAATAATATAAGAGTTAAGGAGTCCTAGAACTGATTGACCCTTGGCTTGTTCCTTGACAACTCTACTGCCTAATCCCAACCTGCAACTACTCGTTACCGACCTTTTGGCTTGTTTACTGACCAAGCTGCTGTTTAATCCTTATCTGCTCATCCGCTACTGGAATCAAGCTTGCTCACACCCTGGTAGGGTAAACCTGAGTAATACGACCTGGTACTAGCATGCAGCTAAATCCATCTCCACCATCAGGAGCTCTGGTGAACACCGGCTACTACTTAGAATCCGCACCTCAGGTGAGCCTGTGTCATCTGCCAGAGAGACTGCCTGTGCACCTATCCTGCTGTTCGGTGGTTTTCCTGCAACTGCTATATCAATTGATCTTCAAGCCCGACACCTGATCGTGACAGCTAGGGTAATATACAAAGTCGTAGAATAATATTGGAGTTACTGAGTCCTAGAATACTATATGAAGTCCTAGAAGAATATATAAGTTACAGAGTCCTAGAATGTTATATGAGTTACTGAGTCTTAGAATAATATACGAAGCCCTAGAATAATATACAAGTTACTGAATCCTAGAATAATATACAAGATACCGAGTCCTAGAATAAAATACAAAGTCCTAGAATAATATACAAGTTACTGAGTCCTAGAATAATATACAAAGTCCTAGAATAATATACGATTTACTGAGTTCTAGAATAATATGCAAAGTCCCAGAATAATATATGAGTTACTGAGTCCTAGACTAATATACTTGTTATTGAGTCTTAGAATAATATACAAAGTCCTGTAATAATATAAGAATTACTGTGTCCTAGAAAAAATTTACGATTTACTGAGTCCAGGAAAAATATCCGAGTTACTTACTCTTTGAATTAAATACAAAGTCCTAGAATAATGTACACGTTACTGAGTCCGAGTATAATATAGGAGTTACTGACTCCTAGAATAATATACGAAGTCCTAGAAAAAAAAACAGTCCTAGAATAATATACATGTTACTGAGTCCTAGAATAATATATGAAGTCCTAGAATAATATGCAATGTTCTAGAATAATATAGAAGTTACCGAGTCCTATAATAATATACGAAGTCCAAGAATAATATATGAGTGACTGAGTTTTAGAATAATATACAAAGTCCTACAATAATATAAGAGTTACTGAATCCTAGAATAATATACGAGTTACTGAGTCCTAGAATAATATACAAAGTCCCAGAATAATATAGGAGTTAAGGAGTCCTAGAACTGATTGACCCTTGGCTTGTTCCTTGACAACTCTACTGCCTAATCCCAACCTGCAACTACTCGTTACCGACCTTTTGGCTTGTTTACTGACCAAGCTGCTGTTTAATCCTTATCTGCTCATCCGCTACTGGAATCAAGCTTGCTCACACCCTGGTAGGGTAAACCTGAGTAATACGACCTGGTACTAGCATGCAGCTAAATCCATCTCCACCATAAGGAGCTCTGGTAAACACCGGCTACTACTTAGAATCCGCACCTCAGGTGAGCCTGTGTCATCTGCCAGAGAGACTGCCTGTGCACCTATCCTGCTGTTCGGTGGTTTTCCTGCAACTGCTATATCAATTGATCTTCAAGCCCGACACCTGATCGTGACAGCTAGGGTAATATACAAAGTCATAGAATAATATTGGAGTTACTGAGTCCTAGAATACTATATGAAGTCCTAGAAGAATATATAAGTTACAGAGTCCTAGAATGTTATATGAGTTACTGAGTCTTAGAATAATATACGAAGCCCTAGAATAATATACAAGTTACTGAATCGTAGAATAATATACAAGATACTGAGTCCTAGAATAAAATACAAAGTCCTAGAATAATATACAAGTTACTGAGTCCTATAATAATATACAAAGTCCTAGAATAATATATGATTTACTGAGTTCTAGAATAATATGCAAAGTCCCAGAATAATATATGAGTTACTGAGTCCTAGACTAATATACTTGTTATTGAGTCTTAGAATAATATACAAAATCCTGTAATAATATAAGAATTACTGTGTCCTAGAAAAAATGTACGATTTACTGAGTCCAGGAATAATATCCGAGTTACTTACTCTTTGAATTAAATACAAAGTCCTAGAATAATGTACACGTTACTGAGTCCGAGTATAATATAGGAGTTACTGACTCCTAGAATAATATACGAAGTCCTAGAAAAAAAAACAGTCCTAGAATAATATACAAGTTACTGAGTCCTAGAATAATATATGAAGTCCTAGAATAATATGCAATGTTCTAGAATAATATAGAGGTTACCGAGTCCTATAATAATATACGAAGTCCAAGAAAAATATATGAGTTACTGAGTCCTAGAATAATATACAAAGTCCCAGACTAATATAGGAGTTAAGGAGTCCTAGAACTGATTGACCTTTGGCTTGTTCCTTGACAACTCTACTGCCTAATCCCAACCTGCAACTACTCGTTACCGACCTTTTGGCTTGTTTACTGACCAAGCTGCTGTTTAATCCTTATCTGCTCATCCGCTACTGGAATCAAGCTTGCTCACACCCTGGTAGGGTAAACCTGAGTAATGCGACCTGGTACTAGCATGCAGCTAAATCCATCTCCACCATCAGGAGCTCTGGTGAACACCGGCTACTACTTAGAATCCGCACCTCAGGTGAGCCTGTGTCATCTGCCAGAGAGACTGCCTGTGCACCTATCCTGCTGTTCGGTGGTTTTCCTGCAACTGATATATCAATTGATCTTCAAGCCCGAAACCTGATCGTGACAGCTAGGGTAATATACAAAGTCGTAGAATAATATTGGAGTTACTAAGTGCTAGAATACTATATGAAGTCCTAGAAGAATATACAAGTTACAGAGTCCTAGAATGTGATATGAGTTACTGAGTCTTAGAATAATATACGAAGCCCTAGAATAATATACAAGTTACTGAATCCTAGAATAATATACAAGATACTGAGTCCTAGAATAAAATAAAAAGTGATAGAATAATATAGAAGTTACTGAGTCCTAGACTAATATACGAAGTCCTATAATAATATACGAAGCCCTAGAATAATATACGAGTTACTGAGTTTTAGAATAATATAGAAGTTACTGAGTCCCAGAATAATATAGAAGTTACTGAGTCCTAGAATAATATACAAAGTCCTAGAATAATATAGAAGTTATTGAGTCCTAGAATATTATACAAGTTACTGAGTCCTAGAATAATACACGAAGTCCAAAAAAATACAAGTTACTGAGTCTTAGAATCATATATGAAGTCCTAGAATAATATACAAAGTCCTAGAATAATATAGAGTTACTAAGCCCTAGAATAATATACATGTTACTGAGTCCTAGAATAATATACAAGTTACTGAATCCTAGAATAATATACAAGATACTGAGTCCTAGAATAAAATACAAAGTCCTAGAATAATATACAAGTTACTGAGTTCTAGAATAATATGCAAAGTCCCAGAATAATATATGAGTTACTGAGTCCTAGACTAATATACTTGTTATTGAGTCTTAGAATAATATACAAAGTCCTGTAATAATATAAGAATTACTGTGTCCTAGAAAAAATGTACGATTTACTGAGTCCAGGAATAATATCCGATACTTAGTCTTTGAATAATATACAAAGTCCTAGAATAATGTACACGTTACTGAGTCCGAGTATAATATAGGAGTTACTGACTCCTAGAATAATAATTTACGAAGTCCTAGAAAAAAAAACAGTCCTAGAATAATATACAAGTTACTGAGTCCTAGAATAATATATGAAGTCCTAGAATAATATGCAATGTTCTAGATTAATATTGAAGTTACCGAGTCCTATAATAATATACGAAGTCCAAGAATAATATATGAGTTACTGAGTTTTAGAATAATATACAAAGTCCTACAATAATATAAGAGTTACTGAATCCTAGAATAATATACGAGTTACTGAGTCCTAGAATAACATACAAAGTCCCAGAATAATATAGGAGTTAAGGAGTCCTAGAACTGATTGACCCTTGGCTTGTTCCTTGACAACTCTACTGCCTAATCCCAACCTGCAACTACTCGTTACCGACCTTTTGGCTTGTTTACTGACCAAGCTGCTGTTTAATCCTTATCTGCTCATCCGCTACTGGAATCAAGCTTGCTCCCACCCTGGTAGGGTAAACCTGAGTAATGCGACCTGGTACTAGCATGCAGCTAAAATCCAACTCCACCATCACGAGCTCTGGTGAACACCCGCTACTACTTAGAATCCGCAATTCAGGTGAGCCTGTGTCATCTGCCAGAGAGACTGCCTGTGCACCTATCCTGCTGTTCGGTGGTTTTCCTGCAACTGATATATCAATTGATCTTCAAGCCCGACACCTGATCGTGACAGCTAGGGTAATATACAAAGTCGTAGAATAATATTGGAGTTACTGAGTCCTAGAATACTATATGAAGTCCTAGAAGAATATACAAGTTACAGAGTCCTAGAATCTTATATGAGTTACTGAGTCTTAGAATAATATACGAAGCCCTAGAATAATATACAAGTTACTGGATCCTAGAATAGTATACAAGATACTGAGTCCTAGAATAAAATAGAAAGTGATAGAATAATATAGAAGTTACTGAGTCCTAGACTAATATATGAAGTCCTATAATCAGAGCGCATGCGCGAGAGCTCCGACATGGCCGCTTAAGCCACGAGCTCCGCACCACCCCGGACCGCCGAGCAGCCTTACGCCGCCATAAGAGCACGGATCTCCGTTCCAAATACTCCCCCGATCGTGGGAAAGAAGGGAGCACAACGACGGATGCCTGGTCCCCCTGCCCGACGCGATCTCGGGCCGCATTTTAACCGATCAGCGGGAAAAGGGTGTACCAAGATGGCCGCCAGCGCCTCAGCCTCACAGTCTATCGCGGCCTACACGGACAAACCGCCAGAATCCAGGCAAGTTTTAACCCCAGCCACACTGTCCTACTCCCAGGTGGCACGGAGCGGCTCCCAACGTAGGCAGAACCCGCCTGATGATCCCTGCTCCCCTCAGGCTCCGTCCCCTGCGTCCACCGAATCCCTCATAGGCCACCACATGGAGGACTTTCCCCCTTCTCCTGAAAGCCTAGGCACCCCGCAGCCATTGGGACCTGCACCTCAGCAAATTTCCTTGATGGATATGTCCATTCTCCAAGCTAACCTGTTCTCCAAATTCTCTGAGCTTTTGGACAGGGGACTTGCTAACACTGCTACTCAGATCATAAGCAACATCAAATCTGACTTTGCCAATCTGGGCTCCAGAATTGAGGCCATAGAAAACAAAATGGACACTACGGTCGCCAGGACCAACCAAAACGAAGCACATATCAACACAATCCAGGATCAACTTGACCTTGCCATTGCAAGAATCGATGACCTTGAGAACAGGTCCAGGAGGTATAACTTCCGAATCCGTGGCCTTCCAGAGTCCTTTGAGGACATCCCCCTTACAGTCCGGGACATCATCTCCCAATTGGCCCCACAAATCCCCCCTCAACGCCTGGACCTGGACAGGGCACACCGTTCCTTGGGACCTCCCAGGAAAGATGGCTCCCCCAGGGACGTTATCGTGAAACCACATTACTATTCCACTAAAGAGGAAGTGATGCGTCAATCTAGATTGCAGTCAGATCTCCAATTCCAGGGCCATCGTCTACAGATTTTTGCTGACCTGGCTCCCTCCACCATACAAAAGAGAAGGGCACTTAAACCACTTCTGGTGGTGCTTAACCAGCACGACATTAAATACCGATGGACTTTCCCGTTTGCAGCAAAGTTTTCCTTCAACGGTAAATCTTTCTCTTTCTCCAATCTGACGGATGGTGAAAAACTCTTTCTACACCTGAAGCTGATTTCTCAGGAACTCCCCATGGATTTTTCTGCGTCTTCAGCCGGGTCAGCCAAGAGACCCCCCCCAACTAGCCCGGTTTCTCCACTCTGGCTCAACGGTTGCAACAAGAAGAGCAAGGATGGTGGTCCCCCTTGACGGATGTCTACTGCGAAACTACCTTTTCACCTCTTTTCCTGACCTCGAGTGGACTTCCTCGGGCACTAGCCCACTCGCTGGCCGGAGGGATTTCCTCCAACCGCACGGTTGATTTGACCTTTTCATCCTTGTTACCGATGGTTCTTTTAAGGCACTTAGTTTTGGTTTTGTTTCCATAAGTATTTTTTACTTGTTCTCTTTTGCTCATGGGGTTGGCATCCGGGTGATTAAAGGGGTTTTTCCCCCTTTAGCCCCTCCACGGTCTGATTGTGGATGGGCTCTAGGAGCACCTTACTGGTTGCGGCTGGTCCTTTTGGGACGTGTCCGTCTGCCCGCCTAGGGGTCCAGGCCTAACCCGGTCCTGTCCCTCTGGGTCGGAACGGACCCACTTTGCAATTGAAGGTCTTTGTGACTCATAAGTCTACATGGTGGGTTTGGGTTGATGGCTCCTCAGATCCACAGGCCCCCCCCCCTCCTACTCGACACCATGTTGCTGTTTAGTTTCTAAGTTTGGGGGCGGGAGGGGGAAATAGTTGTTTAGGACCAGGGGCTCGGGGATGGGAGGTAGCCTGTCACTTCATTTCAAGGTCTCCGCACCACAGCCCTAGACTTCCGCACCTTAGACTGGGACCTAGCTAGACCAGGTCAGTCCTTTTCCTCCCACAACAGTCACTCTCCTGATTCAGTTTGGGTCCAACGGCTGGCAGGAGACTGATGCTCTTAACTGTTTATCATCCAGTAGTTATGTTTTCTTTTGTTTTATATAGTTATATGTTAGGGTCCGGGGTGGGCCCAATGTGCTCTCACCCATATCATAGAGGTAGTTTCCTCCTCTCTGACATGGGCCTTTGGACGATCCGTAGGATCGCTCAAAGCATTTTTGTTGGGGGTCGGTGGGTTATGTCGCACCGACCCTACACCAGTCTTCGTAGAAGACATGTTTCTGTGTTTTGTGTTTCCCTTCCCTCCCAACCCTCATGTTCTTTCCTTTTTTTCCCCCAAGCGTGCCCGCAGACAAATAAAGTGGCTGGCTTTTGGGTCATCCGTATTTTCGGAATCGATCTGGGGACTTCGACTCGGAGGTTCTTCACCCAAAAGGTTAGTGGATGTATTTGGTTGATCATCTCCCCTCTCTGTTCTCATGGCTGATACACCCAATCCCAACGGGGATCTAAGATTGGTCTCACACAATGTACAGGGGCTTAACTCCCCTAAGAAGAGGAGAATAGCTTTTGACAAGTATAGAGCCCTTAAAATTGATATCGTCCTGCTACAGGAAACGCACTTCCCTATGCGATATAGACCTAACTTTATCCACTCCTCCTATCCCACGTTCTTCCAGGCAAATGCCACTACAAAAACTAAGGGGGTCGCAATTCTCTTCTCTAGACATTGCAACTATACACATATCTCAGAATATAGGGATCCAGAAGGCAGATTCATTCTAGTGAAGGGTACGCTTGAAGGAGTACTTTATTCTATAGTCTCTTACTATGCTCCCAATAAGGGTCAAGCCAAATTTTTCAATTCTTTCTATTCAACATTGGGGCCAATGTTGGAGGGCAAAGTCATTATGGGTGGGGACTCCAACGTAGCCTTCGACCAGGGCCTTGACAAGACTAAACCCTTTAAAGATCAAGCGATCAGACCCTCAAAAATGAGCAGTAA
Organism: Lithobates pipiens; assembly: GCF_037356315.1. Lineage (NCBI taxonomy): Eukaryota > Metazoa > Chordata > Amphibia > Anura > Ranidae > Lithobates > Lithobates pipiens. The sequence goes on along the minus strand of NW_027507890.1, from coordinate 1,477,227 downwards.
AATTGCGAAATTCCTCCACTCTAAAGGCCTAGTTGATATCTGCAGGGAATTAAACCCTAAGAGTAAGGACTACACGCATTACTCTCCCCCGCATCAGTCCTACGCTAGGATCGATCATATTTTGATCCCCCCTGCGCTAGTTCCTCTGGCCCTAAAAGCATCCATTATTGATTCCTCATGGTCAGACCACTCGATGGTCTTTCTGTCCATCCGCAATGTCTTCTCCACCAAAGGAGGAACACACTGGCGCCTAAACGAGTCTATCCTCAGTAACCCTATTCATGCCAAATGCATAGCCGAGTCCATTAAGGATTACTTTTCAACCAACGTTACGGAAGGTATCTCCCCAGAAACTATTTGGGCGGCCCATAAAGTTACTATTAGAGGTGAACTGATTAAACTATCCTCTCGTCTCAAGAAAGAACGGGTCGTAGAGATACGCGCTCTAGAGGCCACATTTTCGAACCTAAAAAGGGCACATAAGCAACATCCCTCTAAGGCCTCGGCAGACCAATTAGATAAGGTTAGATTAGAACTTAACTTAAAATTAACCGCATCAGCAGAGAAACAGATTAGATGGAGCGGGGCCAAATACTACATACATAAAGACAAAATAGGAACCATGCTTGCTCGTAAACTAACCCCTAAAGTTCAATCGCGATCGTTCCCCAAACTTAGAGTGAACGGCCAACCCCCCACTTCTAATCCAACTAAAATCCTGAAGGCTTTTAAAGAGTATTACGCTAAACTATATAGCCAAGATACCACAGGGAAGGCCTCAAATATGTCTGCCTTCTTTCAAGGCTTTAGCCTACCATCATTGTCTTCTGCACATAAAGACATTATGGAAGACTCCTTCTCGGAGGAGGAGGAGGTCTTGGCAGTCATTAAGGCCTTGAAACCTGGCTCAGCCCCCGGCCCTGACGGACTATCTACCCCATACTATAAGACCTTCGGAGACATCTTAGCTCCACACATGGCAAAATTTTTTAACTCTAAAACGGAAGGATCCCCCCTAGACCCACACCTCAACACCGCTTTTATCACAGTGATCCCCAAGCCCAACAAAAACCATGAAGAAGTTGAAAATTTTCGCCCTATTTCCCTTATTAACAACGACCTCAAAATTCTAACCAAACTTTTAGCCAATCGCCTCTCTTCCTTCATTAAATACTATATTCACAAAGACCAAGTAGGCTTCATACCGGGAAGACAGGGACCTGACCAGATTAGAAGAGCAGTTGACATTGTCTCTTTACTCCAATCTGGCTGGAACGGTAAACGAGCTCAGGAAGGGATGATTCTATCCCTAGACCTACACAAGGCCTTTGATGCAATAGACTGGTCGTATATCTTCCTTCTTCTAGACAAATGGGGTTTTGGTCCTCGCTTCAAAGGAATCCTGGGCTCATTGTACTCGACTCCTACAGCCATGATTCGAATTCAGGGTCAACACTCAGAACCACTAAAAATAGCAAGGGGCACTCGGCAAGGATGCCCTCTCTCCCCCCTAATTTTCGCTATGGCGATCGAGACCTTGGCTATAGCAATTCGCTCAAATCCAGATATTCAAGGTGTCTCAGACGGGACAAGGGTTCACAAGTGCGGCCTCTTTGCAGATGACTTACTTCTCTTCCTTACTTCACCGACAACATCCCTTCCCAATCTATGCAAACTCCTCCAGGATTTCTCAAACGTTTCGGGTCTCAAGGTGAATTACACTAAATCACATGCCCTGAATATCTCTCTTAGACACGAAACCAAATTAGCTCTACAGAGCTCATTCAATTTTAAATGGAATGACTCCTCTATAGAATATCTGGGCATCAACCTAACGGCCAAGATAGAACAGCTATACAATGCAAACTTCCCCCCCATTTATCGAAAACTCGAGGAAGATCTGAGACAATGGGAGAAGGGAGGGTTATCATGGTTGGGTAGGATACATTCAATTAAAATGACTTTGCTTCCAAGATTGTTATACCTTTTCAGGGCTTTACCCATCAATATCAAATTGGATCATTTAAGGTCTTTCCAAGCTAAAATAAACAAATTCATTTGGGGGGGTAGAGGCTATAGGATCCCCCAGCAAACTCTGTACGTCCCCAAATCACAAGGTGGCTTGGGGTTGCCGAGATTGCTCTGGTATTTTCAGGCTGCCAGATTAGCTCAGCTCTCAGTAATCTATAACAGCCTGGAAAGACCGGACTGGGTATCCATTGAAAATCAAGCTGCCCCGGACTACACCATTGAGTCGCTACTCTGGTCCCCCCCAAGGCATCGGCCCCCCATTCTTTCCCCGATCCTCTCACAATCGCTCCTCCTGTGGGACAGGTTGAAAAAATCCCCACACCTCATCTCTCATATAAAACCACTAGCTCAAATATTCAACAACCCAGATTTCCCTCCGGGCCTGGACTTCACGGCTTTTAAATGGTGGAGAGACAAGGGTCTATATCGCATAGGTCACTTTCTGGATGCTCGGGGCCCTATTACCCTGGGACATTGTGTGAACCAACTAGAGATGCCTCCCTCAGAACGCTTCAGGTTCTACCAAATCCGCCATTTCCTCCTACAGCTTTGGTCGGGTAAGCAAACCTCCCCAAGCTGCACTCCGTACGAATCATGGTGCGGACAAGCCTCGGCACAGAGAGGGGCAGTCTCAGTGGTATACCAGGCCCTGGCTCATCAACCTAATAAATCCTCGTACATGAAGGCCTGGGAGACTGAACTGCCATTTAACATGACGATAGAGCAGTGGCAGACTTCCTTCTCCAGAGCCTTTAAAGGCATTAAAAATGTTTCATTAATAGAGGCTGACGTTAAGGTCCTCACCAGGTGGTATCTAACCCCCGCTAGACTCTCCTTGATGTTCCCCTCAGCTGACCCCTGCTGCTTCAGGGGGTGTCTCCTGACGGGGACCATGGCCCACATTTGGTGGGAATGCCCCAGAATTAGGCCATTCTGGACCAAAGTCCTATCCTTAATAAAGACTGTCACTACCCATGTTATCCCGAGAAGTCCTGCCATTGCACTACTTAATGCTAACCTCCCTGGGATTCCGAAATACTCTCGTAAACTAATTCACTTTATATTACTGGGAGCCAAATTGACAATAGCCAAAGCTTGGAAACTCCCTAAAGTTTCCTTTGCAGCCGCAGTCAAAAAAATCTCTGGGATTATGGTGCAGGAGAAACTTTCCGGAATCCTTCTAGACACTACGGCTCAGTTTGAAGCTACGTGGGAGCCTTGGGCTCACCATGTGGGCATTTCGCTAATCCCGGGTGTCCCACCCTAGTTCCCTGGATTACCCTCGATAGTAATGGACGCTCAACTGCGGACACGCTTCCCCTCCCCCCCCCCCTTTTTTTTATTCCTTCCTTCCTTTTCCTCTCCCCTCTCACCCCCTGTCCACAGGTTCAGAAGCCTGTTGTTTTTGTTTCAGTTGAGTCTCAGTGGGTTGCTTCAATTTCAAAGACTTGCTCGGTTTTCCTATTTTTTCCTGCAATGTTTTATGCTACTGTTGAACCGAGGTGCGGGCAATGCTCTCACACCACTTTTATGATACCTCTCCATTTGGATCCAGGAGACCTCCTCCTCATGGGGGGATAGCGTTGGTTACCAAGTGTCCCCTCCTCCGCACAGTGTGCTCCCAGTCGGGGTGCGGGGGAGGACTAGCTAGTGTTTTCCAGATTAGACCTCGCTTCTCCCTAAAGCTAGCTAGTAAACGTCTCCTATGAAGTGTGTCTATGCTGCACATCCTGGACGGTATACTAGGTCACCCCTGATACGTTTCTCTTGCAATGTATGTTACCTGTTTCGAGTATGTATGTTCACTTGATGTATACTGTTTGGTCTAAATTCTCATGATTGTCAAAACCAATAAAAATCTTTGAAAGTGAAGTCCTATAATAATATACGAAGCCCTAGAATAATATACGAGTTACTGAGTCTTAGAATAATATAGACGTTACTGAGTCCTACAAATATATAGAGGTTACTGAGTCCTAGAATAATATACAAAGTCCTAGAATAATATACAAGATACTGAGTCCTAGAATAAAATACAAAGTCTTAGAATAATATAGAAGTTAATGAGTCCTAGACTAATATATGAAGTCCTATAATAATATACGAAGCCCTAGAATAATATACGAGTTACTGAGTCTTAGAATAATATAGAAGTTACTGAGTCCCAGAATAATATAGAGGTTACTGAGTCCTAGAATAATATACAAAGTCCTAGAATAATATAGAAGTTATTGAGTCCTAGAATGTTATACAAGTTACTGAGTCCTAGAATAATACATGAAGTCCAAAAAAATACAAGTTACTGAGTCTTAGAATAATATACGAAGTCCTAGAATAATATACAAAGTCCTAGAATAATATAGAGTTACTAAGCCCTAGAATAATATACATGTTACTGAGTCCTAGACTAATATACTTGTTATTGAGTCTTAGAATAATATACAAAGTCCTGTAATAATATAAGAATTACTGTGTCCTAGAAAAAATTTACGATTTACTGAGTCCAGGAATAATATCCGAGTTACTTAGTCTTTGAATAATATACAAAGTCCTAGAATAATGTACACGTTACTGAGTCCGAGTATAATATAGGAGTTACTGACTCCTAGAATAATATACGAAGTCCTAGAATAATATGCAATGTTCTTGAATAATATAGAAGTTACCGAGTCCTATAATGATATACGAAGTCCAAGAATAATATATGAGTTACTGAGTTTTAGAATAATGTACAAAGTCCTACAATAATATAAGAGTTACTGAATCCTAGAATAATATACGAGTTACTGAGTCCTAGAATAATATACAAAGTCCCAGAATAATATAGGAGTTAAGGAGTCCTAGAACTGATTGACCCTTGGCTTGTTCCTTGACAACTCTACTGCCTAATCCCAACCTGCAACTACTCGTTACCGACCTTTTGGCTTGTTTACTGACCAAGCTGCTGTTTAATCCTTATCTGCTCATCCGCTACTGGAATCAAGCTTGCTCACACCCTGTTAGGGTAAACCTGAGTAATGCGACCTGGTACTAGCATGCAGCTAAATCCATCTCCACCATCAGGAGCTCTGGTGAACACCGGCTACTACTTAGAATCCGCACCTCAGGTGAGCCTGTGTCATCTGCCAGAGAGACTGCCTGTGCACCTATCCTGCTGTTCGGTGGTTTTCCTGCAACTGCTATATCAATTGATCTTCAAGCCCGACACCTGATCGTGACAGCTAGGGTAATATACAAAGTCGTAGAATAATATTGGAGTTACTGAGTCCTAGAATACTATATGAAGTCCTAGAAGAATATATAAGTTACAGAGTCCTAGAATGTTATATGAGTTACTGAGTCTTAGAATAATATACGAAGCCCTAGAATAATATACAAGTTACTGAATCCTAGAATAATATACAAGATACTGAGTCCTAGAATAAAATACAAAGTCTTAGAATAATATAGAAGTTAATGAGTCCTAGACTAATATATGAAGTCCTATAATAATATACGAAGCCCTAGAATAATATACGAGTTACTGAGTCTTAGAATAATATAGAAGTTACTGAGTCCCAGAATAATATAGAGGTTACTGAGTCCTAGAATAATATACAAAGTCCTAGAATAATATAGAAGTTATTGAGTCCTAGAATATTATACAAGTTACTGAGTCCTAGAATAATACACGAAGTCCAAAAAAATACAAGTTACTGAGTCTTAGAATAATATACGAAGTCCTAGAATAATATACAAAGTCCTAGAATAATATAGAGTTACTAAGCCCTAGAATAATATACATGTTACTGAGTCCTAGAATAATATACAAGTTAATGAGTCCTAGAATAATATACAAAGTCCTAGAATAACATACAATTTACTGAGTTCTAGAATAATATGCAAAGTCCCAGAATAATATATGAGTTACTGAGTCCTAGACTAATATACTTGTTATTGAGTCTTAGAATAATATACAAAGTCCTGTAATAATATAAGAATTACTGTGTCCTAGAAAAAATGTACGATTTACTGAGTCCAGGAATAATATCCGAGTTACTTAGTCTTTGAATTAAATACAAAGTCCTAGAATAATGTACACGTTACTGAGTCGGAGTATAATATAGGAGTTACTGACTCCTAGAATAATATACGAAGTCCTAGAAAAAAAAACAGTCCTAGAATAATATACAAGTTACTGAGTCCTAGAATAATATATGAAGTCCTAGAATAATATGCAATGTTCTAGAATAATATAGAAGTTACCGAGTCCTATAATAATATACGAAGTCCAAGAATAATATATGAGTTACTGAGTTTTAGAATAATATACAAAGTCCTACAATAATATAAGAGTTACTGAATCCTAGAATAATATACGAGTTACTGAGTCCTAGAATAATATACAAAGTCCCAGAATAATATAGGAGTTAAGGAGTCCTAGAACTGATTGACCCTTGGCTTGTTCCTTGACAACTCTACTGCCTAATCCCAACCTGCAACTACTCGTTACCGACCTTTTGGCTTGTTTACTGACCAAGCTCCTGTTTAATCCTTATCTGCTCATCCGCTACTGGAATCAAGCTTGCTCACACCCTGGTAGGGTAAACCTGAATAATGCGACCTGGTAAGGGCATGCAGCTAAATCCATCTCCACCATCAGGAGCTCTGGTGAACACCGGCTTCTACTTAGAATCCGCACCTCAGGTGAGCCTGTGTCATCTGCCAGAGAGACTGCCTGTGCACCTATCCTGCTGTTCGGTGGTTTTCCTGCAACTGCTATATCAATTGATCTTCAAGCCCGACACCTGATCGTGACAGCTAGGGTAATATACAAAGTCGTAGAATAATATTGGAGTTACTGAGTCCTAGAATACTATATGAAGTCCGAGAAGAATATATAAGTTACAGAGTCCTAGAATGTTATATGAGTTACTGAGTCTTAGAATAATATACGAAGCCCTTGAATAATATACAAGTTACTGAATCCTAGAATAAAATACAAGATACTGAGTCCTAGAATAAAATACAAAGTCCTAGAATAATATAGAAGTTACTGAGTCCTAGACTAATATACGAAGTCCTATAATAATATACGAAGCCCTAGAATAATATACGAGTTACTGAGTCTTAGAATAATATAGAAGTTACTGAGTCCTACAATTATATAGAGGTTACTGAGTCCTAGAATAATATACAAAGTCCTAGAATAATATACAAGATACTGAGTCCTAGAATAAAATACAAAGTCTTAGAATAATATAGAAGATAATGCGTCCTAGACTAATATATGAAGTCCTATAATAATATACGAAGCCTTAGAATAATATACGAGTTACTGAGTCTTAGAATAATATAGAAGTTACTGAGTCCCAGAATAATATAGAGGTTACTGAGTCCTAGAATAATATACAAAGTCCTAGAATAATATAGAAGTTATTGAGTCCTAGAATATTATACAAGTTACTGAGTCCTAGAATAATACACGAAGTCCAAAAAAATACAAGTTACTGAGTCTTAGAATAATATACGAAGTCCTAGAATAATATACAAAGTCCTAGAATAATATAGAGTTACTAAGCCCTAGAATAATATACATGTTACTGAGTCCTAGAATAATATACAAGTTAATGAGTCCTAGAATACTATATGAAGTCCTAGAAGAATATATAAGTTACAGAGTCCTAGAATGTTATATGAGTTACTGAGTCTTAGAATAATATACGAAGTCCTAGAATAATATACAAAGTCCTAGAATAATATAGAGTTACTAAGCCCTAGAATAATATACATGTTATTGAGTCCTAGAATAATATACAAGTTACTGAGTCCTAGAATAATATACAAAGTCCTAGAATAATATACGATTTACTGAGTTCTAGAATAATATGCAAAGTCCCAGAATAATATATGAGTTACTGAGTCCTAGACTAATATACTTGTTATTGAGTCTTAGAATAATATACAAAGTCCTGTAATAATATAAGAATTACTGTGTCCTAGAAAAAATTTACGATTTACTGAGTCCAGGAATAATATCCGAGTTACTTAGTCTTTGAATAATATACAAAGTCCTAGAATAATGTACACGTTACTGAGTCCGAGTATAATATAGGAGTTACTGACTCCTAGAATAATATATGAAGTCCTAGAAAAAAAAACAGTCCTAGAATAATATACAAGTTACTGAGTCCTAGAATAATATATGAAGTCCTAGAATAATATGCAATGTTCTTGAATAAAATAGAAGTTACCGAGTCCTATAATAATATACGAAGTCCAAGAATAATATATGAGTTACTGAGTTTTAGAATAATGTACAAAGTCCTACAATAATATAAGAGTTACTGAATCCTAGAATAATATACGAGTTACTGAGTCCTAGAATAATATCCAAAGTCCCAGAATAATATAGGAGTTAAGGAGTCCTAGAACTGATTGACCCTTGGCTTGTTCCTTGACAACTCTACTGCCTAATCCCAACCTGCAACTACTCATTACCGACCTTTTGGCTTGTTTACTGACCAAGCTGCTGTTTAATCCTTATCTGCTCATCCGCTACTGGAATCAAGCTTGCTCACACCCTGGTAGGGTAAACCTGAGTAATGCGACCTGGTACTAGCATGCAGCTAAATCCATCTCCACCATCAGGAGCTCTGGTGAACACCGGCTACTACTTAGAATCCGCACCTCAGGTGAGCCTGTGTCATCTGCCAGAGAGACTGCCTGTGCACCTATCCTGCTGTTCGGTGGTTTTCCTGCAACTGCTATATCAATTGATCTTCAAGCCCGACACCTGATCGTGACAGCTAGGGTAATATACAAAGTCGTAGAATAATATTGGAGTTACTGAGTCCTTGAATACTATATGAAGTCCTAGAAGAATATATAAGTTACAGAGTCCTAGAATGTTATATGAGTTACTGAGTCTTAGAATAATATACGAAGCCCTAGAATAATATACAAGTTACTGAATCCTAGAATAATATACAAGTTAATGAGTCCTAGAATACTATATGAAGTCCTAGAAGAATATATAAGTTACAGAGTCCTAGAATGTTATATGAGTTACTGAGTCTTAGAATAATATACGAAGTCCTAGAATAATATACAAAGTCCTAGAATAATATAGAGTTACTAAGCCCTAGAATAATATACATGTTATTGAGTCCTAGAATAATATACAAGTTACTGAGTCCTAGAATAATATACAAAGTCCTAGAATAATATACGATTTACTGAGTTCTAGAATAATATGCAAAGTCCCAGAATAATATATGAGTTACTGAGTCCTAGACTAATATACTTGTTATTGAGTCTTAGAATAATATACAAAGTCCTGTAATAATATAAGAATTACTGTGTCCTAGAAAAAATTTACGATTTACTGAGTCCAGGAATAATATCCGAGTTACTTAGTCTTTGAATAATATACAAAGTCCTAGAATAATGTACACGTTACTGAGTCCGAGTATAATATAGGAGTTACTGACTCCTAGAATAATATATGAAGTCCTAGAAAAAAAAACAGTCCTAGAATAATATACAAGTTACTGAGTCCTAGAATAATATATGAAGTCCTAGAATAATATGCAATGCTCTTGAATAAAATAGAAGTTACCGAGTCCTATAATAATATACGAAGTCCAAGAATAATATATGAGTTACTGAGTTTTAGAATAATGTACAAAGTCCTACAATAATATAAGAGTTACTGAATCCTAGAATAATATACGAGTTACTGAGTCCTAGAATAATATCCAAAGTCCCAGAATAATATAGGAGTTAAGGAGTCCTAGAACTGATTGACCCTTGGCTTGTTCCTTGACAACTCTACTGCCTAATCCCAACCTGCAACTACTCGTTACCGACCTTTTGGCTTGTTTACTGACCAAGCTGCTGTTTAATCCTTATCTGCTCATCCGCTACTGGAATCAAGCTTGCTCACACCCTGGTAGGGCAAACCTGAGTAATGCGACCTGGTACTAGCATGCAGCTAAATCCATCTCCACCATCAGGAGCTCTGGTGAACACCGGCTACTACTTAGAATCCGCACCTCAGGTGAGCCTGTGTCATCTGCCAGAGAGACTGCCTGTGCACCTATCCTGCTGTTCGGTGGTTTTCCTGCAACTGCTATATCAATTGATCTTCAAGCCCGACACCTGATCGTGACAGCTAGGGTAATATACAAAGTCGTAGAATAATATTGGAGTTACTGAGTCCTTGAATACTATATGAAGTCCTAGAAGAATATATAAGTTACAGAGTCCTAGAATGTTATATGAGTTACTGAGTCTTAGAATAATATACGAAGCCCTAGAATAATATACAAGTTACTGAATCCTAGAATAATATACAAGATACTGAGTCCTAGAATAAAATACAAAGTCCTAGAATAATATACAAGTTAATGAGTCCTAGAATAATATACAAAGTCCTAGAATAATATACAATTTACTGAGTTCTAGAATAATATGCAAAGTCCCAGAATAATATATGAGTTACTGAGTCCTAGACTAATATACTTGTTATTGAGTCTTAGAATAATATACAAAGTCCTGTAATAATATAAGAATTACTGTGTCCTAGAAAAAATGTACGATTTACTGAGTCCAGGAATAATATCCGAGTTACTTAGTCTTTGAATTAAATACAAAGTCCTAGAATAATGTACAAGTTACTGAGTCCTAGAATAATATATGAAGTCCTAGAATAATATGCAATGTTCTAGAATAATATAGAAGTTACCGAGTCCTATAATAATATACAAAGTCCAAGAATAATATATGAGTTACTGAGTTTTAGAATAATATACAAAGTCCTACAATAATATAAGAGTTACTGAATCCTAGAATAATATACGAGTTACTGAATCCTAGAATAATATACAAAGTCCCAGAATAATATAGGAGTTAAGGAGTCCTAGAACTGATTGACCCTTGGCTTGTTCCTTGACAACTGTACTGCCTAATCCCAACCTGCAACTACTCGTTACCGACCTTTTGGCTTGTTTACTGACCAAGCTGCTGTTTAATCCTTATCTGCTCATCCGCTACTGGAATCAAGCTTGCTCACACCCTGGTAGGGTAAACCTGAGTAATGCGACCTGGTACTAGCATGCAGCTAAATCCATCTCCACCATCAGGAGCTCTGGTGAACACCGGCTACTACTTAGAATCCGCACCTCAGGTGAGCCTGTGTCATCTGCCAGAGAGACTGCCTGTGCACCTATCCTGCTGTTCGGTGGTTTTCCTGCAACTGCTATATCAATTGATCTTCAAGCCTGACACCTGATCGTGACAGCTAGGGTAATATACAAAGTCGTAGAATAATATTGGAGTTACTGAGTCCTAGAATACTATATGAAGTCCGAGAAGAATATATAAGTTACAGAGTCCTAGAATGTTATATGAGTTACTGAGTCTTAGAATAATATACGAAGCCCTTGAATAATATACAAGTTACTGAATCCTAGAATAATATACAAGATACTGAGTCCTAGAATAAAATACAAAGTCCTAGAATAATATAGAAGTTACTGAGTCCTAGACTAATATACGAAGTCCTATAATAATATACGAAGCCCTAGAATAATATACGAGTTACTGAGTCTTATAATAATATTGAAGTTACTGAGTCCTAGAATAATATAGCGGTTACTGAGTCCTAGAATAATATACAAAGTCCTAGAATAATATAGAAGTTATTGAGTCCTAGAATATTATACAAGTTACTGAGTCCTAGAATAATACACGAAGTCCAAAAAAATTTAAGTTACTGAGTCTTAGAATAATATACGAAGTCCTAGAATAATATACGAGTTACTGAGTCCTAGAATAATATGCGAAGCCCTAGAATAATATACGAGTTACTGAGACCTAGAATACTATACAAAGTCCTAGAATAATATAGAAGTTAATGAGTCCTAGAATATTTTACAAGTTACTGAGTCCTAGAATAATACACGAAGCCCAAAAAAATACAAGTTACTGAGTCTTAGAATAACATACGAAGTCCTAGAATAATATACAAAGTCCTAGAATAATATACGAGTTACTGAGTCCTAGAATAATATGCAAAGCTCTAGAATAATATACAAGTTACTGAGTCCTAGAATAATATAAAAGTTATCGAGTCCTAGAATAATATACAAAGTCCTAGAATAATATACGATTTACTGAGTTCTAGAATAATATGCAAAGTCCCAGAATAATATACGAGTTACTGAGTCCTAGAATAATATACGAAGTCCTAGAATAATATAGGAGTTACTGAGTCCTATAATAGTATGCGAAAGTCTTTGAATAAAATACAAAGTCCTAGAATAATATAGAAGTTACTGAGTCCTAGACTAATATACTTGTTATTGAGTCTTAGAATAATATACAAAGTCCAGTAATAATATAAGAACTACTGTGTCCTAGAAAAAATTTACGATTTACTGAGTCCTAGAATAATATCTGAGTTACCTAGCCTTTGAATAATATACAAAGTCCTATAATAATATACACGTTACTGAGTCTGAGTATAATATAGGAGTTACTGACTCCTAGAATAATATACGAAGTCCTTGAAAAAAACAGTCCTATAATAATATACAAGTTACTGAGTCCTAGAATAATATATGAAGTGCTAGAATAATATGCAATGTTCTAGAATAATATAGAATTTACCGAGTCCTAGAATAATATATGAGGTCCAAGAATAATATATGAGTTACTGAGTTTTAGAGTAATATACAAAGTCCTACAATAATATGCGAGTTACTGAATCCTAGCTTAATATACGAGTTACTGAGTCCTAGAATAATATATGAAGTCCTAGAATAATATAAGAGTTACTGAATCCTAGAATAATATGCAAAGCCCTAGAATAATTTACGAGTTACTGAGTCTTAGAATAATATACGAAGTCCCAGAATAATATAGGAGTGAAGTAGTCCTAGAACTGATTGACCCTTGTTCCTTGACTACTCTACTGCCTAATCCAAACCTGCAACTACTCGTTACCGACCTTTTGGCTTGTTTACTGACCAAGCTGCTGTTTAATCCTTATCTGCTCATCCGCTACTGGAATCAAGCTTGCTCACACCCTGGTAGGGTAAAACTGAGTAATGCGACCTGGTGCTAGCATGCAGTTAAATCCATCTCCACCATCAGGAGCTCTGGTGAACACCGGCTACTACTTAGAATCCGCACCTCAGGTGAGCTTGTATAATCTGCCAGAGAGACTGCCTGTGCACCTATCCTACTGTTCGTTGGTATTCCTGCAACTGCTATATCAATTGATCTTCAAGCCCGACACCTGATCGTGACACCTAGGGTAATATACGAAGTTGCAGAATAATATTGGAGTTACTGAGTCCTAGACTACTATATGAAGTAATAGAAGAATATACAAGTTACAGAGTCCTAGAATGTTATATGAGTTACTGAGTCTTAGAATAATGGTCTTCGAAAAAATGGTAGCCGTTCAGAAGTGAGGCTTGATTTGGCCGCAATGTCGACCTCGACCTCTTTCGAACGGAATCGAGGCTTGGTTCAGTTGTGACACTATTTAATGAGATGGACCAGCATATCACCTGTGCCCCAGGAGGATGTAAGTTTTTTACGAAACATGTCGGGCTGTTTGTGCTGATACCACCACGCTTAGAATATTCCCTAGTACGGGTGTATATTTATTCTTAATTTTAACCGTTTTTTTATGCATATTTTTTATTTGTTAGAATCGGACCTATTCGGTCATGCCTTTGATTTGTCGTGTATATATATTTTTTTCATTAATAAAATTGTCATCTGCTTAACGGTACGTTCACGATCGGAGTCCTCTTTTGTTTTTCCCTTCCCTTCGCTCGTGTCCGGGAGGCCCGAGTGTTTTGTGTTTCACTACAGGTTTGCGCATTGAAAAACCTTGGCATCCGACGATTCGCTGGGGAGCTTTAGATAACTCCAGGCATACAGGGAGATCGGACGGCCACTTTGCCCTTCTCTACGGTGACCGAGAGGAGAAGCAGGACGTACGACGGTTTCCGGAACTTTTCGATCTAGGCTGGTTACGTTCGAATGATCCACATCTATCCATGCCCTCAGTAGTACACCGGAACGGAATACACACAAAAGAACCCCGCAGAGGGCTGTCTGCTCGCGCTAACGACCGCTGGTTTGGAGTCCACCCATTGCGGTAAAAGTCAAACCTTTTTCAGATCTGGATGTGATAGTGGCAAAGTCAGGAAGATTCCACTGTATTCGTAAAAAGGATTGATTTTCCTGTTCGCTGGCTTCTTTTTGGAACTAAGATTCCCTGATTACAAAGACTCCTTTTTTTCTTGATTGAATTTTACACAGGATGTTTTTTTGATTTGCATTTTTGCATTTGTGATTTGTATTGAGTTTTTCACTTCAATTTTCACATATATTTAGCGCAACTTTATGTATAATTTTTCTGATTTGACCCATATTTTGATATTAGATGGTTTTTAGTTGCAGCTCTCAGGTTTGCCCCAAGCCCCATATTTTTGTTTTGTTTTTATAGTATTTGGGTAATATCGTTATGTTTGCAGCTGGGGATATGCACTTTTCGAAATTGGTGCTCTGTTAAAGATTGGTGTACTCTGTAGCACATTTTTAGATTCATACACTTTTTTTGATACACGTAATTACAGGATTGTAGTACACATTCAATAGATAATATAGATTAATTATTTTTTATTTAAGACACACAAGGAATTGTATCATTATGGATGTTTTTGAATATAGATCCGCTAGGGTCATTAAAAAAGATGGAGTATTTGAGGATAGGGAACCAGAGGGAGACCTTGGAGGTTTGTTTATGAGATTAAAAAATGTAATGATCTCTGAAATCCATACTCAATGGGATATAGCACTCTTAGAACAATATGTGGCAGAATCCATGGTCCCACGTAGTTTGAGGTGGGATGTAGGCCCCCAAAAAGATGAGACAGACCTTGAGGATTGGTTTAAATACTTTAATGTAGCTGGGGTTCGATTCCTCATTTTTCTAACACAAAGGAAGAATAATAAACGGAGTAGTTTAGACACAGAAATTTAACTAATTAAGGATAAACTTTTGCCTCACATTGGGAGTGAGGAGTACAAAGAAAGATTTGCTAGCCTGAAAAAATTATTAGAGAAGGAGGAGGTTGAACAAAAGAATAAGAAAAGGAAAAAATATAATAGGGATGTAGGAGACTAAAAAAGTGGTTTAGTTTTCGAATGGCAAAGTAAAATTATTAATAACGAAGTGGAACCTATGCTCTGTTCAGAAATTTCAGAACCCTCTACGTCTAGTATAAATCAGGGCAATACTAGTCGGACCAAAAAAACAGATAATAACCAGTACAGACCCCCACCAAGTCAATCCCAACAACAGGATAGTAATAGGAGGGTGTCTTATAGATCCCCTGAGAGATACTATAAACCATCTCAATTGAGACCAAAAACTCCAGGATACCCCCCAAAGAACCCCGGAAAGAAATCCCCTTACTGGAAACCAAAAAATAGGAAGCCCTTTAATGATATAAGGCAAGGGAGTAATTACCCGTACACCGCATTACCGAATGGAGTGTATGGGAATGACTATGTACCATATGGGAACCCAGGCAATGTATATAGGGATGAGAGGTACTTGGAGTATAATGTTCCAATTCAGAATAAATTTCAGGGCATGAACAACCAGGATGAATACTTTGAGAATAGGATGGATCAACCAGGAGAGTATAGAGGACAAAGAGGAAGAGGACGAGAGAGGACTCCGTGGTACCAACCCCCGTATCCTCAAAGAAGGGAATTTGAGTGGGGACCCCCTCAATATCCCTGATGGGACGAACAACAGTCAGAGCAGTGGGGTTTTCCCAGGGTAGAACAAAACTCAGAAAGACCATTAGAACCCAGAGAGGAAAGAGAGGTGGACAGAGATCAAAAAGCAAAACGAAAAAGGGAATAAATGGGGAGGGAATTTTCAATCTCAGTAGTGTCATTCTAACTGAGGCTGAGATTTCCATTCTAGATAAGGGGCTGAAGTTTGCCCCCCCCCCCCCCAAGGCTCTTAATAATTTTGAAACGTATATGGACATACAAAAATACACTAGGAAATTAAATGTTAAAAGGTATATGTTGTCTAATACACAGGAGAGGAATGTGGCTAGCCAGACAGATATTAAGCATTCTGGTTTAAATAATGCATCTCTCTTCAATCCCCCAGGAGGTCTGTCTGCATCTATCAGGGTCTTTAGGGACGTTGTCCTTAGGGACCTTGAATGCTTGAAGATTAAAGAGGCAAAGATGACAAAGGAATTACAATTGGGTTTCATTCAACTCTGTAACCAGAAAAACCTGGTCATTAGGCCCACGGATAAAGGGGGCGGGATAGTAATATTGGATAAGGAGGATTATTTAGCTGAATTTAATAAAATAGTTGGGGATATTGATACATATACACCACTATCTGGTGATCCAAGATTTAAATACAAAAAGGAATTGGAGGATATTGTCAAACAAGGTTTTGAGACAGGTATTGTGAACAAGAAGGAGAAGTCCTTCTTGGTCCCTGTCTCTTCTAGGATACCCATTATGTACTACCTGCCCACCGGGTAGACCTATCATCAGCGGAATTGATTCGCTAACATTAAGAGCAGGGAAGTACATAGACGGGTACCTACAACCTTTAATTAAACTTTTACCAGCCTACATTAAGGATACCCGCCATACTATCAATATCCTTAAGAATTGTCAATATCAGGAGGGTTTTTGGATGGTCACAGCAGATGTGACATCCTTGTATACGGTGATCCCACATGATTGGGGCCTTTGGTCAGTAAGATACTTTTTGGATAAAAACTCAGTTTTGGTAGACAGACAGAAGGATTTCATTATGGAACTTCTAGAATATGCCACTACGCATAATTTTTTCTGGCATGTGGGTGGTTTCTTCCTCCAGAAGAGAGGAGTGGCCATGGGGGCTAAATTCGCCCCCAGTCTGGTGAACCTCTTTATTGGGAAATGGGAGGAGGACATCATCTATTTGGATAAAAGACCAGAACTGGTCCTTTGGGCCAGGTATATAGATGACGTCCTCCTCCTATGGAATGGTTCCTTCGAGTCACTGGAGGGATTCATGATGGAGCTTAATAGGAATGATAGAGGGATTGAATTCAAATATGAAGCGAGTCAACATACCATCAACTTCCTAGATCTTAAAATTTGGAATGAGGGCGATACCCTACTGACAGCCACGTTCTTTATGGACCCTGATCATAATGCATTCATGCCATGGGACAGTTGCCACCATAAGGTGTGGCTACAGTCGGTCCCGAAGAGCCAGTTTATCAGAATAAAGCGCAACTGTTCCCGTGAAGGTGATTTCGATGCGCAGGCTGGTGTCCTTGTGGAAAGATTGCTGGCTAAGGGCTATGATGAACAGAACTTGAAGGAAAAATTGAGGGAAGTGCGGGAGATTGATCGTAGCCTTTTACTCAAAGAAAGAACGGAGGCGGAGAGTAATAATATGAACAGCAATTTTCAATGTCCATTTATCACTAGATTTTCCCAATAACATTTTTCAGTCAAAAAAATTATACGTAAACATTGGCACATAATCAAAAATGACCAGGTTCTGGGTTCATTCCTTCCCGAGAAACCACAAGTGGTATTTAGGGGTGTACCATCTATTAGACATAAAATCGCACCCAATGTGTGCGACCCCCCGACAATTAAACCTATGTTCTTTCAGAACCTAATAGGGTTTTTTAAATGTAATAAGTGTAGTGTATGTTTCATTAATAATATAAAGAAAAAGAAAACAACAGAATTTTGTTCAGGAAATACTAAACAAATTTTCCCTATTAAATAATTTATAACCTGTTCCACGGAGGGAGTGGTATACCTCCTAACTTGTCCCTGTGGGCTCCATTATGTGGGTCGCACATTGCGCTCTCTCCAAGTGAGACTAGGGGAACATCTGGGTAACATTAGAAGGGGATTTAAAGGACACCCAGTCTCAAAACATTACCTGGAGGTACATGGTCGTGATCCCTGGGGAATTCCCTTCTAGGAATCGATAAATTACAGATACCCTGGAGAGGAGGCCCTAAAAAGAGGGCGATTTCAAAACTCGAAATGAGTTGGATATAGAAAAATTAAAAGTCTTAAACCTTTTGGACTCAACGTAGATATAGAGATTAATGCTTTCATAGATAATGCATGAGGGATGTAAAATATAGTTGACATATGATATAAATATGTTTCCTTTTAGGGGGGCGGTAGGTTTTTGTTCTTTTTTCTTCTTTCCTTTACTTGTTCCTGTTCTTTTCTTTTTCGATTAATTAAATGAGAACAGATTATTTTCTTCCATTTAAACTCAACTTTTAAGGAGGATGGTTCTTTAACAGGAATTGGATACTGTGTACCATTCGAATTTGTGTGGTTACACATTTTCCGATATGAGTTTAGTCCACAAGTAAATGGAGCTCGAGTTGAGCTGGGACTGTGTTTCAGACCCGGATCATGTTCGATCTCCACGAAAATGGCGACTGAGTGCGGCCTGTGGTTTGGCCTATTAGGGATTCGATTCATTTCTATGGTCTTCGAAAAAATGGTAGCCGTTCGGAAGTGAGGCTTGGTTCGGCCGTAATGTCGACCTTGACCTCTTTCGAACGGAATCGAGGCTTGGTTTAGTCGTGACGCTATTTAATGTGATGGATCAGCATATCACCTGTGCCCCAGGAGGATGTAAGTTTTTACGAAACATGTCGGGCTGTTTGTGCTGATACCACCACGCTTAGAATATTCCCTAGCATGGGTGTATATTTGTTCTTAATTTTAACCGTTTTTTTATGCATATTTTTTATTTGTTAGAATCGGACCTATTCGGTCATACCTTTGGTCTGTCGTGTACATATATTTTTTTATTAATAAAATTGTCGACTGCTTAATGGTACGTTCACGATCGGAGTCCTCTTTTGTTTTTCCCTTCCCCTAGCTCGCGGCCGGGAGGCCCGAGTGTTTTGTGTTTCACTACAGGTTTGCGCATTGAAAAACCGTGGCATCGGACGATTCGCTGGGGAGCTTTAGATAACTCCAGGCATACAGAGAGAACGGACGGCCACTTTGCCTTTCTCTACGGTGACCGAGAGGAGAAGCAGGATGTACGACGGTTTCCGGAACTTTTCGATCTAGGCTGGTTACCTTCGAATGATCCGCATCTATCCATGCCCTCAGTAGTACACCGGAACGGAATACACGCAAAAGAACCCCACAGAGGGCTGTCTGCTCACACAAACGACTCCGATGGTTTGGAGTCCACCCATTGCGGTAAGAGTCAAACCTTTTTCAGATCTGGATGTGATAGTGGCAAAGTCAGGAAGATTCTACTGTATTCGTAAAAAGGATTGATTTTCCTGTTCGCTGGCTTCTTTTTGGAACTAATGCCGCGTACACACGGTCGAACTTTATGACGTACTTAGTCCGTCATACAATCCGACGGACAATCCGGCGTACTTTCCACTGAACGGACTTGACCACACACGGATACACAAACAGTCCGACGAAAGCTTGCACGATGACGTACAGCACGTACGACGGGACTAGAAACAGGAAGTCCAAGACACAGCAAAGCACCCTTTGGGCTCCTTCTGCTGACTTTGCGTTAGTGGAAGTTTGGTTAGAGACGATTCGCGCTTTTCAGACTTCAGCTTAATTTGTCCGTTTTCTGCGGCGCAGTCTGCCTGTGAGGTTTGTATCTGTCTTTCGGTATGCGTGGATCAGTTGGTACCTGTTATTAGGCGCTTCTGGTCCGCTCGTTTCTGGGTTTCAGATCGTTCTTCATAGGTCTGGCTGTTCTTCAGTGCGTTCAGTTAAGCTTGTTTGTCCAGCCGACCGTTTCAAAGCCATGGAGAGTGGACGTACTCGTTCGCGAGTTTGTGCTATATGGGGGCTTGGTGTTGGGGTTAATACTTTGACCCGAGCCCAGTCTGTGAACAGGGCGAGGAGGAGTTCATGGACAAAGAATTGGTTGCGCCAGCGCGACCAATTCTCGCATATGCCTTTACTCCGTGAGATCCGTGAGAATAATCCTGATGATTTCAGGAATTATCTCAGGATGACGGACCCCGTTTTTCACCGTCTGCTGGCTTTGCTGACCCCTTATATCAGCAGGCAGGATACCTGCATGCGGCAAGCCATCACTCCGGAGCAGAGGCTCGTCACCACGTTGCGCTACTTGGCGACAGGGAGAAGCCTTCAGGACCTCAAGTTCTCTACAGGCATCTCCCCCCAGGCTCTGGGGATCATTATTCCAGAGACCTGTTCTGCCATTATTCGGGTCCTGCAGAAGGAATATATGAAGGTAAGTTTGTTCTTTTAATATTGCATTATATGCATTGTATGTTTGTATTAATTTCATCATGACTTTTAATATCCATGACAGGAATATGATGTGAATGTCCCCTTTATATGAATACATGCAATTGTTTTTTTTGATGTATTTATTTTTTTTTTTTGTGTAATTTTTTTATAGCTTTTACCTTTTTGTGTCCCACGTGCATATTTGCTTTCACTAACGTCCCCAGCATGCAATCCTGGGCCCCTATACACCCACAGCCGAGACTGTTTTTCTCTAATTCATATTGTCAGCTCCATTGTACTGTTTTACTGCCCCCCCACCCTTTTGGAATTGGTTTCAGGGATTGTATACTCATTAATTAGGCCCCCACCCACTCAAATTGGTTACAGGGATTGTATACTCATTAATTAGGCCCCCACCCCATTCAAATTGGTTTCAGGGATTGTATACTCATTAATTAGGCCCCCACCCCACTCAAATTGGTTGCAGGGATTGTATACTCATTAATTAGGCCCCCACCCCACTCAAATTGGTTTCAGGGATTGTATACTCATTAGTTAGGCCCCCACCCCACTCAAATTGGTTGCAGGGATTGTATACTCATTAGTTAGGCCCCCACCCCACTCAAATTGGTTTCAGGGATTGTATACTCATTAATTAGGCCCCCACCCCACTCAAATTGGTTTCAGGGATTGTATACTCATTAATTAGGCCCCCACCCCACTCGAATTGGTTTCAGGGATTGTATACTCATTAATTAGGCCCCCACCCACTCAAATTGGTTACAGGGATTGTATACTCATTAATTAGGCCCCCACCCCATTCAAATTGGTTTCAGGGATTGTATACTCATTAATTAGGCCCCCACCCCACTCAAATTGGTTGCAGGGATTGTATACTCATTAATTAGGCCCCCACCCCACTCAAATTGGTTGCAGGGATTGTATACTCATTAATTAGGCCCCCACCCCACTCACCCACATAACTTATGTCCCCTGGTCCATCAGAGGGCTGAGTAATCTGGGAATTGGGCCGTCTATTTGTTTTTTTTGCTGCAAAACATTTTCAATATTTATGTTTAACTGCTGTTCCAAAATGTTTTTGAGTTTTATTTGTTATGAATTGTTTTGATTTAATGACTATTTTTTTTTTTTTTTACCTGTGTTTGACTCCCCAGTTTCCTTCCACGCCACAGGAATGGCAGACTGTGGCTTCCCAGTTCGCTGCCCGTTGGGACTTTCCCAACTGTGGAGGGGCGATCGACGGGAAACATGTGCGGATTGTGCCCCCACCCCATTCGGGGTCCTACTACTGGAATTATAAGGGGTTCCATAGTGTGGTGTTAATGGCGGTGGTGTCAGCACAATATGACTTTCTCTATGTGGATGTGGGGAAGAACGGCCGGATGTCTGACGGAGGAGTGTTTAGGCAGACCGAGTTCTGCCACCGTCTCATCACTGGTGGCCTGGACTTGCCACCAGATGCTGATAATGTGGAGGGTCTACCTTTTGTTTTTATCGCTGATGAAGCATTCGGTCTGAGTGACCATTTGATGAAGCCCTTCCCCCAAAGGACCCTCACCCCGGAGAGGAGGGTTTTTAATTACCGGCTGGCCAGAGCAAGAAGGGTTGTGGAGAATGCCTTTGGTATTATGGTCAGCCGGTTCCGTCTGTTTTTGGCAGAGTACAAACTGAACTATGTCATTCTCTGCTGCTGCATTTTACACAACTTTTTAAGAAAACATTCTGGAACCCATTACCTGCAGCCAATTGGGCCTGAGGCCGGACTAATGCCAGAACTCACAGGGCTGGATCATGCCCATCCTGGCTTAGCCCCCCAAACAGCACGTGAGGTGCGTGACCAGTATGTCACCTATTTTAATGGTAGGGGGGCTATTCCAATGCCAGTTGAGCAATAAAGATTTCCTTTTCTTCAAATATATATTGTCTGATCAAATTTTTAAGTTTGGTTCTTGTTTGCTTTTCAAGGTGGTTGTCTCCTACATTCTCCTAATTCAGGGATATGCAATTGGCAGACCTGCAGCTGGTGCAAAACTACAAGTCCATCATGCCTCTGGGTCTCATGCTTGTAGCTGTCAGTCTTGCTATGCTTCATGGGACTTTTAGTTATTTAACAGCTGGATTTCCACTAATTGCATATTCCTGTCATAGTGCATTTGTATTGCAAAGTGTTTTTTTTTTTTCCCAATAGGAAATAAGGTCCTTTGTCACAGAAAACACAAAATTACTTCCCAAAAAGGTATTGAGTATTGAAAGAAGGAGATACACACACACACACACATATCTTTTTAGAAAAGTTGTAATAGTACACATTGAAACAAGTGCCTTTTTTTTTGTTTTTGTTTTTTTTTGGTAAACAATATAGATTTTTTGTAGTAAACAATATATTATTTTTCTAATTTTTTGGTAAACAATATAGATTTTTTGTAGTAAACAATATATATATATATATATATATATATATATATATATATATATATATATATATATATATATATATATATATATATATATATATATATTTTTTTTTTTTTGAAAAGAATAAAAAATCTAGATATATACACACATACATATTTGTTGGATGTTAAAAGTTTAACTATTTACATAAAACAAGGGTAAAAGCCAAATTTAGAAGATGTGCACCAAAAATTGGTAATGTCAACATGTGCTATCTCCCATTATGAGTGATCAATGGATGCGTTTTGTGGGTGCAATCCCTTCCTCTCACATACTAGAATGAGGAAGGGGTTGCAAACACAAAATATGTACATTGAGATCCTCTGATGGCACATAGCACATGTTGACACACTGTGTGCATCTTCTAAATTTGGACTCTAAAAAACTGATCTTGCATTTTAGGGAAAAGGGGCTTAGATTCTCCCCAAAACATCGATCATGTTCTTCATTTGCTGCTGAATGGTGTCCAACTGCCTGTGCATGTTGCGGATCTGGTTCCGCATGCAATCGATCTCGCCATTCCAGACCATGATCTGCCCAATCAGCCTCTGGGCGCTTTCAGTTGTGAATGGCTCTGCGGCTTGTCCTTCTACAACCAGATCATCACCTAAAAAAGGTGTAGAAAAAAAAATAGTGTTAACATATGCAGGCATTAATGGTTTACCTTAAGCTGCGTTGTCAGACACTCACTTTGTGGGGTGAGTACCTCCACCACCTCTTCTTCTACCTCCACCTCTGGCCCCTCCACCTCTGGCACTGGGCTGGGGTCCTCTGGCACTGGGCTGGGGTCCTCTGGCACTGGGCTTGGGCTAACTGCCCAATCAGGCTGGTGAGGTCGAGGGGTCCTGGGCTGCTCCAACTCATGTCTGAGTCTTTGTTCCCCTATGAGAATGAAACAAACCAAAAAAGGTAGACTTTTAAGCCCAGTGATATTTGAATCCAGAAATCTGAATATTAAACATTGGTTCGAAGTGGTGTACAATTATTAGCTAGTTGTTACAAAATCCTAGTTGAATACATCGTTTAAATTACCTTTTAGGCTGGGTTCACACTGCTGTGATGCGTGAAAGCTGCAAATCTACTGTGGGTTCCCACATCGCATGCCTCCCGGAGGCAGTTCACACGACCCTATGCAAACTGCTGGGAGTGTCAGTGGAACCTTTAATGACACCCCCAGATCAGTTCGCATATTGCAGTGCGATCTGCAAACTCAGACAGGAATCGGATCGCATGGTGTGAACACCCATGCGATCCGATTCTGCTGTGGCTTAAAAAAAGGGTCCTGTACAAGTTTGTGTCGGATGCCATGCAAATTCTGCCATACTACCTGTATGGCTGAAATCGCATCGCACAGAGATCACATGTGATTTGCACTACAGTGCGGTGCGAACCACATCCGATCTCATACATAGCAGCAGTGTGAACCTAGCCTTTAAACAAACTGTGATACTTTACATCATTTAGCCAAGTTTCATAGATGGACACACCAGAATCATCCCCTTGAGTCCCTGTGTGTGATGATCTCAAAAAATGTTCTATGATGTCCCAAACTACACGAAATTATCCCCAGTTGAGATGTGGAACTTCTATATCTATATCTTAATTACAATACATTACACTGAATAAAATGATGAAACAGTTGTAGCTATAAAGATATGTACACAAGGATATCCTAAATTGAATGTCACAATTCAAGGTATCATTAACAACAATAAAAGAACTAACAAATAAAAAACCTAAACCAATACCATATACTGATACGCGCCATTTACGTACAGTCATACGAACGATCAAGCAGACGACAGTTTAATACGCCAGATTTACCAACTTTTACGAACGGGTAGGTACGAACGTCAAAATAAGCGCAAAGTACTCACTTTTTTTGAACGCCTTTTTGATTCTCCTGTATTGATCTAGCTCCCTGGATTTTATATCCGATCAGCGTTTGCGGAGTTGATCTTTAGCTCTTCGGACACCAAATGTGTTCTCCAAAGTGCTCACTACTGTACTCATTATTCTGTCCTTCCGGATATTGGGTTTGGGATAGGGGCCATTTTTCCCATCGTAATCTTCTTTTATTAAGATGTCCACCATCTCCACCATCTCTTCGAAAGACATGTTTGTGGCCTTAAACCTCTTCCTAGCTCTGGAAGTATTGGGTTCAGGGCTTTCCTCCGCGCTGCTCTCAGAAAATACGTCCGCCATCTTTATCTAGCTACTCTCCCACAGCGGAACGAGGGTAAAAGGGGCGGGGAAATACGGTCACAAGGAACGTCAGGGGCGGGCAACGTGGGCGACACAGGCGGAGCTTGACGCATGCGCTGTATATAAAGCGTTACCGCGAGGACGTACGTTTGTCCGAACGGAAGCAGCGAGTGATACACACGGCGGTAAGATGGTGATCTTTTTATTTTTAGGGTTTTAGGCCTGCGTTAGGAATGTATATAGTGGGATTTTACCTTGTGGATGGTTAGTTGATTTTAATGTGGGTTGGTGATTTAGTGGGGTTGGTGTTTTGTGTGGGTGTGTGTGGGAGTGGGGGTGGGTGTGTGGGGGGGGTAGTGTGTGTGGTAGTGTGTGTGTGTGGGGGTGGGGGTGGCTGTGTGGGGGGGTAGTGCGCGTGGTAGTGTGGGTGTGTGTGGGGCTGGGGGTGGGTGTGTGGGGGGGGGGGGTAGTGTGTGTGGTAGTGTGGGTGTGTGTGGGGGGGTAGTGTGTGTGTGTGGGGGTAGTGTGGGTGTAGTGTGTGTCTCGCCTACATTGTCACAATATAAATAGTGTGCGTTTGGTCTGACATTAGTATTTATGTATTTCTTTTTTTTTTTTTTTTTAGAACTCAAAATGCAAAAGTACAGTCCGGACCCCTTTAAGGAGGAGGCATTCCTGGCAAAATTCATCGAGATGTTTGAGATGCACAGGAACCTGTGGGATGCCAAGCACCCACTATATTCAAGCCGTCCTGCCCGGAGGAAAACACTGG
Source organism: Lithobates pipiens (assembly GCF_037356315.1). Taxonomy (NCBI): domain Eukaryota; kingdom Metazoa; phylum Chordata; class Amphibia; order Anura; family Ranidae; genus Lithobates; species Lithobates pipiens. Next base: position 1,451,405 of record NW_027507890.1, on the reverse strand, counting down.
GGACAATTTTTTAAGTTTGTGAAAACCCGACTCCCCCAGGCAGACATTACGTTTGTGGGCTCCAAAATTCAGGTCCTGCGTAACATGTGTAGGCGGGAGCGCCACAAGATCCTAGAGTCCCAAACATCAGGAGCAGCAGCAGATGAGATATATGTGCCTAGGCTGTGGTACTACAACAGGCTGCGTTTTCTGGATGACCCGTCAGAAGCCAGGCAGTCACTTTCCACTCTTCTGTCTACCCTTCCCTCCACCCTTCCCTCCACCTCAGCTGAGCCACCCCAGGAAGATCCAGACCCTTCCTTCCTGGAAGAAGTTGATGCGCCCAGCTGGAGCCAGGTATATTTTAGTTTATAAAGTTAGGATTGCTCAAATATTAATGATGTAAAGTTCAATGTTTGAATTGCTTCCAAATCTAGGATTTCATCACAAATTAAATTAGATATAAGGATACAGTAGTTTCCACAAATGTGGCTAAAATCTTGGTGAACTGATGGAAAAATGATGGTGTCAAAATGGTAGCCTTTTGTATTTCAAGACAAATGTATTTGCAAGTGAGAACTGTAAAATTGTCAGTGATTGATGATGTCAAAATATATACATATTTTATTTATTTATTTATTTTTTACACAGGATGAGCTCACCCAGGAGGAGGCCGGGACCAGTGGTATGGAGGAGGAGGCCGGGACCAGCCACACGCAGGAGATAGCTGGGCCCAGCAGGAGTCGGACAGAAAGGCAGGTCCCTCCCCTCCGCATAGCCAGCAAAAGGCCCAGGAGGATGACACAGACAGAGGAGGAGTCATTGGAGCTTAAAAAGCCAGCCAATTGCTTAGTAAACCCCCCAATCCTGAAGAGGCCTACGCTACTTATTTGGCCAGCAAGTTGCTTGAAATGGACAAGGGACAGCGCAACTTGTGCGAGGCTATTTTCTTCGATAGTATTCAGCGGGGTCTGAAGGGTGAGCTAACACCAATCACCAGACTCTACAACACAGACCCTACTGCTCCTCCTCCTCCTCCTCCTCCTCCTCCTACCACAAGTCCACCACCAGAGGCACAACCTCCAGCGAAGCGTGGAGGGAAGGCTACACGGAAGAGTCGGAAGTGACTGCCTGGCTTCAGTCTGCTCTGACAGAAGACGCAGGCTGTTGTAGTACCACAGTCTGGGGACATAGATGTCATCTGCTGCCTATCCTGGTCTGTGGGATTCTAGGACCATGTTGTGCTCCCTATTTTCATGTTTACACAGGTTCTGAATTTTGGTGGCCACTGACTTGATGTGTGCCTGGGGGACAAAAGGCTTCACAAACTTCAAAAGTGTCTCCAGTGTTGCCTCCCTCTTGATTTTGTTTTGTACAGACTAAAAATAAAGATTTATTTTTTCCAAAAAGATTGTAATTTTTTTTATTTTGGATTAAAAAAACAGAGTTTATTTGTGAGTGGGCAGGTACATGTCAAAAGACTATGGGGGTTATTTACAAAACGCACGTTCATGTTAATATAAATATGCTAACTACAAGTGCAATTTTTAAAGCACTGCAAGTGCAGTCGCTGTAAATTTGAGGCTAACATTTGAAATGAGGGGAAGCTCTGCTGATTTTGAACATTCAATCATGTGTAAGCTAAAATGCTGGTTTGGGTATCTATCTATCTATCTATCTATCTATCTATCTATCTATCTATCTATCTATCTATCTATCTATCTATCTATCTATCTATCTATCTCTACTTACATAGTCTGCTTGGACCAAAAAAACATCTAGTTTAACCCCCCCCCCCCCCCCCCAAAAAAGCAAAATAAATAAATAATTTTAAACTAACAATAGTAGTTCCAAAAATATATAGTAATAGATAAATTATAAAATTATACATATATATATATATATATATATATATATATATATATATATATATATATATATATATATATATATATATATATATATATATATATTTTTTTTTTTTAAATATATATATATATATATATATTTATTCTCGAATTGGAATATTAATCATAGAATGAGGATGAATAAAGACATTTGTGATAACTCTGTGTGAATATAAGCAGCAAAGCAACTTCACTTTTTTTTTGCATTATGAAGAAGAAAAGAATGTGCTATATTAACCACTTGCCGACCGCCGCACGACGATATACGTCGACAGAATGGCACGGGCAGGCATATGGGCGTATATATACGTCCCTGCCTTCCCGCGGGTGGGGGGCCCGATCGGGCCCCCCGCCGGTGCCTGCGGCGGTCGGTATTCGTTCGGGAGCGATCCGGGATGAGGGGGCGGCCATTCATTCATGGCCACCCCCTCGCGATCGCTCCCGACGAATGGAAATGCTCCGTGACATCACTTCCTCTCCTGTAATGTAAACACAGGCAGAGGAAGTGATGTAATCTCTCCTCCGTGTCGGTATTTTTCGTTCCTGCACCGAGGAGAGAGGATCGTGAGTTGCACCAACACGACACTACACAGTAGAACATGCCAGGCACACTCACACCCCCCCTTCACCCCCCGATCACCCCCCCAATTACCCCTGCCCCCCCAGTCACAGTGACACCAATTGCATTTTTTTTTTTTTTTGCATTGGTGTCATTTGTGACTGTAATAACTGTTAGGGCAGTTAGGGTTAGCCCCCTTTAGTTCTAATGTACCCCCCTAACCCCCCCAATAAAGGTTTAACCCCGTGATCACCCCCTGTCGCCAGTGTCACTAAGGCTGGGTTCACATTGCAGCGGTTTATGAGAACGGATGTGATTCGCACCGCACTGCAGTGCAAATCACATCCGATCTCTGTGCGATTCGAGTTCAGCCATACAGATAGTATGGCTGAATTCGCGCCGCACCCGCCGCAAATTCGCACGGGACCCTTTTTTTGGTCCGCAGCAGAATCGGATCGCATGGGTGTTCACGCCATGCGATCCGAGTTTGCAGATCGCACTGCGATATGCGAACTGATCTGGGGGTGTCATTAACATTTCACTGACACTCCCAGCAGTTCGCATAGGGCAGTGTGAACTGCCGCCGGGAGGCATGCGATGCGGGAACCCGCCGCGCATTCGTGGCGTTCCCGCATCGCTCCAGTGTGAACCCAGCCTAATAAGCGATCGTTTTTCTGATCGCTGTATTAGTGTCACAGGTGACGCTAGTTAGGCAGGTAGGTATTTAGGTTCGCCGCAGCTTTTTATAGCGCCAGGGACCCCCATATACTACCGCATAAAGCCCCCTGATTGCCCCCTAGTTAACCCTTTCACCAGTGATCACCATATAACTGTTACAGGTGACGCTGGTTGGTTAGTTATTTTTTTATAGTTTCAGGGCACCCGCCATTTATTACCTAATAAAGGTTTAACCCCCTGATCACCCGGCGGGTGTCATTTGTGACTGTAATAACTGTTAGGGCAGTTAGGGTTAGCCCCCTTTAGTTCTAAGGTACCCCCCTAACCCCCCCAATAAAGGTTTAACCCCGTGATCACCCCCCGTCGCCAGTGTCACTAAGGCTGGGTTCACATTGCAGCGGTTTATGAGAACGGATGTGATTCACACCGCACTGCAGTGCAAATCACATCCGATCTCTGTGCGATTCGAGTTCAGCCATACAGATAGTATGGCTGAATTTGCGTCGCACCCGCCGCACCCGCCGCAAACTCGCACGGGACCCTTTTTTTGGTCCGCAGCAGAATCGGATCGCATGGGTGTTCACACCATGCGATCCGAGTTTGCAGATCGCACTGCGATATGCGAACTGATCTGGGGGTGTCATTAACATTTCACTGACACTCCCAGCAGTTCGCATAGGGCAGTGTGAACTGCCGCCGGGAGGCATGCGATGCGGGAACCCGCCGTGGATTCGTGGTGTTCCCGCATCGCTCCAGTGTGAACCCAGCCTAATAAGCGATCGTTTTTCTGATCGCTGTATTAGTGTCACAGGTGACGCTAGTTAGGCAGGTAGGTATTTAGGTTCGCCGCAGCTTTTTATAGCGCCAGGGACCCCCATATACTACCGCATAAAGCCCCCTGATTGCCCCCTAGTTAACCCTTTCATCAGTGATCACCATATAACTGTTACAGGTGACGCTGGTTGGTTAATTATTTTTTTATAGTTTCAGGGCACCTGAATTTATTACCTAGTCTCACTAGTGTACCCCTAAATTTAGGGGTGTCTACTTTCCAAAATGGGGTCATTTGGGGGGGGGTTTGTGCCATCTTGGCATTTTATGGCCTTCAAAACTGTTACGCCCTTAAAAAGCCTGAAGGCGGTGCTTGGTTTTCGGGGCCCCGTACGCGGCTAGGCTCACAAAAAGTCCCACATATGTGGTATTCCCATACTCAGGAGAAGCAGCAGAATTTATTTTGGGGTGTCATTTCACATATGCCCATAGCATGTGTGAGCAATATATCATTTAGTGACAACTTTGTGAAAAAAAAATAAAAATTTTTTTGTCATTATTCAATCGCTTGAGGCAAAAAAATAAAATATTCAATGGGCTCAACATGCCTCAATGGGGTCATTTGGGGGGGGGGGGGGTTTGTACTGCCCTGCCATTTTAGCACCTCAAGAAATGAGATACGCAGTCATAAACTAAAAGCTGCGTAAATTCCAGAAAACGTACCTTAGTTTGTAGATGTGACAACTTTTGCGCAAACCAATAAATATACAGTTATTGACTTTTTTTTTACCAAAGACATGTGGCTGAATACATTTTGGCCTAAATGTATGACTAAAATTGAGTTTATTGGATTTTTCTAATAACAAAAAGTAGAAAATATCATTTTTTTTCAAAATTTGCGGTCTTTTTACGTTTATATCGCAAAAAATAAAAATCGCAGAGTCAGTCAAATACCTTTAAAAGAAAGCTCTATTTGTGGGAAAAAAAGGACGCAAATTTTGTTTGGGTACAACATTGCATGACCGCGCAATTACCAGTTAAAGCAGCGCAGTGCCAAATTGTAAAAAGACCTCTGGTCATTGACCAGCAAAATGGTCCGGTCTGAAAGTGGTTAAAAAACACAAAATTAGCAGCATGACGAATATGCTAGCTTCAATATGAACACTAGTTTTACAAGACAGAGCGCTTCCGCCCTGTAAATCCTTTCTTGGCATGCGCCATTCTTAGTCCGTCGGACTAGCATACTGACGACCGTATTGTCCGCTGAAACCAAAGTACGACGGAAAGATTTTTGTGCAAACCAAAATTCTTAGTACTTCGGACTGCACGCTGAAAAAGTCCGCTGAAGCCCACACACGAGCGGATTGTCCGTTGAAATGTGTTTCAACGGACTAAGTACGTCATACAGTTCGACCGTGTGTACGCAGCATAAGATTCCCTGATTACAAAGACTCTTTTTTTTCTTGATTGAACTTTACACAGGATGTTTTTTTGATTTGCATTTTCTTTGTGATTTGTATTGAGTTTTTCACTTCAATTTTCACGTATATTTAGCGCAACTTTATGTATAATTTTTCTGATTTGACCCATATTTTGATATTAGATGGTTTTTAGTTGCAGCTCTCAGGTTTGCCCCAAGCGCGATATTTTTGTTTTGTTTTTATAGTATTTGGGTAATATCGTTATGTTTGCAGCTGGGGATATGCACTTTTCGAAATTGGTGCTCTGTTAAAGATTGGTGTACTCTTTAGCACATTTTTAGATTCATACACTTTTTTTGATACATGTAATTACAGGATTGTAGTACACATTCAATAGATAATGTAGATTAATAATTTTTAATTTAAGACACACAAGGTATTGTATCATTATGGATATTTTTGAATATAGATCCGCTAGGGTCATTAAAAAAGATGGAGTATTTGAGGATAGGGAACCAGAGGGAGACCTTGGAGGTTTGTTTATGAGATTAAAAAATTTAATGATCTCTGAAATCCATACTCAATGGGATATAGCATTCTTATGCCACGTACACACGGTCGGAGAATCCGTCGGAATGCGTCTTATCAGACCGTGTCGTCAGATAATCCAACTGTGTGTGGTATGCATCGGACTGATTCCGTCCGAATCTCCGTCGGACCCAATTTTCCAACATGTTGGAAATATTTCCCGACCAACTGGGCCGGTCGGACGTAATCCGATCATGTGTAGAGAATTTTGATCGGACCAAGTGCCACGCATGCTCAGATCAAATTCCTACATCAAAGCTATTGGCTACTAGCCTGAATCTAGTCCCATCGTAACGAAATTACGTCATCACGTTCTGAAAGATCGGATTTTTCAACAACTTAGTCCGACCGTGTGTATGCAACAGTTTCGGACACAATTCGTCAGACTAAATCTGACGGACAAAATCCGACGGATTTGGTTGGCAGAATCTCTGACCGTGTGTACAGGGGCTTAGAACAATATGTGGCAGAATCCATGGTCCCACGTAGTTTGTGGTGGGATGTAGGCCCCCAAAAAGGTGAGGCAGACCTTGAGGATTGGTTTAAATACTTGAATGTAGCTGGGGTTCATTTCCTCATTTTTCTAACAGAAAGGAAGAACTTCCCTTCTAGGAATTGATAAATGACAGATACCCTGGAGAGGAGGCCCTAAAAAGAGGGCGATTTCAAAACTCGAAATGAGTTGGATATACAAAATTAAAAGTCTTAAACCTTTTGGACTCAACGTAGATATAGAGATTAATGCTTTTATAGATAATGCATGAGGGATGTAAAATATAGTTGACATATGATATAAATATGTTTCCTTTTAGGGGGGCGGTAGGTTTTTGTTCTTTTTTCTTCTTTCCTTTACTTGTTCCTGTTCTTTTCTTTTTCGATTAATTAAATCAGGACAGATTATTTTCTTCCATTTAAACTCAACTTTTAGGGAGGATGGTTCTTTAACAGGAATTGGATACTGTGTACCATTCGAATTTGTGTGGTTACACATTTTCCGATATGAGTTTAGTCCACAAGTAAATGGAGCTCGAGTTGAGCTGGGACTGTGTTTCAGACCCGGATCACGTTCGATCTCCACGAAAATGGCGACTGAGCGTGGCCTGTGGTTTGGCCTATTAGGGATTCGATTAATTTCTATGGTCTTCGAAAAAATGGTAGCTGTTCGGAAGTGAGGCTTGGGTCGGCCGTAATGTCGACCTCGACCTCTTTCGAACAGAATCGAGGCTTGGTTTAGTCGTGACGCTATTTAATGTGATGGATCAGCATATCACCTGTGCCCCAGGAGGATGTAAGTTTTTACGAAACATGTCGGGCTGTTTGTGCTGATACCACCACGCTTAGAATATTCCCTAGCACGGGTGTATATTTGTTCTTAATTTTAACCGTTTTTTTATGCATATTTTTTATTAGTTAGTTTTGGACCTATTTGGTCATACCTTTGGTCTGTCATGTATATATATTTTTTTATTAATAAAATTGTCGACTGCTTAAGGGTACGTTCACGATCGGAGTCCTCTTTTGTTTTTCCCTTCCCCTCGCTAGTGGCCAGGAGGCCCGAGTGTTTTGTGTTTCACTACAGGTTTGCGCATTGAAAAACCTTGGCATCGGATGATTCACTGGGGAGCTTTAGATAACTCCAGGCATACAGGGCGATCGGACGGCCACTTTGCCTTTCTCTACGGTGACCGAGAGGAGAAGCAGGACATACGACGGTTTCCGGAACTTTTCGATCTAGGCTGGTTACCTTCGAATGATCCGCATCTATCCATGCCCTCAGTAGTACACCGGAACGGAATACACACAAAAGAACCCCGCAGAGGGCTGTCTGCTCGCGCAAACGATTCCGATGGTTTGGAGTCCACCCATTGCGGTAAGAGTCAAACCTTTTTCAGATCTGGATGTGATAGTGGCAAAGTCGGGAAGATTCCACTGTATTCGTAAAAAGGATTGATTTTCCTGATCGCTGGCTTCTTTTTGGAACTAAGATTCCCTGATTACAAAGACTCTTTTTTTTCTTGATTGAACTTTACACAGGATGGTTTTTTGATTTGCATTTTCTTTGTGATTTGTATTGAGTTTTTCACTTCAATTTTCACGTATATTTAGCACAACTTTATGTATAATTTTTCTGATTTGACCCATATTTTGATATTAGATGGTTTTTAGTTGCAGCTCTCAGGTTTGCCCCAAGCGCGATATTTTTGTTTTGTTTTTATTGTATTTGGATAATATCATTATGTTTGCAGCTGGGGATATGCACTTTTCGAAATTGGTGCTCTGTTAAAGATTGGTGTACTCTTTAGCACATTTTTAGATTCATACACTTTTTTTGATACATGTAATTACAGGATTGTAGTACACATTCAATAGATAATATAGATTAATTATTTTTTATTTAAGACACACAAGGTATTGTATCATTATGGATGTTTTTGAATATAGATCCGCTAGGGTCATTAAAAAAGATGGAGTATTTGAGGATAGGGAACCAGAGGGAGACCTTGGAGGTTTGTTTATGAGATTAAAAAATGTAATGATCTCTGAAATCCATACTCAATGGGATATAGCATTCTTATGCGGCGTACACACGGACGGAGAATCCGTCGGAATGCGTCTTATCGGACCATGTCGTCAGATAATCAGACTGTGTGTGGTATGCATCGGACTGATTCCGTCCGAATCTTCGTCGGACCCAATTTTCCAACATGTTGGAAATATTTCCCGACCAACTGGGCCGGTCGGACGTAATCCGATCATGTGTAGAGAATTTTGATCGGACCAAGTGCCATGCATGCTCAGATCAAGTTCCTACATCAAAGCTATTGGCTACTAGTCTGAATCTAGTCCCATCGTAATGAAATTACGTCATCACGTTCTGAAAGATTGGATTTTTCGACAACTTAGTCCGATCGTGTGTATGCAACAGTTTCAGACACAATCCGTCAGACTAAATCTGACGGACAAAATCCGACGGATTTGGTTGGCAGAATCTCCGACCGTGTGTACAGGGGCTTAGAACAATATGTGGCAGAATCCATGGTCCCACGTAGTTTGTGGTGGGATGTAGGCCCCCAAAAAGGTGAGGCAGACCTTGAGGATTGGTTTAAATACTTTAATGTAGCTGGGGTTCATTTCCTAATTTTTCTAACACAAAGGAAGAACTTCCCTTCTAGGAATCGGTAAATTACAGATACCCTGGAGAGGAGGCCCGAAAAAGAGGGCGATTTCAAAACTTGAAATGAGTTGGATATACAAAATTAAAAGTCTTAAACCTTTTGGACTCAACGTAGATATAGAGATTAATCCTTTTATAGATAATGCATGAGGGATGTAAAATATAGTTGACATATGATATAAATATGTTTCCTTTTAGGGGGGCGGTAGGCTTTTGTTCTTTTTTCTTCTTTCCTTTACTTGTTCCTGTTCTTTACTTTTTCGATTGATTAAATGAGGACAGATTATTTTCTTCCATTTAAACTCAACTTTTAGGGAGGATGGTTCTTTAACAGGAATTGGATACTGTGTACCATTCGAATTTGTGTGGGACTCTGTTTCAGACCCAGATCACGTTCGATCTCCCCGAAAATGGCGACTGAGCACGGCCTGTGGTTTGGCCTATTAGGGATTCGATTCATTTCTATGGTCTTCGAAAAAATGGTAGCCGTTCGGATGTGAGGCTTGGTTCGGCGGTAATGTCGACCTCGACCTCTTTCGAACGGAATCGAGGCTTGGTTTAGTCGTGACGCTATTTAATGTGATGGATCAGCATATCACCTGTGACCCAGGAGGAAGTTTTTACGAAACATGTCGGGCTGTTTGTGCTGATACCACCACGCTTAGAATATTCCCTAGCACGGGTGTATATTTGTTCTTAATTTTAACCGTTTTTTTATGCATATTTTTTATTTGTTAGAATCGGACCTATTCGGTCATACCTTTGATCTGTCGTGTATATATATATTTTTATTAATAACATTGTCGACTGCTTAACGGTACGTTCACGATCGGAGTCCTCTTTTGTTTTTCCCTTCCCCTCGCTCGTGGCCGGGAGGCCCGAGTGTTTTGTGTTTCACTACAGGTTTGCGCATTGAAAAACCTTGGCATCGGACGATTCGCTGGGGAGCTTTAGATAACTCCAGGCATACAGGGAGATCGGACGGCCACTTTGCCTTTCTCTACGGTGACCGAGAGGAGAAGCAGGACGTACAACGGTTTCCGGAACTTTTCGATCTAGGCTGGTTACCTTCGAATGATCCGCATCTATCCATGCCCTCAGTAGTACACCGGAACAGAATACACGCAAAAGAACCCCACAGAGGGCTGTCTGCTCGCGCTAACGACTCCGCTGGTTGGGAGTCCACCCATTGCGGTAAGAGTCAAACCTTTTTCAGATCTGGATGTGATAGTGGCAAAGTCAGGAAGATTCCACTGTATTCGTAAAAAGGATTGATTTTCTGGTTCGCTGGCTTCTTTTTGGAACTAAGATTCCCTGATTACAAAGACTCCTTTTTTCTTGATTGAACTGTACACAGGATGTTTTTTTGATTTGCATTTTCTTTGTGATTTGTATTGAGTTTTTCACTTAAATTTTCATGTATATTTAGCGCAACTTTATGTATAATTTTTCTGATTTGACCCATATTTTGATATTAGATGGTTTTTAGTTGCAGCTCTCAAGTTTGCCCCAAACGCGATATGTTTGTTTTGTTTTTATAGTATTTGGGTAATATCGTTATGTTTGCAGCTGGGGATATGCACTTTTCAAAATTGGTGCTCTGTTAAAGATTGGTGTACTCTTTAGCACATTTTTAGATTCATACACTTTTTTCGATACATGTAATTACAGGATTGTAGTACACATTCAATAGATAATATAGATGAATTATTTTTTATTTAAGACACACAAGGTATTGTATCATTATGGATGTTTTTGAATATAGATCCGCTAGGTTCATTAAAAAAGATGGAGTATTTGAGGATAGGGAACCAGAGGGAGACCTTGGAGGTTTGTTTATGAGATTAAAATATTTAATGATCTCTGAAATCCATACTCAATGGGATATAGCATTCTTATGCGGCGTACACACGGACGGAGAATCCGTCGGAATGCGTCTTATCGGACCATGTCGTCAGATAATCAGATTGTGTGTGGTATGCATCGGACTGATTCCGTCCGAATCTTCGTCGGACCCAATTTTCCAACATGTTGGAAATATTTCCCGACCAACTGGGCCGGTCGGACGTAATCCGATCATGTGTAGAGAATTTTGATCGGACCAAGTGCCATGCATGCTCAGATCAAGTTCCTACATCAAAGCTATTGGCTACTAGTCTGAATCTAGTCCCATCGTAACGAAATTACATCATCACATTCTGAAAGATCGGATTTTTCGACAACTTAGTCCGACCGTGTGTATGCAACAGTTTCGGACACAATCCGTCAGACTAAATCTGACGGACAAAATCCGACGGATTTGGTTGGCAGAATCTCCGACCGTGTGTACAGGGGCTTAGAACAATATGTGGCAGAATCCATGGTCCCACGTAGTTTGTGGTGGGATGTAGGCCCCCAAAAAGGTGAGGCAGACCTTGAGGATTGCTTTAAATACTTGAATGTAGCTGGGGTTAATTTCCTCATTTTTCTAACACAAAGGAAGAACTTCCCTTCTAGGAATCAATAAATTACAGATACCCTGGAGAGGAGGCCCTAAAAAGAGGGCGATTTCAAAACTCGAAATGAGTTTGATATACAAAATTAAAGTCTTAAACCTTTTGGACTCAACGTAGATATAGAGATTAATCCTTTTATAGATAATGCATGAGGGATGTAAAATATAGTTGACATATGATATAAATATGTTTCCTTTTAGGGGGGCGGTAGGTTTTTGTTCTTTTTTCTTCTTTCCTTTACTTGTTCCTGTTCTTTTCTTTTTCGATTAATTAAATGAGGACAGATTATTTTCTTCCATTTAAACTCAACTTTTAGGGAGGATGGTTCTTTAACAGGAATTGGATACTGTGTACCATTCGAATTTGTGTGGTTACACATTTTCCGATATGAGTTTAGTCCACAAGTAAATGGAGCTTGAGTTGAGCTGGGACTGTGTTTCAGACCCGGATCACGTTTGATCTCCATGAAAATGGCGACTGAGCGCAGCCTGTGGTTTGGCCTATTAGGGATTCGATTCATTTCTATGGTCTTCGAAAAAATGGAAGCCGTTCGGAAGTGAGGCTTGGTCCGGCCGTAATGTCGACCTCGACCTCTTTCGAATGGAATCGAGGCTTGGTTTAGTCGTGACGCTATTTAATGTGATGGATCAGCATATCACCTGTGACCCAGGAGGAAGTTTTTACGAAACACCTCGGGCTGTTTGTGCTGATACCACCACGCTTAGAATATTCCCTAGCACGGGTGTATATTTGTTCTTAATTTTAACCGTTTTTTATGCATATTTTTTATTTGTTAGAATCGCACCTATTTGGTCATACCTTTGGTCTGTCGTGTATATATATTTTTTTATTAATAAAATTGTCGACTGCTTAACGGTACATTCACGATCGGAGTCCTCTTTTGTTTTTCCCTTCCCCTCGCTCGTGGCCGGGAGGCCCAAGTATTTTGTGTTTCACTACAGGTTTGCGCATTGAAAAACCTTGGCATCGGACGATTCGCTGGGGAGCTTTAGATAACTCCAGGCATACAGGGAGATCGGACGGCCACTTTGCCTTTCTCTACGGTGACCGAGAGGAGAAGCAGGACGTACGACGGTTTCCGCAACTTTTCGATCTAGGCTGGTTACCTTCGAATGATCCGCATCTATCCATGCCCTCAGTAGTACACCGGAACGGAATACACGCAAAAGAACCCCGCAGAGGGCTGTCTGCTCGTGCTAACGACTCCGCTGGTTTGGAGTCCACCCATTGCGGTAAGAGTCAAGCCTTTTTCAGATCTGGATGTGATAGTGGCAAAGTCAGGAAGATTCCACTGTATTCGTAAAAAGGATTGATTTTTCTGTTCGCTGGCTTCTTTTTGGAACTAAGATTCCCTGATTACAAAGACTCCTTTTTTTCTTGATTGAACTTTACACAGGATGTTTTTTTGACTTGCATTTTCTTTGTGATTTGTATTGAGTTTTTCACTTCAATTTTCACGTATATTTAGCGCAACTTTATGTATAATTTTTCTGATTTGACCCATATTTTGATATTAGATGGTTTTTAGTTGCAGCTCTCAGGTTTGCCCCAAGTGCGATATTTTTGTTTTGTTTTTATAGTATTTGGGTAATATCGTTATGTTTGCAGCTGGGGATATGCACTTTTCAAAATTGGTGCTCTGTTAAAGATTGGTGTACTCTTTAGCACATTTTTAGATTCATACACTTTTTTTGATACATGTAATTACAGGATTGTAGTACACATTCAATAGATAATGTAGATTCATTATTTTTTATTTAAGACACACAAGGTATTGTATCATTATGGATGTTTTTGAATATAGATCCGCTAGGGTCATTAAAAAAGATGGAGTATTTGAGGATAGGGAACCAGAGGGAGACCTTGGAGGTTTGTTTATGAGATTCGTGTGGCCCCCCTTCCCCAAGGCACCCCCCATGTTGAGGGCACGCGGCCTGGTACGGCTCAGAAGGGGGGGCGCTCACTCTTCCCCCCTTTCCTGGCCGGCCGGGTAGTGTGCTCGGACAAGGGTCTGATGTGGACCTGGGGAACCCCCACGCCGATTTTTTTTCGGGTGTTGGGGTTTCCCTTTAAGTCCATACCAGGCGGCGGGGCCAGTGACGTCTCCTTCACGGAGACGCGCTCGAAATGAGTGGACTTTTCTCCGTGTGTGTGGGCGAGTCTGTTCATTTCAAAAGTAGGGTGGATAGTACGGCGGACTTAGTACGCCATATTAGTCCGCTGAAAAAGTGCCGTGTGTGGGCAAATAGCCCGTTTGGAAAGTTCGACAGTCTGGCGGGAAGTCCGCCAGACTAAGTCCGTCGGATAGATGGCTACGTGTGTACGCGGCATAAGATACATAAAGACCCGGTTCACCCACTGGGTAGACCTATTATCAGCGGAATTGATTCGCTAACATCAAGAGCAGGGAAGTACATAGACGGGTACCTACAACCTTTAGTTAAACTTTTACCAGCCTACATTAAGGATACCCGCCATACTATCAATATCCTTAAGAATTGTCAATATCAGGAGGGTTTTTGGATGGTCCCAGCAGATGTGACATCCTTGTATACGGTGATCCCACATGATTGGGGCCTTTGGTCAGTAAAATACTTTTTGGATAAAAACTCAGGTTTGGTAGACAGACAGAAGGATTTCATTGTGGAACTTCTAGAATATGCCACTATGCATAATTTTTTCTGGCATGCGGGTGGTTTCTTCCTGCAGAAGAGAGGAGTGGCCATGGGGGCTAAATTCGCCCCCAGTCTGGTGAACCTCTTTATGGGGAAATGGGAGGAGGACGTCATCTATTTGGATAAAAGACCAGAACTGGTCCTTTGGGCCAGGTATATAGATGACGTCCTCCTCCTATGGAATGGTTCCTTCGAGTCACTGGAGGGATTCATGATGGAGCTTAATAGGAATGATAGAGGGATTGAATTAAAATATGAAGCGAGTCAACATACCATCAACTTCCTAGATCTTAAAATTTGGAATGAGGGCAATACCCTACTGACAGCCACGTTCTTTAAGGACACTGATCCTAATGCATTCATGCCACGGGACAGTTGCCACCATAAGGCGTGGCTACAGTCAGTTCCAAAGAGCCAGTTTATCAGAATGAGGCGCAACTGTTCCCGTGAAGGTGATTTCGATGCGCAGGCTGGTGTCCTTGTGGAGAGATTGCTGGCTAAGGGCTATGATGAACAAAACTTGAAGGAAAAATTGAGGGAAGTGCGGGAGATTGATCGTATCCTCTTACTCAAAGAAAGAACGGAGGCGGAGAGTAATAATATGAACAGCAATTTTCAATGTCCATTTATCACTAGATTTTCCCAACAAAATTTTTCAGTCAAAAAAATTATACGTAAACATTGGCACATAATCAAAAATGACCAGGTTCTGGGTTCATTCCTTCCCGAGAAACCACAAGTGGTATTTAGGGGTGTACCATCTATTAGACATAAAATCGCACCCAATGTGTGCGACCCCCCGACAATTAAACCTATGTTCTTTCAGAACCTAATAGGGTTTTTTAAATGTAATAAGTGTAGTGTATGTTTCATTAATAATATAAAGAAAAAGAAAACAACAGAATTTTGTTCAGTAAATACTAAACAAATTTTCCCTATTAAATCATTTATAACCTGTTCCATGGAGGGAGTGGTATACCTCCTAACTTGTCCCTGTGGGCTCCATTATGTGGGTCGCACATTGTGCCCTCTCCAAGTGAGACTAGGGGAACATCTGGGTAACATTAGAAGGGGATTTAAAGGACCCCCAGTCTCAAAACATTACCTGGAGGTACATGGTCGTGATCCCCGGGGAACTTCCCTTCTAGGAATCGATAAATTACAGATACACTGGAGAGGAGGCCCTAAAAAGAGGGCGATTTCAAAACTCGAAATGAGTTGGATATACAAAATTAAAAGTCTTAAACCTTTTGGACTCAATGTAGATATAGAGATTAATGCTTTTATAGATAATGCATGAGGGATGTAAAATATAGTTGACATATGATATAAATATGTTTCCTTTTAGGGGGGCGGTAGGTTTTTGTTCTTTTTTCTTCTTTCCTTTACTTGTTCCTGTTCTTTTCTTTTTCGATTAATTAAATGAGGACAGATTATTTTCTTCCATTTAAACTCAACTTTTAAGGAGGATGGTTCTTTAACAGGAATTGGATACTGTGTACCATGCAAATTTGTGTGGTTACACATTTTCCGATATGAGTTTAGTCCACAAGTAAATGGAGCTCGAGTTGAGCTGGGACTGTGTTTCAGACCCGGATCACGTTCCATCTCCACGAAAATGGCGACTGAGCGCGGCCTGTGGTTTGGCCTATTAGGGATTCGATTCATTTCTATGGTCTTCGAAAAAATGGTAGCCGTTCGGAAGTGAGGCTTGGCTCGGCCGTAATGTCGACCTCGACCTCTTTCGAACGGAATCGAGGCTTGGTTTAGTCGTGATGCTATTTAATGTGATGGATCAGCATATCACCTGTGCCCCAGGAGGATGTAAGTTTTTAAGAAACATGTCGGGCTGTTTGTGCTGATACCACCACGCTTAGAATATTCCCTAGCACGGGTGTATATTTGTTCTTAATTTTAACCGTTTTTTTATGCATATTTTTTATTTGTTAGAATCGGACCTATTTGGTCATACCTTTGATCTGTCGTGTATATATATTTTTTTATTAATAAAATTGTCAACTGCTTAACGGTACGTTCACGATCGGAGTCCTCTTTTGTTTTTTCCTTCCCCTCGCTCGTGGCCGGGAGGCCCGAGTGTTTTGTGTTTCACTACAGGTTTGCGCATTGAAAAACCTTGGCATCAGACGATTCGCTGGGGAGCTTAAGATAACTCCAGGCATACAGGGAGATCGGACAGCCACTTGACCTTTCTCTACGGTGACCGAGAGGAGAAGCAGGACGTACGACGGTTTCCGGAACTTTTCAATTTAGGCTGGTTACCTTCGAATAATCCGCATCTATCCATGCTCTCAGTAGTACACCGGAACGGAATACACGCAAAAGAACCCCGCAGAGGGCTGTCTGCTCGCGCTAACGACTCCGCTGGTTTGGAGTCCACCCATTGCGGTAAGAGTCAAACCTTTTCCAGATCTGGATGTGATAGTGGCAAAGTCAGGAAGATTCCACTGTATTCGTAAAAAGGATTGATTTTCCAGTTCGCTGGCTTCTTTTTGGAACTAAGATTCCCTGATTACAAAGACTCTTTTTTTTCTTGATTGAACTTTACACAGGATGTTTTTTTGATTTGCATTTTCTTTGTGATTTGTATTGAGTTTTTCACTTTAATTTTCACGTATATTTAGCGCAACTTTATGTATAATTTTTCTGATTTGACCCATATTTTGATATTAGACGGTTTTTAGTTGCAGCTCTTAGGTTTACCCCAAGTGCGATATTTTTGTTTTGTTTTTTTTAGAATAATATACAAAGTCCTAGAATAATATACGAGTTACTGAGTCCTAGAATAATATGCAAAGCCCTAGAATAATATACAAGTTACTGAGTCCTAGAATAATATACAAATTCCTAGAATAATATGCAATCTTCTAGAATAATATAGAAGTTACCGAGTTATAGAATAATATACGAAGTCCAAGAATAATATATGAGTTACTGAGTTTTAGAATAATATACAAAGTCCTACAATAATATGCGAGTTACTGAATCCTGGAATAATATACGAGTTACTGAGTCCAAGAATTATATATGAAGTCCTAGAATAATATAAGAGTTACTGAATCCTAGAATAATATGCAAAGCCCTAGAATAATTTACAAGCTCCTGAGTCTTAGAATAATATAAGAAGTCCTGGAATAATGTACAAGTTACTGAGTTCTAGAATAATATATGAAGTCCTAGAATAATATAAGGCCGCGTACACACGTGCGGACTGTTCGCCCAACTTTGTCCGTCAAACAGTTTCGGCAAACAGTCCGCTCAAACTTAGCATGGACGGACATGGCCACACACGACGGACGAACAGTTTGCTGAAACCGTGCGCGATGACGTGAACGGCACGTACGACGGGACGAAAAATACGACGTCCTATACACTGCATTATAACTTTCGGCGTGAAAATCCTTTCTGAGCATGCGCGCAACTTTGTTTGACGAACAAGCCTACACACGAGCGGACTGTTCGCTGAAACAAGGTTTCAGAGGACAGTTTTTCGGAAATTCCGAAAAACCTTGTCCGTCAAACTGTCAGCTGAAACTGTCCGCTGAAAGCCCACACACGAGCGGACTGTCCGCCCAAACACTGTTCAGCGGACAAAGTTGGGCGAACAGTCCGCCCGTGTGTACGCGGCCTTAGAGTTACTGAATCCTAGAATAATATGCAAAGCCCTAGAAAAATTTACGAGTTACTGAGTCTTAGAATAATATACAAAGTCCTGGAATAATGTACAAGTTACTGAGTCCTAGAATAATATACGAAGTCCCAGAATAATATAGGAGTTAAGGAGTCCTAGAACTGATTGACCCTTGGCTTGTTCCTTGACTACTCTACTGCCTAATCCCAACCTGCAACTACTCGTTACCTACCGACCTTTTGGCTTGTTTACTGACCAAGCTGCTGTTTAATCCTAATCTGCTCATCCGCTACTGGAATCAAGCTTGCTCACACCCTGGTAGGGTAAACCTGAGTAATGCGACCTTGTACTAGCATGCAGGTAAATCCATCTCCACCATCAGGAGCTCTGGTGAACACCGGCTACTACTTAGAATCCGCACCTCAGGTGAGCCTGTGTCATCTGCCAGAGAGACTGCCTGTGCACCTATTCTGCTGTTCGGTGCTATTCCTGCAACTGCTATATCAATTGATCTTCAAGCCTGACACCTGATCGTGACACCCAGGGTAATATACAAAGTCGTAGAATAATATTGGAGTTACTGAGTCCTAGAATACTATATGAAGTCCTAGAAGAATATACAAGTTACAGAGTCCTAGAATGTTATATGAGTTACTGAGTCTTAGAATAATATACGAAGCCCTAGAATAATGTACAAGTTACTGAGTCCTAGAATAACTGTCACGTACCTTTAAGCAGAGCCCGGAGTGCAGGGAGTGGCCTCTCGTAGACCTCTGACTCGAGAGACCCTGGTAGTGGTGACAGGGGCTCAGGAGCACAGAGGGGCACAAGTGCCTGACTGGATAGCAGGTGGTAGAGGCAGAAGACCGTTGAAGGAGGAGGTGTATTGTAGTCCGGTGTCAGAATGCAGGCAAAGGTGAGATAAGGTTCAGCAGACAGCAGAAGGGTTCCTGTAGTCCAGCAACGGCATACAAGTGATTGCAGGAAGTGACAAACAATGGAGGGGTATTGTAGTCCAACAACGGATGCAGGTGCAATGGATAAGCGGAAGTGGAAGAGTCCAGTAGTCTGCAGCCAGAGGTAGAGGGCTACAAACGCAGAAGGAGTACAGCCAAATATTGCGGAGGACTGGAAGGTGTCCTGTAGTACAACAGCAAGCAACTTACAGTTGACGGATGGTGTAACAGTCCAGGTCAGGCACAGGCAGGCAGATCAGGTACAGAAACGGAATCCAGAAGAGTAGTCGGGTACAAAGCCAAAGTCGGGGGGCAGGCAGCAAACAGCAGAGTCGGGAACAAGCCGGGTTCGATACGGGTCAGGATACAGGTACAGGTTCAGGTTCAGATACGGATCACCAGGAAGCACAGGAACGCTGTTGATCAGGCAGCAAAGCAGTGAAGCATGGCTCCAGTTTAAATAGCGCTATTGGCGCCAATTTGCGTCAAACGGCCGCACGCGCACGTGCACGCGCACGCGCGCACCGCTGATCGCGGTAACGCTCCTGAAACTGGGCAAAAGATCTTCTGCGACTTTCGCCGCTCGGACGTCCGTGAGGAGGATCTTCCTGACAATAACATACAAGATACTGAGTCCTAGAATAAAATACAAAGTCCTAGAATAATATAGAAGTTACTGAGTCCTAGACTAATATACGAAGTCCTATAATAATATACGAAGCCCTAGAATAATATAGGAGTTACTGAGTCTTAGAATAATATACGAAGTCCTGGAATAATGTACGAAGTCCCAGAATAATATAGGAGCTAAGAAGTCCTAGAACTGATTGACCCTTTGCTTGTTCTTTGACTACTCTACTGCCTAATCCCAACCTGCAACTACTCGTTACCGACCTTTTGGCTTGTTTACTGACCAAGCTGATGTTTAATCCTTATTTGCTCATCCGCTACTGGAATCAAGCTTGCTCACACCCTGGTAGGGTAAACCTGAGTAATGCGACCTGGTACTAGCATGCAGCTAAATTCATCTCCACCATCAGGAGCTCTGGTGAACACCGGCTAGAATAATATATGAGTTACTGATTCCTAGAATAATATGCGAAGCCCTAGAATAATATACATGTTACTGAGTCCTAGAATAATATACAAGTTACTGAATCCTAGAATAATATACAAAGTCCTAGAATAATATACGATTTACTGAGTTCTAGAATATTATGCAAAGTCCCAGAATAATATACGAGTTACTGAGTCCTAGAATAATATGCGAAGCTCTAGAATAATATACAAGTTACTGAGTCCTAGACTAATATACGAAGTCCTATAATAATATACGAAGCCTTAGAATAATATACGAGTTACTGAATCCTAGAATAATATGCAAAGCCCTAGAATAATTTACGAATTACTGAGTCTTAGAATAATATACCAAGTCCTGGAATAATGTACAAGTTACTGAGTCCTAGAATAATATATGAAGTCCAAGAATAATATAGGAGCAAAGGAGTCCTAGAACTGATTGACCCTTGGCTTGTTCCTTGACTACTCTACTGCCTAATCCCAACCTGCAACTACTCGTTACCGACCTTTTGGCTTGTTTACTGACCAAGCTGCTGTTTAATCCTTATCTGCTCATCTGCTACTGGAATCAAACTTGCTCACACCCTGGTAGGGTAAACCTGAGTAATGCGACCTGGTACTAGCATGCAGCTAAATCCATCTCCACCATCAGGAGCTCTGGTGAACACTGGCTACTACTTAGAATCCGCACCTCAGGTGAGCCTGTGTCATCTGCCAGAGAGACTGCCTGTGCACCTATTCTGCTGTTCGGTGCTATTCCTGCAACTGCTATATCAATTGATCTTCAAGCCTGACACCTGATCGTGACACCCAGGGTAATATACAAAGTCGTAGAATAATATTGGAGTTACCGAGTCCTAGCATGTTATATGAGTTACTGAGTCTTAGAATAATATACGAAGCCCTAGAATAATGTACAAGTTACTGAGTCCTAGAATAACATACAAGATACTGAGTCCTAGAATAAAATACAAAGTCCTAGAATAATATAGAAGTTACTGAGTCCTAGACTAATATACGAAGTCCTATAATAATATACGAAGCCCTAGAATAATATACGAGTTACTGAGTCTTAGAATAATATACAAAGTCCTGGAATAATGTACAAGTTACTGAGTCCTAGAATAATATACGAAGTCCCAGAATAATATAGGAGCTAAGGAGTCCTAGAACTGATTGACCCTTGGCTTGTTCTTTGACTACTCTACTGCCTAATCCCAACCTGCAACTACTCGTTACCGACCTTTTGGCTTGTTTACTGACCAAGCTGCTGTTTAATCCTTATTTGCTCATCCGCTACTGGAATCAAGCTTGCTCACACCCTGGTAGGGTAAACCTGAGTAATGCGACCTGGTACTAGCATGCAGCTAAATTCATCTCCACCATCAGGAGCTCTGGTGAACACCGGCTAGAATAATATACGAGTTACTGATTCCTAGAATAATATGCAAAGCCCTAGAATAATATACATGTTACTGAGTCCTAGAATAATATACAAGTTACTGAATCCTAGAATAATATACAAAGTCCTAGAATAATATACGATTTACTGAGTTCTAGAATATTATGCAAAGTCCCAGAATAATATACGAATTACTGAGTCTTAGAATAATATACCAAGTCCTGGAATAATGTACAAGTTACTGAGTCCTAGACTAATATACGAAGTCCTATAATAATATACGAAGCCCTAGAATAATATACGAGTTACTGAATCCTAGAATAATATGCAAAGCCCTAGAATAATTTACGAATTACTGAGTCTTAGAATAATATACCAAGTCCTGGAATAATGTACAAGTTACTGAGTCCTAGAATAATATATGAAGTCCAAGAATAATATAGGAGCTAAGGAGTCCTAGAACTGATTGACCCTTGGCTTGTTCCTTGACTACTCTACTGCCTAATCCCAACCTGCAACTACTCGTTACCTATCGACCTTTTGGCTTGTTTACTGACCAAGCTGCTGTTTAATCCTTATCTGCTCATCCGCTACTGGAATCAAGCTTGCTCACACCCTGGTAGGGTAAACCTGAGTAATGCGACCTGGTACTAGCATGCAGGTAAATCCATCTCCACCATCAGGAGCTCTGGTGAACACCGGCTACTACTTAGAATCCGCACCTCAGGTGAGCCTGTGTCATCTGCCAGAGAGACTGCCTGTGCACCTATTCTGCTGTTCGGTGCTATTCCTGCAACTGCTATATCAATTGATCTTCAAGCCTGACACCTGATCGTGACACCCAGGGTAATATACAAAGTCGTAGAATAATATTGGAGTTACTGAGTCCTAGAATACTATATGAAGTCCTAGAAGAATATACAAGTTACAGAGTCCTAGAATGTTATATGAGTTACTGAGTCTTAGATTAATATACGAAGCCCTATAATAATGTACAAGTTACTGAGTCCTAGAATAACATACAAGATACTGAGTCCTAGAATAATATACAAAGTCCTAGAATAATATAGAAGTTACTGAGTCCTAGACTAATATACGAAGTCCTATAATAATATACGAAGCCCTAGAATAATATACAAGTTACTGAGTCTTAGAATAATATACGAAGTCCTGGAATAATGTACAAGTTACTGAGTCCTAGAATAATATACGAAGTCCCAGAATAATATAGGAGCTAAGGAGTCCTAGAACTGATTGACCCTTGGCTTGTTCTTTGACTACTCTACTGCCTAATCCCAACCTGCAACTACTCGTTACCGACCTTTTGGCTTGTTTATTGACCAAGCTGCTGTTTAATCCTTATTTGCTCATCCGCTACTGGAATCAAGCTTGCTCACACCCTGGTAGGGTAAACCTGAGTAATGCGACCTGGTACTAGCATGCAGCTAAATTCATCTCCACCATCAGGAGCTCTGGTGAACACCGGCTAGAATAATATACGAGTTACTGATTCCTAGAATAATATGCAAAGCCCTAGAATAATATACATGTTACTGAGTCCTAGAATAATATACAAGTTACTGAATCCTAGAATAATATACAAAGTCCTAGAATAATATACGATTTACTGAGTTCTAGAATATTATGCAAAGTCCCAGAATAATATACAAGTTACTGAGTCCTAGACTAATATACGAAGTCCTATAATAATATACGAAGCCCTAGAATAATATACGAGTTACTGAATCCTAGAATAATATGCAAAGCCCTAGAATAATTTAGGAATTACTGAGTCTTAGAATAATATACCAAGTCCTGGAATAATGTACAAGTTACTGAGTCCTAGAATAATATATGAAGTCCAAGAATAATATAGGAGCTAAGGAGTCCTAGAACTGATTGACCCTTGGCTTGTTCCTTGACTACTCTACTGCCTAATCCCAACCTGCAACTACTCGTTACCGACCTTTTGGCTTGTTTACTGACCAAGCTGCTGTTTAATCCTTATCTGCTCATCTGCTACTGGAATCAAGCTTGCTCACACCCTGGTAGGGTAAACCTGAGTAATGCGACCTGGTACTAGCATGCAGCTAAATCCATCTCCACCATCAGGAGCTCTGGTGAACACTGGCTACTACTTAGAATCCGCACCTCAGGTGAGCCTGTGTCATCTGCCAGAGAGACTGCCTGTGCACCTATCCTGCTGTTCGGTGGTATTCCTGCAACTGCTATATTAATTGATCTTCAAGCCCGACACCTGATCATGACACCTAGGGTAATATACAAAGTCGTAGAATAATATTGGAGTTACTGAGTCCTAGAATACTATATGAAGTCCTAGAAAAATATACAAGTTACAGAGTCCTAGAATGTTATATGAGTTACTGAGTCTTAGAATAATATACGAAGCCCTAGAATATTATACAAGTTACTGAGTACTAGAATAATATACAAGATACTGAGTCCTAGAATAAAATACAAAGTCCTAGAATAATATAGAAGTTACTGAGTCCTAGACTAATATATGAAATCCTAGAATAATATACGAAGCCGTAGAATAATATACGAGTTACTGAGTCTTAGAATAATATAGAAGTTACTGAGTCCTAGAATAATATAGAAGTTACTGAGTCCTAGAATAATATACAAAGTCCTAAAATAATATAGAAGTTAATGAGTCCTAGAATATTATACAAGTTACTGAGTCTTAGAATAATACACAAAGTCCAAAAAAAATACAAGTTACTGAGTCTTAGAATAATATACGAAGTCCTAGAATAATATACAAAGCCCTAGAATAATATACGAGTTACTGAGTCCTAGAATAATATACAAAGTCCTAGAATAATATAGGAGTTACTGAGTCCTATAATAGTATGCGATGTCCTAGAATAAAATACAAAGTCCTAGAATAATATAGAAGTTACTGAGTCCTAGACTAATATACTTGTTATTGAGTCTTAGAATAATACACAAATTCCTAGAATAATGTACACGTTACTGAGTCCGAGTATAATATAGGAGTTACTGACTCCTAGAATAATATACGAAGTCCTAGAAAAAAAAACAGTCCTAGAATAATATACAAGTTTTCTGAGTCCTAGAATAATATATGAAGTCCTAGAATAATATGCAATGTTCTAGAATAATATACAAGTTACTGAGTCCTAGAATAATATACAAGTTACTGAGTCCTAGAATAATATACAAAGTCCTAGAATAATATACGATTTACTGAGTTCTAGAATAATATGCAAAGTCCCAGAATAATATACGAGTTACTGAGTCCTAGAATAATATGCGAAGCTCTAGAATAATTTACATTTTAATGAGTCCTAGAATAATATACAAGTTACCGAGTCCTAGAATAATATACAAAGTCCTAGAATAATATACGATTTACTGAGTTCTAGAATAATATGCAAAGTCCCAGAATAATATACGAGTTACTGAGTCCTAGAATAATATACAAAGTCCTAGAATAATATACGAGTTACTGAGTTCTATAATAGTATGCGATGTCCTAGAATAAAAAACAAAGTCCTAGAATAATATAGAAGTTACTGAGTCATAGACTAATATACTGGTTATTGAGTCTTAGAATAATATAGAAAGTCCTGTAATAATATAAGAATTACTGTGTCCTTGAAAAAATGTACGATTTACTGAGTCCTAGCATAATATCTGAGTTACTTAGTCTTTGAATAATATACAAAGTCCTAGAATAATGTACACGTTACTGAATCCGTGTATAATATAGGAGTTACTAATATACGAAGTCCTAGAATAATATACAAAGTCCTAGAATAATATGTGAAGCCCTAGAATAATATACAAGAGATAAATCTAACAAAAGAAATTGCTAAGTGACTAAACTATAGGTTTTTGGGCCCAGAAGAGTATGCTGGGGAAGTTAGTGAAGGCAAATATGCATGGAGGACAAAAAAGGAACTTGAAAAGCTGCCAGCATGCATGAGGACAAAGGAACACAGCATATCAATTAGAGCATATTGCAATCATGGTAATAAGGGAATGAGGAAAGAAATACAAGACATTAGCAATCATTAAATACATAGAATGTGATGTTAAAGGAGAAAACTTGCCTTCATATAGTCCTTCTGCAGGACCTGAATGATGGCAGAACAGGTCTCTGGGATCATGATACCCGGAGCCTGGGGGAAGATGCCTGCGGAGAACTTGAGGTCCTGAAGGCTTCTCCCTGTCGCCTAGTAGCGCAACGTGGCGATGAGCCTCTGCTCCAGAGTGATGGCTTGCCGCATGCAGGTATCCTGCCTGGTGATATAAGGGGACAGCAAAGCCAGCAGACGGTGAAAAACTGGGTCCGTCATCCAGAGATAATTCCTGAAATCATAAGGATTATTCTCCCGGATCTCACGGAGCAAAGGCATGTGCGAGAACTGGTCACGCTAGCGCAACCAATTCTTGGCCTACAAACTCCTCCTTGCCCTGTTCATGGACCGGGCTTGTGTCAAAGCTAAAAGCCCAACACCAAGCCCCTGAACAGCACAAACTCTACGACGAGTACATACATGAAACATGATTTAAAATGGTTGGCTGGTCAGAACGGACAACAGAAAGCACCGATAAACAGCAATGCGTTAAAGAACAACCTGAAAAGCAGAAACGAGCAGACAATGAGCAATGCAAATCAAAGCGTACTATACCAAGATATAGTCCACAATGAGCAACAAATGCTTACTGACTACACGCACTGATAATTAGATACGCACCGACAAGCACAAACTGAAGAGCAGTAACGAACTGAAGCACAAATCTGAAAAGCGCGAATCATCTCTCACCAAACTTCTACTAACATGCGATAAACACGAGATCAGCAGAAGCAGCCCAAAGGGTGCCGGACGTGGTCCTGAACTTCCCTTTTCTAGTCCCGTCGTACGCGGCTTACGTCACTGCGTTCTTAGCAACCGGAACTTCCGACAACTTAGTCCGACCGTGTGTATGCAACACCACTTCTGGAACACTTCCGGACTAAATCTGTCGGAATTTATCCGACGGATTTGGTTGGCGGAATGTCCGACCGTTTGTACGGGGGCTAAAATGTGTACAAATGATATGTGTGTGCTTAAATTCATGCAGAGTGCCAGATTTTTTTTTTTGGTTGGGCCAAACTCATTAGGAACCCCCCTCCGCCCAACTGCTAGGTCGGCTGATAGCAATCCTCTATCTGCTGACTTTGCCAAACCCAATACACACTATACCTACCTTTTTTTGGTCAGATTTATGGACGAATTCACCAAAGCATGTAGTGCAAGGACCTGCCTCAATACTTTCAAATGCTAAAGTTTAAAGTATTTTTCTCCTATTATTATCTTGATAGGTAATAGCAGAATGTCAAAATGTGCTTCCATTTGTTCCTTTTTTTTTGTATTATGACACTTCTTACCTATCCGGTGGGCTGCCAATAGTGTAAGTAAGGAGGGGCTGACCAAAGTATCACACATTATTTATGCATTCAGCTCTCAATGAAGTGGAGAGGGTTACCTGTCCAAAATACCCCCCCCCCTCTCATTTTTTGCAATGGCCCATCAGATGGGGGGATGGGGGGGTGATGATGCTGATAAGGGGACCTTATACTTTAGGCTTTAACTACTAATTTCCCAAAATGTTATACTGATTGTCCAAAAATGTTTGCATCTAATCTGCTTGCAATGTTGATGTGAAAAATTACTAATTTTTTTTCTTGTTTCACTCCACAGTTTCCTTCAACGCCACAGGAATGGCAGACTGTGGCCTCCCACTTTGCCAGCCATTTGGTGCAATTTATGGGAAACACGTCAGCATTGTCCCACCCCCCAACTTGGGGTTTTACTATTATAATTACAAGAGGTTTTACTATTATAATTACAAGGGGTTTAATAGTATCGTGATGTTGGCGGTGGTGTCAGCGACCTATGACTTCCTTTATGTGGACGTGGGGCAAAATGGCCAGATGTCGGATGGTGGAGTGTTCACACGGACGGAATTCTACTGGCATCTCCAGAGTGGCAGTCTGGGCTTGCCACCTCCAGAGGAGAATCTGGAAGGACTCCCGTTCATTTTTGTCACAGATGAGGCGTTTGCTCTGGCAAACCACCTGATGCGGCCTTTCCCGATGAGGACCATCACCCAAGATCAGAGGATCTTTAATTTCTGGCTGGCCAGAGCCAGAAGAGTCATGGAGAACACTTTCGGAATACTGGCCAGCCGGTTCTGCCTATTTGTGAAGCCAATACACACGGTGGAGTATAAACTAAATCACATTGTGCTTGCCTGCTGCGTTCTGCACAATTTTTTAAAGAAAACATTCCTCAAACTATGTGGTCTCAGTTGGCCCAGATGCAGACTTGCCGGAAAATGACAACCTCACGGCCCTTGAAGCTGTTTGTCCTGGCTTGCCCCCCCAAAGCACCCGCAAGGTCAGAGACCAATACATGGAGTACTTTGTGGGTAGGGGGGCCATTGATATGCCAGACAGTGTCTGAGAGGCATTATTTTAATACATTTTTCTTTGAAACTTCAGTAATCTTTGTTTTCATTTATTGCTTGGCTTTGTTTTAGGCCCCTTTCACACGGGACAGATCAGTAATGATCCGCCCCGTGATGATCCGCTTGCTCAGCGGGGATCGCTCTGTTGTCCCCGCTCAGCCGGCGGTGGACAGGGCGGTCTCTGAACACTGTGCAGGGACTGCCCTGTCAGATCTCCGCTCTCCTCTATGGGGGATCGGATGAGCATGGACCGTCTGCCCGTGTTCATCTGATCCGCTCTGCAGACGGTTAGAAAAATAGGATTTTCCTCCGTCTACAGAATCGGACAATAGCAGAGGCAGACGATAGTGGGTGTCTGCGGATGTTTATCCACAGACACCCGCTATCCCATAGGAATGCATGTATGTCTGTATTTCATCCGCAAATGGGTGGATGAAATTTGGACATAATGTCTGCATGTGTGAAAGGGGCCTTAGGTGTCTCATAGGTATTTTTGCTGTTTTTTTGGGGGGCCTTTTTTACCACAGTGCAAACCCAAGTTCTGAGCAAGATGAGGTGACAGTCTCTTCTTCAGATAATCTTATTATGTTGTGGGTCTGCTACACACACACCTTGCTTTTGTTGATAATGTATGTAGTGCATTACAGACAAAAATATTGCTCATTTTCAGCACCATGGCAGAAATATGTGGGGTCATGAAAATGTCATGATTGGGAAAATGTAAACATCACTGTGGGTGTTATTTACTAAAGGCACATCCACTATGCACTACAAGTGCACTGCAAAAGTGCACCTGAAACTGCACTTGGAGTGCAAAGTGGATTTGCCTTTAGTAAATAACACCCATTGCCACAGAAACCAACAACTTTACTACAAATACTGCTTTTGCGCATTGAAAAAGGAAGCCACACATTGTTGATAATTTCACTTTTTACTCAAAGCACATTCACATGTGCATTTAGAAAAGGGTTTTACAACAAACCAACATATTTGGTGTATAGAAAACATTATTTTGGGTAACATTTTTATAACTTGCCATTTTTGTGTAAATAGACATGTATCAAAGCATAACATACAGTACACAGGAACTTACAAATTTAACTTTGAAAAGTGAAGACTAGTGATGGACGAACTTCCGACGGGACAGTTTCGCAAACGCGGCCGATAGTTCGCGAACCGGAACGTTCGCGGCGGGCCCCATTGACTTCAATGGGAGGCGAACTTCGCAAACCTACAGGTCAAATTTGCAGCCACAAAATAATTAATAGCTGTGCAAACATAGTCCCACCACATGGCCAATGACATAACACATGTATGAGGTGAATCTGGGATCGACAACTACAAGCATTCTTTTTTTATATGGGAAATTGTTCTGACAATTCAGGACTGTGGAGCGCATGAAGGCAATGGAGGAGGGGGAAGGTCAGGGTAGGCAAAGAGGGTGCAGGAGATGATCACCAGCAGCGTGACATACAGCAATGACACCTGCACCGTGATAGAGTCATCTGACAACATCACCGTGATAGAGAGCACTGACATCAGCAGCGTGACATAAAGCACTAACACCAGCACCGTGAAATGCAGCACTGACAGCAGCACCGTGATAGAGAGCACTGACATCAGCAGCGTGACATAAAGCACTAACACCAGCACCGTGATATACAGCACTGACAGCAGCACCGTGATAGAGAGCACTGACATCAGCAGCGTGACATAAAGCACTAACACCAGCACCGTGATATACAGCACTTACAGCAGCACCGTGATAGAGAGCACTGACATCAGCAGCGTGACATAAAGCACTAACACCAGCACCGTGAAATACAGCACTGACAGCAGCACCGTGATAGAGAGCACTGACATCAGCAGCGTGACATACAGCAATGACACCTGCACCGTGATAGAGCCATCTGACAACAGCACCATGATAGAGAGCACTGACATCAGCAGTGTGACATAAAGCACTAACACCAGCACCGTGAAATGCAGCACTGACAGCAGCACCGTGATAGAGAGCACTGACATCAGCAGCGTGACATACAGCAATGACACCTGCACCGTGATAGTCATCTGACAACAGCACCATGATATACAGCACTGACAGCAGCACCGTGATAGAGAGTACTGACATCAGCACCATGATATACAGCACTGACACCTGCACCGTAAGCAGCCCCAGGAGGAAGTCAGCATAGCACAGGGATGGTGGGAGCCCCTCATAATGAGCATAGCACAGGGATGGTGGGAGCCCCTCATAATGAGCATAGCACAGGGATGGTGGGAGACCTTCATAATGAGCATAGCACAGGGATGGTGGGAGCCCCTCATAATAAGCAGCCCCAGGAGGATGTCAGCATAGCACAGGGATGGTGGGAGCCCCTCATAATAAGCAGCCCCAGGAGGATGTCAGCATAGCACAGGGATGGTGGGAGTCCCTCATAATAAGCAGCCCCAGGAGGAAGTCAGCACAGCACAGGGATGGTAGGAGCCCTTCATAATAAGCAGCAACAGGGGGAAGTCAGCACAGCACAGGGATGGTGGGAGCCCCTCATAATGAGCATAGAACAGGGATGGTGGGAGCACCTCAAAATATGCACAGCAGAGGTACAGCCCCAGGAGGAAGTCAGCATAGCACAGGGATGGTGGGAGCCCCTCATAATATGCACAGCAGAGGTACAGCCCCAGGAGGATGTCAGCACAGCACAGGGATGGTGGGAGCACCTCATAATAAGCAGCCCCAGTAGAAATATGACACCGCTCAACCTCTTCAAAGAGGAGGGTACGGGCATATAGTATGGTGTGCTTTTTTTGGACAAGGAAGTGAGCCAAATGAAGAAAGAAGGTCTCTGTGCTCGATTAAAAAAATTGTTTATAGACATATACATGGTCTACTGGTCACATGTGTTGAATTCCTCCCAGATCCATGCCTCATTCATTTTTAGAAATGTGAGGTAGTTAACACTGTCGTGAGCTAGGCGAGTACGCTTATCGGTCACGATCCCCCCTGCTGCGCTGAACGTCCTTTCGGACAGGACACTGGATGAGGGGCAAGCCAACGGTTCGATTGCAAATTGGGCAAGCTCTGGCCAGAGGTCAAGCCTGTCCACCCAGTAGTCCAGGGGTTCATCATTCCTCAGAGCGTCCACATCGGCCGTTAATCCGATGTAGTCGGACACCTGACGGTCTAGGCGTTTCCTGATGCTGGATCCGGATGACACCTGTCGATGGGTTGGCTGAAAGAATGACCTCATATTCGAAGTCACCAACACATCTTCAAACCGGTCTCTTCTTGCAGGCGCTGTTGGATTGGTACCCGCAACTCCTTCTCTGGGAGTGGGAATTGCTCATCTGCCAGCGCACGCAAAGGCAGAATGCAGCATTTCTCGAAGCAAGGCCTGGAAGTGCTCCATTCTGCCAGCCCTCTGTGATGGCGGTAAGATTTCCGCCATTTTGTGTTTGTACCGGGGGTCTAAGTACGTTGCCACCCAGTACTGGTCCTTGACCCTTATGCTTTTTATACGGGGGTCCCTATTAAAACACTGGAGCATGAAGGCCCCCATTTGCACTAAAGTGGAAGCGGTGTGGTGGCCTGGCTCCTGCTCATCATCCAGGATAATGTCGTCCCCTTCATTCTCCTCTCCCCATCCACGCACAACAGGGATCCCAGAAAGGTTTAAAGCATGCTCTTCTTGCTCCTCCTCATCTGCCCCGGCACCATCCTCCTCTGACTCCTCTTCAGACTCCTGTTGTTGACTTGTCTCAGATAGAGTAGCCCCCCCTGGGAATTCATCCAGCATTGCGACTTCCTCATCTTCCCGCTCCTGCTCCTCCACAGCTTGATCAATGACACGACGCAATGCATGCTCCATAAAGAAGGCATAAGGTACCATGTCACTGATGGCACCATGGCTGCGACTAACCAGTTTGGTGATCTCCTCAAATGGGCGCAGAAGTCTGCATGCGTCGCGCATGAGCAGCCACTGGCGCGGTGAAAAAAGACCCAGCTCCCCAGAACCTGTTCTGCCGCAGAGTTCATACAGGTAGACGTTAACTGCACGTTTCTGCTGGAGCAGCCTATCAAGCATATAGAAGGTTGAGTTCCATTGCGTCGGGCAATCGCAAATAAGAGGTCTGATCGGCAGATTGTGTCGCCGCTGAATGTCAGCAAGGCGAGCCATGGCAGTGTAAGATCTTCTGAAATGGGCTGAGATTTTCCTTGCCTGACGCAAGATGTCCTGGACCCCAGGGTATTTGACAAGGAATCGCTGCACGACCAAGTTTAAGACGTGTGCCATGCATGGCACGTGCGTGATTTTGCCCTGTTTCAATGCGCTAAGCAGATTGGCACCGTTGTCACACACCACTTTACCAACTGTCAAATTGAGCGGTGTTAGCCACTGATCTGCCTGTGAACGCAAAGCTGAAAGGAGTGCCGGGCCAGTGTGGCTCTTGGCTTCCAGGCACAACAGACGCAGCACGGCATGGCAACATCTCACCTGGCATGTCGAATAGGTTCTGGGGAGCTTGGGCGGCGCAGCGGAAGAGACGCTAGCAGTGGAAAAGGAGGAGTCAGCCGAGGAGGAGAGGGAGGAGGATGGAGTAGGAGGAGGAGGAGAAGAAGAGTCAGGCCTGCATGCAATCCGTGGCGGTAAAACCAAATCTACGCGGGTGCCACGGGTTACATGCTTGACGGCCATCAAAAGGTTCACCCAGTGGGCAGTAAAAGTGATATACCTTCCCTGCCCGTGTTTGCTAGACCACGTGTCTGTGGTCAGATGTATCTTGGCACCGACACTGTGTGCCAGAGATACATTCACTTGCCGCTGAACATGGCCATATAGCTCTGGGATGCCCTTCTCTGAGAAATACTTCCTTCCTGAGACCTTCCATTGTGGTGTTCCAATGGCCACAAATTTGCGAAAGGCCTCCGAGTCCACCAGTTTATATGGCAGTAGTTGGCGGGCTATGAGTTCTGACAAGCCAGCCGTCAACCGTTGGGTAAAAGGGTTATCCGGCGCCATCATTTTTTTACGCTCGAACATTAGGCCTTCTGCAACTTCCCACTTTGGCTCAAGCCTATTGCTCCTGCCCTAACCCTACCACCCCTGCGGAAGGGCCTGCCTCTTCCTCTGCCTGTCATTTTTTAAATGACCCTGTGACAAAACTCTCAGTCCCTATACCGATGAAGGACTGCTGCAGTATAGGGCAGCGGTCAGCAGTAGTGCACCTCAACCCTATGTATTGTAGACCTATACCAGTCCTTATAGAATAGCAGACTGTACCTCACTCAACCCTATGTACTGTAGTACCCTATACCTTACCAGTCCTTATAAGGACCTTTGTGGAACAAGTAGGTTGTGTGTGAGTGATTAGCAGACTGTACATCAGTCCCTATACCGATGAAGGACTGCTGCAGTATAGGGCAGCGGTCAGCAGTAGTGCACCTCAACCCTATGTATTGTGGACCTATACCAGTCCTTATAAAATGGCAGACTGTACCTCACTCAACCCTATGTACTGCAGCATCCTAGACAGACCAAGTTACCAGTCCTTATAAGGACCTTTGTGGAACAAGTAGGTTGTGTGTGAGTGATTAGCAGACTGTACGTCAGTCCCTATACCAATGAAGGACTGCTGCAGTATAGGGAAGCGGTCAGCAGTAGTGCACCTCAACCCTATGTATTGTGGACCTATACCAGTCCTTATAGAATGGCAGACTGTACCTCACTCAACCCTATGTACTGTAGTACCCTAAACCTTACCAGTCCTTATAAGGACCTTTGTGGAACAAGTAGGTTGTGTGTGAGTGATTAGCAGACTGTACGTCAGTCCCTATACCGATGAAGGACTGCTGCAGTATAGGGCAGCGGTCAGCAGTAGTGCACCTCAACCCTATGTATTGTGGACCGATACCAGTCCTTATAGAATGGCAGACTGTACCTCACTCAACCCTATGTACTATAGCACCCTACACCAGGTTATTACCAGTCCTTATAAGGAGCTTTGTGGAACAAGTAGGTTGTGAATGATTAGCAGACTGCAGCAGAAGGGCAGCAGTCAAGTATAATATTCTTATGCCATTGGATAAAAGTAGGACCCAAAGCCCAGTGATAGGTTTGCAGTTGGAAGTAGTGGAACGTATGAAATATCTGGGGATATACATACAAAGAGATCCTAATAAATATATAAGTGATAATGTTGTTCCATTAATAGCTAAATTCAAAAATAAAATCGAAATTTGGAAAAGACTCCCATTATCGACTGCAGGGAGATGTAATTTGATTAAAATGGTATGGATGCCGCAGTTATTGTATGTGTTACACAACTCCCCGATATGGGTAGATATAAGGTGGTTTAGGAAAATGGAGGTATTATTTCGTGAACTTATATGGAGAGGGGGAGTATCAAGGATTGCCTTACAAACTTTGCAATCACCATCAAGAAAAGGAGGAATGGCAGTTCCACATCCAAGGAGCTACTTTTTAGCTGCTCAACTGCAACACTTGGGAATGAGTGAGGAGATAGGCGGCGGAACTAACAGGGCCCTAATGCTAACGGAGATACCCCATGAGAATATGGTAGAAGCTCTGGAGGCAAATTAATTTCCCCCAAAAAAAAATACCTACAATAAAATTAGTAGTAAAAGTGTGGAAGGCAGTTAAGGCGATTAAAGGTCTGGGAGGCTTAACTCAATATACCCCTTTGTGGGATAACCGGAACCTGCAGGAAATGGTAGAAATAGGGGATATAAAGAATGGGAAGTAAAGGGGATAGATAAACTGGCCCAGTTATATACAGGAAAAATATTAAAAACATTTAGTGCTTTAAGATCAGAGTTTGATATATCAAAACAATCATTTTATAAATACCTTCAAATTAGACACGCTCTAGGGAAACAATTTAATATGCAAGGTCCAGTGTGGAATAACTCCCCTATTTTTAGCAGATTAAACACTCCAGAAAGGACAAAAGGATTTATAGCGGATGTATATCCAGCTATATGTGAAGGAAGTATAGAAAGTCCAGAAAGGTTTAAATGTAGAAGGAAATGGGAGGAGGAATTTGGAACCTTTACGGATGAACAGTGGATGAAAATACTGGAGGATGGTTACTCAATTTCAGTTTCGCCTGCTCAGAAGATGTCACATTTAATGCTGCTACATAGAGCCTATTATACACCAAAAAGACTGTTCAGTTTTGGATGCAGAGTAGATGATAAATGCCCTAGATGTCAAGAGTCTGGAGACCTGGCACACATGTTCTGGCGATGCCCAAAATTGTTTCGCTACTGGTCAGAGATTGTTACTTTTTTGAATGAAACATTTAGAGTGGCGATCAAGGGGGATCCCAGGATATGTGTGCTTGGC
This sequence comes from Lithobates pipiens, assembly GCF_037356315.1. NCBI lineage: Eukaryota > Metazoa > Chordata > Amphibia > Anura > Ranidae > Lithobates > Lithobates pipiens. The sequence continues at coordinate 1,416,175 of NW_027507890.1, read as the reverse complement.
CTGGGAGAAGCAATAGGAAGATCTCGATGTACAAATAAAGCAATACTGAGGTGTTTGTTTCAGGCAAGAAAAATGTTAGCTCAAAGATGGCAAGCAAAAAATGCCCCTTTAGTAGCTGATTGGCAGCTAGCAATTATGGAAACAATATGGAAAGAGAGGGTGATATATTTAAGGAGAGGAAATGTTAGAGAATTTAAAAAGATGTGGAAACCCTGGTTGGATAGAATGAGATATCCAGTATGAGGTAAGGGAGAGGAGGAAGATGGGTAGAGAAAGAGGAGGGAAAAGGGGAAGGAAGAATATTTGAGCAGTGAGTGAAAAGGGGGGTTAGATAGAAGAATGACTGACATATTATGGATAGGAACGATTTTTAAGGGTTTTACTATGTTTTATAGAATTATTGTATTTGTGAGGGTAAAATAAGTGTTATACTTGTTATAGAGAATGTTTCTCTTGCCTTTATTATGTAAAATATTGATGAAAATAAATAAAGATTATGAAATTTAAAAAAAAAAGTATAATATTCTTTCTATATTTGGAAGAAAGAATATTATACGTGTACAAGCCTATTACCATACCACTGATACCAGTCCTGAAAAGAACCTTTGTGGACCTAATATAGTAACAGCTACTGATTAAACTGACCCTCACAGCCTCACACACTGCTTCCTGCCTGTCCCTATATAAACTGACAAAACAGAGGCTACTGGAACAATAACTGGAATAGCACTTTTGTGGACCTGATAGTAACAGCTAATGACTAAACTGACTGTCCCTACAGCAGACACACCGTCCTGTCCCTTTCTCTAAACTGACAAAAGACACTCAGGCTTCTGCAACAATCAGTAGCACAGCAAACCTATATACACCTAACAACTATACCAGTCCTGAAAAGAACTTTTGTGTACCAAATAGCTAGCGATTTGGGTCACTGCAATCTCTCCCTGCTCCACACAGCAACCTCTCCCTATAGTGACAGAAGAAAGAATGTAAAATGGCCGCCGGATCGGGTCTATTTATAAGTTAGGGGGAATGTCCAAGTGTCCATGTGCTGTAATGTCTCAATTGGCTGTCCTGTACCCTATGATGGATGTGTCATCATAGGTCAAAGTTCTTTTACACAGTAAACACGGAAGTCCGCTGGGCGAATGGCGCCAATAGTCCGCCGAACGGGGCGGACCGCGAACAGCCGAAATTCGCCACGAAACGACTGCCGGGCGAACCGTTCGGCCATCACTAGTGAAGACAATATCAGACATGAGTATGTACAAACTGTGCTGATATTGCTTTCATCAGATGGGGTGTCACCCCTGGAAAAGCCAAATTTGAAAAATTTGGAAGATGCACACACATTGAGAATCAAAAAGTGGCCAGTTTCCTCCTGATCACATGCCTAATGTCAACATGTGCTATCTCCCATCATGGGGTATCAATGTACATGTTTTGGGGGTGCAACCCCTTCATCTCAGCCACTTTAGTAGTAAGGAAGGGGTTACACCCACAAAAAACGTACATTGATCCCCCATGATGGGAGATAGTACATGTTGCCACACTGTGTGCATCTTCCAAATTTGGCTTTTTTGAAAAATATAAAACTTTTTCGGAAAAATATAAAACTTTTTCGGAAAAATAAAAAACTATGCTAGCTAGTTTGGGGTGTTTCAGACTCTCCCCAAAACATCAATGATGTTCTTCATTTTCTGTTTAACATCATTGATGTTTTTCTGTGTATTCTCTAAATCGCGATTGCACCCCATTATCTCCCCAATGAGGATCTGGGCACTTTCACTGGTAAAATGTGATTCTTCTTCCACATCACCTAAAAAAAAAAAACACACCATGTAATATAAATATGCAGACATACATTGATTAGCTTACCGGAAGCTGTGGTCTCCGACACTCACTTGTTGTGGTGACAATTTGGCCAACTTCAACAATCTCTCCTTCCTCCTCCTCCTCTGCTTCTGGTGTTAGTATTTCCCCTTCTTTGGGAGGTGTGGGGTCCCTGGTGTCCTCAGACGTCCAGAGTCTTCTCTCCCCTATGAGAATTTAAAAAAGGAATACTTAGCATACAGAGGAGAGAAATAGGAACATGAAACATTGCTTGGAAGTGTCGTACAATTGTGTTTTTGGCAGAGTTCAAAGGTGAAAACATAATTTTTGACACTTTCGAAAGCTGGAATACTTACCTGTAGTGTGAACAAATGTAGCGAAGTGCAATTTGGCAAAACATGGTTTTTGGAGTGGGCTAACGAACGATGTTTAGTACGAACGAATGAACTCATGAACATGAAAGTGGCCATTTTAAACTGTACAACATTAAATCAAAGCACATGTATGCAAGCAATAATAATAATATGAACACACGACAACTACTTACTTTTTTTTTTTGATGAACTCACTTGATCCTTCTGTACTGATCAGCCCTTTCAGGTCTGACCAGCATTTTCTCAGTTGATCCTTGGATCGTCGTACCCCAGAATTCTTCTGAAGACTTTTCACAACTTTAGTCATGATCTTGGCCTTTCTGATATTTGGGTTTGGGTAAGGTCCATACTTCCCATCATAGTTGTTCCTCTTCAATATGTCCACCATCTCCAACATCTCTCCAAAAGACATATTTGAGACCTTAAATCTTCTCCTCCAGGATCGGGACGTTTCAGGCTCCGGGCTTTCCTCACTCTCCTCCTCGTTAGTGGAACTATTATTAGTGCGCACCTGCTGTGTCTCCGCCATGTGCTTTCCCCACTGCGCCGAAAGAGAAGGGGTGGGGAATAGTCTAGAAAGAACATCAGGGGCGGACGGAGTTTCACGCATGCACACTGTATATAAAACGCAACATACGCGTGTCGTACGTATGATCTGTGAACAGAGGGAGAAGCTGGCGCGCCGATCGTGCAAATGAAGGTACAATTTTTAACTTGGTACATCACTAGCCTATACTGCTTCTAGATTGAGGCCTGCATTGGGACAAGATTTTGGTCGAGTTTAGCCTGACATTAGGGTTTGTCTTGTGTTGTGTCTTGCAGAGATTATGGATGGGTTTAATGACCACAGTTTCCTCCCTCTGTTCATCGATATGTACAGGGAGCTGCCCTGCCTGTGGCAATCTACGCATCCACATTACAGTAACAAATTAAAGAGGCAGGCAGCGATGGAGAAACTGGTTGAGTTTGTGAAGCCGGTGGTCCCCAGGGCTGACATCAACTATTTAAGAACGAAAATTGGTGGCCTCAGGAGTACATATCTGAGGGAGCAAAAGAAGGTGCTGAAGTCCATGCAAACTGAAGCTGCAGCAGATGAGGTTTATGTCCTCAGGTATTATGACAGGATGCATTTTCTGTCAGATTAGGCTGAGGTCAGGAAATCCCTCTCTACCCTTCCTTCCACGCATCCTTCTATGCTACATTCCACACCTGCTGAGTCATCCGACGCCCAAACTGGGCCTTCCACTCAGGAAGAACTGGAGGAGCCCAACTTGAGCCAGGTATAGTATTATTCTACATATTTTGGGAGTAAAAATGAATGATGTTAACTTGATTTTTGCTCTCTAATTGCTGATTTTAGAAAGTGTTTCACATATCAATAGACAGTAGTGGCCAAAACCTTTGGGCCAAGAATGAAAAATGCTGGGCTCAGAATGATAGTCTTTTTTATTTGTTAACAATTTGCAACTGTCTTGAGCTGAAAATTGTGCGTGTGTTTGATGAAACAAAAACTAAAACTATGTCCCTTTTTCATACACAGGAAGACCTCAGCCAGGAAGAGGAGGGTGTGGAATGCAGCAGCCAGGAGATGGCTGTGGAAAGTGGCAGCCAGGAGGAGGCAGGGGTAAGCGGCAGCCAAGCGGTGGGCAGGCGGAGGAGCCTGACTGAATCACAGGTCCCTCACCTCCACCTTCCACACAAAAGGGCCACAAAGGGGGGGAATGTGGAGGAGTCGGCTCTGAAGCTCATTGGGAGGCTTCAGCGGCCCTCAAAGCCACCCCCACATATCAAGAGGCCTTTGTCTCCTTGGCTGCCTACAAACTCCAGCAAATGGAGGAGGGGCAACAGATCTTGTGTGAGGAGCTAATTATCCACACCCTCAACAAGGGGCTGTTGGGCCAAATCACACAAGCAACACACTTGTGTGATTTGGCCCATGCCCCTCCTTCTCCTCCTCCTTCTGCCACACCTCCAGCACCACAGCCACAGCCTGGAAGGAAGCATGGAAGGAAGACCAGAGTGTGATAACCTGGGTTCAGTCTGGTCTGACAGAAGATGCAGCCTCTTGTAGGACCACAGCCTGGGAACATAGATCTTCTGCTGCTGTTCTGAGTTTCTTGGACTTCAGGACCAGACTGCTCTCCCTCAGATATGTACTCCTCAGGCCACCAATTTTTGCATTTAAATAGTTGATGTGTGCCCTGGGGGCCAAAGGCTTCACTAATCTCCCCAGTTTCTTCAGTGCTGCCTCCCTCTTTATTTGTTACTGACACCTAAATAAAGTTTTTTTTTGGTTGAAGAAATACTTGCCTATGTGTTTTACTTCAAAAAGGACAGTTTATTTGTGAGTAGGCAGGTACATTTCAAAAATACAAAGTCAAATGAATAACAAGGGGCACCAACACCAAACAACCTCCTCTAGATTAAAAAAGAAAACAAAAAATGAAAAAGATAACAATGGTGTTGTGGAAAGTTGATACACAAAACACACCAAAAAAATGCAAAGATGAGCAAACTGTCAAAAAAGGAGATGTTGATTAAAAAAACCAACCACAAAATTATAAAAAAAAAAAAAAAGATTGGGGAAATGTGATGAGTTAAAATATTGTATTGATGAAATGAGTAAAAAGAATAAAGAAAAAGGTTTGGGAGAAGTGTGTGTGAATTAGGGATGAGCCGAACACCCCCCCCCCCCCCCCCCCCGGTTCGGTTCACACCAGAACTTTCGAACCGACCCCAAATTCGTACAAACGTTAGAACCCCATTGAAGTCTATGGGACTCAAACGTCCGAAATTAAAAGTGCTAATTTTAACTGTTAATATGCAAGATACTGTCCTAAAAAGGGTTTGGGGACCTGCCTCCTGCCCCAGGGGACATGGGTCAATGCAAAAAAAAGTTTTAAAAACAGCCGTTTTGGTGGGAGCACTGATTTTAATGACGATCAAAGTGAAACAAAAAAGTGAAATATTCCTTTAAATATCATGCCTGGGGGGTGTCTATAGTATGCCTGTGAAGTGCCACGTGTTTCCCGTGCTTAGAACAGTCCCTGCACAAAATGACATTTAACGGAAATAACGTCATTTAAAACTGCTTGCGGTTTTAATGTCATATCTGGTTCCTGCAATATGGTTGAAAATCATTGAGAAAAATGGCATGGGTAGCCTTCCCTGCCCATTACCAGCCCCTTTGGGTCTTGTACGGATATTAAGGGGAACCCAGTACCCATATTAAAAAAAGGAAATACGTGTGGCCCCCAGGCCCTATATACTCAGAACAGCAGTATACAGGTGGTGCAAACAAGACAGGGACTGTGTAGGTTTGTTGTGTTAAGTAGAATCTGTTTGTAATTTTCAACTGGTACATTTTTAAAGTGTAGCTCCAGTCAAAAAATCATTTTTAAGCTTTTTGGAAAACATAGGGAAGGGTTATCACCCCTGTATAATTTGTTTTGCCGTCCGTCTTTTTTCATCTCACTTGCTGTTGTCTCCTTCCGTTTGCAAGTAGGAGATGTTTGTAAGTTGGATGTTTGAAAGTAGGGGCCTGCCCTATATGCTCTGCAGAAATGGCGGAACAAGGTGTTGGTTTTGCCACAACATTGAAAGCCCTCAAAGTGACTCTTGGTGGGCGCTGGAGCGCCCTGCTGTGAACGATTATATCAAGAATTGTAATTACATGCCATTGTTGAACAGTGGTAGAAAAATTGACCTTTGGTGGTTGTGGTGCTGGTGCCACAACACTAAGTCCTCACAGTTACTCTGGGTGGGCACAGGAACGGGCCCTCCTGTGAAATATTATATCAAGAATTGTAATTACATGCCCCTGTTAAACAGGGGCTGAAAAATTGGGCTGCTGGCACTGGTGCTGGTGGCACGACACTGCAACCTCTCCCATATACTCTAGTTGTAGTGCAGGAATGAGCCCCGCTGCAAAGCATTGCATCAAAAATTGTAATTAAACGCCCCTGTTAAACAGGGGCAGAAAAATTGGGCATTAGGCACTGGTACTGGTGCCACGACACTGCAACCTCTCCCATACACTCTAGTTGTAGTGCAGGAATGAGCCCTGCTGCAAAGCATTGCATCAAAAATTGTAATTAAATGCCCCTGTTAAACAGGGGCAGAAAAATTGGGCCTTAGGCACTGGTACTGGTGCCACGACACTGAAACCTCTCCCATACACTCTAGTTGTAGTGCAGGAATGAGCCCTGCTGCAAAGCATTGCATCAAAAATTGTAATTAAACGCCCCTGTTAAACAGGGGCAGAAAAATTGGGCTGGTGGCACCACCCAGAACCAAAAATGTTCTTCCAACATATCAGCGGAGGAGTAATAGGATAGACAATCAACATAACAGGACAGTCACTCAGCATCAGCATAGGCAGTCTTGAAGGGATGTGATATTTCTAAAAAAATTATTCGGTTACATCAGCTGCAGGTGCTTGGTAGCTGTGGGTGATCCAAGACTGATTCATCTTGATAAAAGTCAGTCGATCAACTGAGTCGGTGGACAGGCGCACCCTGCGATCGGTAACAAAGCCACCAGCAGCACTGAAGGTGCGTTCCGAAAGAGCGCTGGATGCAGGACAGGCCAGTAGCTCAATTGCATACTGTGCAAGCTCTGGCCAGTGATCCATCCTCAAGACCCAGTAAGCCAGAGGATTTTCGGTGGGAAAGGTGTCTAAGTCTGACCTTGCCCCTAGGTATTCCTGCACCATGTAAATCAGACGCTGGCGATGGTTGCTGGAACCGATCATACCTTGGGGCTGCGGAGTAAAAAATTGTCTGAAAGCATCGGTCAGACGGCCACCTTCTCCACCGCTCCTTCTGACCGATGCCTCAGCAACACCTTGTCCAGGACCAGGAGTTTGTAACCTCCCAGTCTCTGGGAACGCGTTGCACAGACCTTTCTGCAAGGCCTCCCAGAGATGTCTCATCCTCTGCTCCCTCTGCGATGCCAAGATAAGGTCGGCAACCTTACCCTTGTACCGTGAATCAAGGAGAGTGGCCAGCCAGTAATGGTCCCTCTCCTTGATTCGAAGAATACGAGGATCCTTCTGCAGGCTTTGCAGGATCAGGGAGGCCATGCAGCGTAGGTTAGCTGAGGCATTCGGTCCGGGGTCCTCTGGGTCACTAAGGACAACATGATCTGCAGTAGGGATGAGCCGAACACCCCCCGGTTCGGTTTCGCACCAGAACTTGCGAACGACCCCCGCGTTCGGTACGAACGTCAGAACCCCATTGAAGTCTATGGGACTCGAACGTTCGAATTGGAAAGTGCTCATTTTAACGGCTAATATGCAAGATAGTGTCCTAAAAAGGGTTTGGGGACCTGCCTCCTGCCTCAGGGGACATGGGTCACTGCAAAAAAAAGTTTTAAAAACTGCCGTTTTGGCGGGAGCACTGATTTTAATGACGATTAAAGTGAAAAAAAAAAAGTGAAATATTCCTTTTGGTGCCTGGGGGGTGTCTGTAGTATGCCTGTGAAGTGCCACGTGTTTCCCGTGTTTAGAACAGTCCCTGCACAAAATGACATTAAACGGAAATAACACCATTTAAAACTGCTTGCGGTTTTAATGTTATATCTGGTTCCTGCAATATGGTTGAAAATCATTCAGAAAAATGGCATGGGTAGCCCTCCCTGCCCATTACCAGCCTATTTGGGTCTTGTACGCATATTAAGGGGAACCCCGTACCCATATTAAAAAAAGGAAATGCGTGTGGCCCTCAGGCCCTATATACTCAGAACAGCAGTATACAGGCGGTGCAAACAAGACAGGGACTGTGTAGGTTTGTTGTGTTAAGTTGAATCTGTTTGTCATTTTCAACCGGTACATTTTTAAAGTGTAGCTCCAGTCAAAAAAACTATCTTTAAGCTTTTTGGAAAACATAGGGAAGGGTTATCACCCCTGTATAATTTGTTTTGTCGTCCATCTTTTTTCATCTCACTTGCTGCTGTCTCCTTGCGTTTGCAAGTAGGAGATGTTTGTAAGTTGGATGTTTGAAAGTAGGGGCCTGCCCTATATTATAGCGGTATGTACTGGGTACAGAGCACGCAGACAGCACGCACTATCTCCTAACACTACTGACTGCAAGCTCTATTATTAACCACTTGTTAGCCCAATGTTTGCATAAAGTGAAAGATGAAGTTATGCTGAGTAAATAGATATCAAACATGTCACTCTTCAAAATTGCACATGCCCTTGGAATGGGGCCAAACGTCGCTACTTAAAAAAATCCCCATAGGCGACGCTTTAATTTTTTTTTTACTGGTTACATGTTTTGAGTTGCAGAGGAGGTCTAGGACTAGAATTATTGCTCTCACTCTAACATTCTCGGCGATACCTCACATGTGTGGCACATGCGAGCACATGGGGCGCTTTAATTTTTATTTTATTTTTTTATTGTTCATTTTACTTTATTTATTTTAGTTTGACATTTTTTTCCCCAAAAATATATTTTTGATCACTTTTATTCCTATTACAAGAAATGTAAACATCCCTTGTAATAAGAATATGGGGTGACAGGTCCTCTTTACAGTGAAATCTGGGGGGTCAATATGACCCCACATCTCACCTCTAGGCTGGGAAGCCTGAAATAAAAAATAAAAAAAAGAGTCTGGCTTTGATCGTACTGGCGAGTTGGTAGAAGCACCGGAGGGCGGTGAGGGGTGGGGGGCGTCTATGGCTGGGTATTTCAGGGTATCACCGAGTATGGCTGGGTATCTCTGAGTATGGCTGGGTATGGCAATTTATGGCAGGGTATTACAGAGTATTGGCGGGGTACTACAGAGTAATGGCAGGGTACTGCAGAGTATTGGGGGGTACTACAGAGTAATGGCAGGGTACTGCAGAGTATTGGGGGTACTGCAGAGTAATGGCGGGTACTGCAGAGTATTGGGGGGTACTGCAGAGTAATGGGGGTTACTGCAGAGTAATGGGGGGTACTGCAGAGTAATGGCAGGGTACTGCACTGCAGAGTACGGGCAGGGTACTGCACTGCAGAGTAATGGTGGGGTACTGCAGAGTAATAGCAGGGTACTGCAGAGTATTGGGAGGTACTACAGAGTAATGGCAGGGTACTGCAGAGTATTGGGGGTACTGCAGAGTAATGGCGGGTACTGCAGAGTATTGGGGGGTACTACAGAGTAATAGCAGGGTACTGCAGAGTATTGGGGGTACTGCAGAGTAATGGCGGGTACTGCAGAGTAATGGCGGGTACTGCAGAGTATTGGGGGTACTGCAGAGTAATGGGGGTTACTGCAGAGTAATGGGGGGTACTGCAGAGTAATGGCAGGGTACTGCACTGCAGAGTAATGGCAGGGTACTGCACTGCAGAGTAATGGCGGGGTACTGCAGAGTAATGGCAGGGTACTGCAGAGTATGCACTGGTATTGCAGAGTATTGGCAGGGAATTGAGGGGTTAAATTCGGTGAGCAGCGATGTGGGCACTGCAGATGCAGCCCACATCGCTGCTGACACCGATCTCTTTCCCCTCCGCTGTACCGATCGGTACAGAGAGGGGAGGGAGGAACAGGCGTCATAACATGACGCCGGTTTGTTTCCAAGTGATCACTCCGTCATTTGACGGAGCAATCACGTGGTAAACGGCCGCTATGAGCGGCCGTTTACCGTGATCCGTGATGCGACCTGGCGGTCACGGATGCTCTCGAGTGCGCACACCTCGGGGCACGCGAGAGCAGAATTCTGGGAGGCCGTTAATTAACGGCCTCTCAGAGTTAAACAACCCCCCTGAAGCCGTTAATCGGCAATGGGCAGTTGTTAAGTGGTTAAAGCTAGATCACTAGCTATATAGGTGAGGTGAATATAGTGGTGTATACTGCAGTCAGGGCACAGACAACAACCACTACACAGCAGCAAGATAGGAAATCAGCCCAAAACGATTGGTGTGTACGGTGTTGAAGGTACACAGAACACCCACTGCTTCAGATGCTAAGTAACACACTACACGAGGCCGCCTCAAAGGCGGCCTTATATAGTGTGGGGCGTGCACTACACAGCCTGAGCTATGATTGGCCACAGGCAGGATGCCTGTGGCCAATCATGGCTCTCCTCGCTGCCGGCGCTGCGATTGGCCAAGCATGCGGGGTCACAGTGCATGCTTGGCCAATCATGGGGCAGCAATGCACTGCGCCACCGCAGTGCATTATGGTCCGCGCGCGCGTCACTCGAATTTTGACGCGAACGGCCCAAACGTTCGGAATTCGCCGAACAGCCGAACAGCCAATGTTCGAGTCGAACGTACGTTCGACTCGAACACGAAGCTCATCCCTAATCTGCAGCTACCTCCTCCCAGCCACGTACAAGTCCACAGGTTTTTTGGGACTGTAAATCATCCCTACAAGAGTGCCAGTGCCAGCCTCCCCCTCCATGCTGACACAATCATCCTCCTCCTCCTCCTCCTCCTCATCCTCTTCCTGTGTGATGGGTGGCACAGCAGGAACACTGTCTGGATAACACCTCGGGGCACGCGAGAGCAGAATTCTGGGAGGCCGTTAATTAACGGCCTCTCAGAGTTAAACAACCCCCCTGAAGCCGTTAATCGGCAATGGGCAGTTGTTAAGTGGTTAAAGCTAGATCACTAGCTATATAGGTGAGGTGAATATAGTGGTGTATACTGCAGTCAGGGCACAGACAACAACCACTACACAGCAGCAAGATAGGAAATCAGCCCAAAACGATTGGTGTGTACTGTGTTGAAGGTACACAGAACACCCACTGCTTCAGATGCTAAGTAACACACTACACGAGGCCGCCTCAAAGGCGGCCTTATATAGTGTGGGGCGTGCACTACACAGCCTGAGCTATGATTGGCCACAGGCACAATCATGGCTCTCCTCGCTGCCGTCGCTGCGATTGGCCAAGCATGCGGGGTCACAGTGCATGCTTGGCCAATCATGGGGCAGCAATGCACTGCGCCACCGCAGTGCATTGTGGTCTGCGCGCGCGTCACTCGAATTTTGACGCGAACGGCCCAAACGTTCGGAATTCGCCGAACGGCCGAACAGCCAATGTTCGAGTCGAACGTACGTTCGACTCGAACACGAAGCTCATCCCTAATCTGCAGCTACCTCCTCCCAGCCACGTACAAGTCCACAGGTTTTTTGGGACTGTAAATCATCCCTACAAGAGTGCCAGTGCCAGCCTCCCCCTCCATGCTGACACAATCATCCTCCTCCTCCTCCTCCTCCTCATCCTCTTCCTGTGTGATGGGTGGCACAGCAGGAACACTGTCTGGATAAAGGGGGCCTTGAGAGGCAAGGAAGTCCTCCTCTTCCTGCCTCTGTTCTGCCTCAAGTGCCCAGTCCATTATTCTATGCAGCGTATGCTCCAAGAGGTGGACAAGAGTTACAGTGTCACTGATGCATGCACTGTCAATGCTCACCATCATTGTGGCCTCCTCAAACGGTGACAGGACAGTGCATGCATCCCTGATCATGCCCCACTGGCGTGGTGAGAAAAAACCGAGCTCCCCTGACCCTGTCCTGGTGCCGTAGTCACACAGGTACTCATTGATGGCCCTCTGCTGCGTGTGCAGCTGCTGCAGCATGGGCAACGTTGAGTTCCACCTGGTGGGCATGTCACATATAAGGCGGTTCTTGGGCAGGTTCAACTCCTTTTGGAGCTCAGCCAGCCGAGCACAGGCCTTAAATGATTGGCGGAAATGCACACAGATTTTCCTGGCCTGCTTCAGGACATCCTGTAAGCCCGGGTACCTGCCCAAGAACCGCTGCACCACCAGGTTAAGGACGTGAGCCACACAGGGCACATGGGTCAGTTGTCCCTGTCGGAGGGCGGAGAGGAGGTTGGTGCCATTGTCGCAAACCACCATTCCTGGCTTAAGCTGGCGTGGCGTCAAGCTCTCGGCCTGCCCCTGCAGAGCTGACAAAACTCCCCCAAACAAACCAGCGCGAGCACGGCATGGCATCGTTTTGCCAGTGTACTTGCGTAGCCCCTGGAACGCCTACAGAGCACCGCTGGTTCTGAGGACAGAGCACTGGAAGAGGCCATGGAGGAAGAAGAAAAGGAGGGGGTGGAGGAGAGAGGTGTGTCACGACCAATAGTAACATTTTGGAGGCGTGGTGGCGGAACAACCTCCAACACTACTGCACCTTGACCTGCATCCTTTCCAGCTGCCAGAAGAGTGACCCAATGGGCAGTGAAAGACAGGTAACGTCCCTGTCCATGCCTGCTGGACCATGAGTCAGCGGTAATATGCACCTTACCGCTGACCGCCCTGTCCAGCGAGGCAAGGACATTGCCTTCCACATGCCGGTAGAGAGCCGGAATCGCCTTCCGTGAGAAAAAGTGGCGTTTGGGGACCTGCCACTGAGGAACCGCACATTGTACAAACTCACGGAAGGGGGGCGAGTCTACCAACTGAAAAGGCAGCAGTTGAAGTGCTAGCAATTTAGCCAAGCTAGCATTCAACCACTGGGCATGTGGATGGCTGGGAGTGAACTTCTTTCACCGGTCCAGCAGCTGGGGCAGGGACATTTGCCTGCTATAATCGGACGTGGGTGTACTGCTAGCAGAGTGCCCGGAAGCACTTGGCTGTGACACACCTAATTCTACACCTTCATTCCTCTCAGAGCAGGTTTCAGAGAGGACTGAAAGTCTAGTGGGGTTGGAGATCCCAGCTGATGAGGAGGAAGGAGAGGTCCGCTTTGTTCTTTGGTGTGGGTCTTTGAGGTACGCTTGCCAACGAGCTGCATGGCAGGTCAACATATGTCTGGTCAAGCATGTGGTGCCCAAGCGGCTGATGTTTTGGCCACGCGAGATACGCTTGAGACATATGTTGCAAATAGCAGCGGTGCAATCTGATGCACTCATCTCAAAAAAGGCCCACACCAAAGAACTTTTAGAATAACGCGCAGAGGCAGCGCCCTGCACAGGCGGAGCTCTGCGGTGTGATTCAGTTGGTGTGCTGCCCCTACGCTGGCCCCCGGAGGGCATCCTGCCTCGTTGGACATGTGCCTCCTCCTCCTCCTCCTCTCTCCTACCAGGCACCCACGTGGAGTCAGTGCCCTCATCATCCCCTCCCTCTTCATCGCTGGAGCAAACCTGGCAGTATGCTGCAGCTTGTGGAACATGACTGCCAGATTGCTGCCCTTCTTGAGCATCCCCTCTCTCTGCATTCACGCTACTGCCTTCCTCTAGCTGAGTATCATCATCAGAGCCTACAAAACACTGGGCATCCTCCTGGAGCATGTACCCAACACTGTGCTCAAAGAGTTCAGGAGACTCCTCAGGAGGACGTGGTGGGTCTAGGGAAGGAGTCACTGATGATGACATTGAGAGGAGGGAAGATGATGCGTTGGCAGCTGCTTTGCTAGTACCCTGAGCCTGCGTGAGAGAGGATGAGGAGTATGAAGAGGGCTTGGTCATCCACTCTACCAAGTCGTTGGCATGTTGCGGCTCAACATGTCCAGCTGCCGAAAAGAAGGACAAGCGTGTCCCATGGCCACGTGCTGATGATGACGATGAACCGCGTCCACGACTAGCACTGTTGTCTCTAGACACAGAGCCTGCTTGCCCTCTTTTATCGGCTCGCGCCTGTCTGCCTCTCCTTGCTGGCCTTCCAGACATGGTAATGGCCTGAAGGGAGTTGGGAAAACCAGCAATTGGGTAGTGTATATTGTGCTGGAGGCACGCACAACACCCACTAACTCCTGCAGATGGCTCAATTAGAGAAGAGCTATGTAGGTGGATATAACGGTGTATACTGGGTTCAGAGCACGCAGACAGCATGCACAATCTCCTACAACTGACTGCAAGCTCTATTTAAAACGAGCAAGATAGCTAGCTATATAGATGGATATAGCGGTGTATACTGGGTTCAGAGCACGCAGACAGCATGCACAATCTCCTACAACTGACTGCAAGCTCTATTTAAAAAGAGCAAGATAGTTAGCTATATAGGTGGAGATTTTTATTAAAATAAAACTGCTACTGATTTACATAATCAGAAACTTAAGAGAGACTCATACTTGAGCAAAAAAGGAACAAGAGAACTCATACAAATGTTTTTTAGACAGACAGACAGAAACTATTCAAAACTGCCCCCTCATAACGATGGTAGAGTCCATTCCAAAAAAAAAAAAAAAGCCCCATGATCGTCTGGACTACTTATAAGAAACCAGAAGAACAGAAGCCTATCCAAACAAACCCCAATCATTACTCTAACTATGTACATTTATATTACATACCCCCTATAGGCAGGAACATAACGAAACTGACGGTGCATACCATGTTTTTAAAATTAAGTTGCCCAAAAGCTAAAAAAAAGGAGGGTGAAAGGACAGACAGACCCCCACCTAAGGAAAAGAAGGGGGAGATCATCAAGGCGGCCGGAAAGAGAACCCTCTCCACAACCTAGCACACCTTTCCCTACCCATTCTTTCCCCCTCAAGAAACCTCACCTTACCCAATTCCCGAACGATGTCACCCGCCACCTCATGCATAGGCAGGAACTTGCCCCTAGTGGATACTAAACACTGAGCGTGCCAAGTGTAATAAAGGTATAGCGATACCCTCACTTAAGAGGGCCGCAAGTTTGGTTTGGGTCCTGAGCACAGCTCCGCCAACCCCCCGGCAATCTGCACTACCCACTCTGGCACAGTTAGTATCTAGCAATACACATTAAATCACTTACCGTATACTCTAAATATGTGTGTGCGTGGGTAACTCAAGCTCATAGACAATCTTTGAAAGTATATAACTGACTTTACTTGTTGTTTTATAAAAGGAATAACATGAATCAAACATTTGGATTGCAACACATAATCAGGTCCCTGCAGTAACCAGTAATAAAGATAAACAGAGTAATCAGCATAATAAAGTATTGCTATGCAACTCTAACGCTGCCCTTTTTCAGCTACTTCCCTGCATGGGTAAACTAACACCCAACACTATCTACCTATGCAGTCAGGCCTGACTGATCTAGATGGAAGTCCAGTAAAACAATATTCGCTAGCAATCTTTCGGTGGTGCACTTGAAGAACAACTTTGTAATCCAAACGAATAATAAAGATAAAGCATCTGTCTTTAAACAGCTCTCACCACCCGGACAAGTCCAAGTCCGGTTTCTCTGCCTTTTCGTCTAGGAACAGGAATCCACCGACCTCCGAGTCTTCAATCCTTCTGGTGTACTGCAGCAAGGAATGAGAAAATGTCTCTCAGGTGCAACTAGGCTGGCAGAGAGCTCTTTGGAAAAGAGCACAAGGCCCAGGCTTCAGGCCTTGTGCCTCAGCAGTTCAGCACAGATCTCCTCTTGCTAGGAGAGGGGGGGTGTCCAAAGAGAGCGAACTAGGCCTCTCCCCCTCCTTATATGCCCTCCCCCATAAGTCTCTGGGGCATAACTCAAAACATCCTGGGAACCAGCGGGGTTCTGGGAACAGTAGTTTTATAGTCCTTAAAGAGACCCCGCTACACACTCCCCCCACTTAAAATCTTTGGTCCCCAAAGATAAACTTTTAACACATATCCTGTACCAATTTTGAAAGTGCTGGGTATGATGTTGGTACAGGGAATTTCCACCAGAACTCAGAGGTGGGATTCCCTGTCCCACAGGTCACACTGGCATGAGTGGCCTGCCCAACTGTGCCAGAGAGTGAGCTGGGGTTGCCCTCCACCAAATGGTCAGTGGAGGGATTAGAGCGTTCAGCACTTCTTCTAGCAGTCACAACAGAGTCCTCAGAGCTCTCCCCCATTTGAGAGTAGGTTAGCTTCTTGGGGGGTCTCACAACTCGGCAAGCTCTCTGTTCTCTTGGGACTTCAGGCTCTGGTGCCACAGGCTCTACTTCAGGAACATATTCTGACAGCATCACTGGTTCTGGAACAGCGGTTCCTTCCTCTTCTGAGTATATGCTAGGGATATCTTCCCAGCCTTCAGGCACACCACTAGATGGAATGAACTCTGTAGCTTCTGGGTTCAGTGTCCCATCCTGTGTATCCTCAGTAGGTGGGAGATCTATGGCAGAATTTCCTGGAGTTGATGAAGGCCACAGCCACTCAAGCTCTCCTCTTCCACCTTCACCTCGTTGGGAATCTTGTTCATCTCTAACCCGGGAGGTCTGAGACCGAGTGCTAGGTCCCGGGGTATCCAGAATGGAACCAGATTCTGACTGCTTCAGTAAGCGGGAGCAAATGATTCCTGTGCCAAGTCTTCAAGGGCCCCACTTTCCCCTCTGGTTTTAACTTATACACAGGCAATCCAGGTAGCTTTCTGCAAATGACATAGGGCTCCGATCTCCATCTATCAGCAAGCTTGTGCTTCCCAGGGATCCCCAGATTGCGTAGCAGTACACGGTCCCCAGGCTGCAGGTCTTGCACTCGAACCTTCAGATTGAAGTTCCTCTTGTTGCGGGCCCCCCTTTGGTCCGAGGCCGCTTGAGCTCGTTCATGGGCCACTTTCAAATTGTGTCTAAATCCACATATCCCTTGTGGGAGGTAGCAGAGGCATGGTCTAGGGAAATGCCAAAGGCCAGATCCACCGGCAATCTTGCTTCCCTCCCAAACATGAGCCGGTAGGGGGAGTAACCCGTCACATCACTTGTGGTGCAGTTGTAAGCGTGCACCAAAGCTGATATGTGTTGGCTCCAGTGTTGCTTCTTCTCTGTCTCTAGAGTTCCAAGCATGTTTAGTAAGGTCCGATTAAACCTCTCAGGTTGGGCATCTCCTTGTGGATGATAAGGTGTAGTCCTGGTCTTCTCTACTCCCAATGAGTCCAGTAGGTTCCGGATCAGACGACTCTCAAAGTCCCTCCCTTGGTCCGAGTGGATTCTCTGTGGTAATCCATAGTGGACAAAGTATTTTTCCATGAGCACCTTGGCCACAGTGGAGGCCTTTTGGTCTTTGGTGGGGAAAGCCTGGGCATAACGGGTGAAATGATCGGTTACCACCAGAACATTTCCCAATCCACTTAAATCGGGTTAGAGGCAGAGAAAGTCAATGCACACCAGATCCATTGGACCCTGACTCTGTAGGTGGCCCATTGGGGCAGCTTGATGGGGTAGAGTCTTCCTCGGGATGCATCGTGCACAAGAACGGCAATATTCCTCCACTTCTGCCCTCATACAGGGCCAATAGAACCGGCTTCTGACAAGCTGGAAAGTTCTCTCCGCCCCTAGATGGCCATGCTGGTCATGTAAGGCAATTAGTACCGTCTCTCGGTGCTTCTCTGGGAGAAACAACTGCCACTTATCTTCTGAGTTATCAGAGGGGCCCCTTCGGTAGACCACTCCCTGATGTACTTGTAGCTTATCCAACTCTTTCCTCAGCAGGCGAGCCTCCTTGGAAGGGTGATGTCGAAGTCCCTCTGGATTCTCGTTCTCCAAAGCTTCAAGGACCAATCTCCCCAGGGGGTCTTCCAATTGGTCATAGCTCAGCTCCTTTCTGGACAGCTTTGGCAGGAGTTCCTCTGCTAGTTGAGTTACCCCACAGTAGGGTTGAGGGACTCCCACTGCGGTGACTCCTATCTCCTCTGCTCTGGGGCCCCCTCTTGCTTGAAACTCAGCACCCTGACAGAGTGCTCGCACTCCTTCCGGTGCTACCTGGGTCCAGTCTTCCCAGTCATTGACCATGACATGAGATCTTCGGGACAAGGCATCTGCATCCCTATTTCCAGCCCCTGGTCTGTACTTTAGACTGAAGTTGAATCCGGATAATGCAGCCAACCAGCTGTGTCCGGTTGCATCTAACTTTGCAGTAGTGAAGAGGTAGGTCAGAGGATTGTTATCTGTCTTTACGGTAAACTCCGCCCCGTAGAGATAGTCCTTCAGTTTGTCTACTACTGCCCATTTGAGGGCCAAGAACTCCAATTTATGAGTGGGGTAGTTCTTCTCCGAGGGAGTCAGGCTCCGGCTCACATAGGCCACTGGTCGCAGCTGCCCTTCATACTCTTGATAGAGTACTCCGCCTAGGCCCTCATGACTGGCATCGACATGTAGCTCATATGGTCTGGTGGGGTCGGCATAGGCCAGGACTGGGGCCGTGGTAAGGCTCCTCTTCAAGGTTCGGAAAGCCTCTTCACACCTTGGGTTCCACTGATCTTGAACCGACTCACCGGCCCTCCTAGGTCCCAAGCCATCCTCTTCTCCTTCAGTCTTGAGCAATTCGTTTAGTGGCTTGGCAATCCGGGCAAACCCATCCACAAATCTTCTATAATAGGAGCAGAACCCCAAGAAAGATCTGAGCTCTGTGACTGTTGTCGGTCTTGGCCAAGAAGTAACTGCCTCCAACTTCTCAGGGTCTGTAGCCACTCCCTTTTCAGACACTATGTGTCCCAGATAGTTCACAGAGGATTGGTAAAACCGGCACTTCTCGGGAGAAAGCTTGAGTCCCTCTTCGCTGAGTCTTCTCAACACCTTCTCCAACCTGGCCTCATGTTCTTCCAAAGTTTTCCCGAAGACAATGACATCGTCCAAGTACACAAGGACTTCTATGAGGTTCATGTCTCCAACGGTCTTCTCCATGAGGCGTTGAAAGGTAGCAGGGGCTCCAGACAGGCCCTGAGGCATTCTGTTGAATTCGAAGAATCCCACTGGGGTTATGAAGGCTGTCTTCTCTCGGTCTTCCTGGTGCATGGGGATTTGGTAGTACCCACTCTTGAGGTCCATTACACTGAACCACTTGGCACCAGCCAAACTCTGTAGGGCATCCTCTATTCTCGGTGTGGTATACTGGTCAGGGATGGTCCTCCTGTTGAGAGTCCTGTAGTCGATACAAAGCCTCAACGACCCATTCTTTTTCCTGACCACCACTATGGGGGAGGCATAGGGACTTCTATACTCCCGAATCACACCAGTCTTCTTCAACTCCGCAAGCTGCTCCCTCAGATCCTCCAGGTCAGCTAGAGGGACCCGCCTAACCCTTTCCCTGAAGGGTTTGTCTTCTTGGAAGCGGATTCGGTGGGTGGCACTCCTGGCACATCCCACATCAAACTCATCCTTTGAGAAAATCCTCTCCCATCTAGTCAGCTGGGCCTTGGCTCTCTCCTTCCAGGCTCCAGGTAGGTCCGGGTTCTCCATGGAAAGTTTCTCCCAAACATCTCCTCCTTCACCCGTTCCTTTTACTTCTGACCAGCTGACTGGGGCCACAGGACTCACCTGCCCCAACAGCATCCTGGCAGGGATCTCTATGGGTCTCTCCGTAGGGTTTCTCACACTCACTGGGACTCTTCCTCGAGCCTTCTTCAGGGCCTTGATTGAAATCACTTCCGGTATCACTTCCAGGCCTGAGTGGTCCTCCCTTGGATCGGATTCCAGCATGACAAAAGGGCCAGGCTGCTCCCAGGTAAGCTTCACCGTGGCCCTGAGGCAGGCTACCCCTCCGGGCTGCAGCACCACTCCCTCTCTCCCAAGTCTCCACACCTTCCCTATCCCCTCTCCTTGGGTCTTCTGCTCTAGGACCAACCGTTGGTAGGCTGTCTTCAGCATGGGATGGATATTGGGATCTTGATGGTTTCTCGTCTCCACTAGAGGGGTCAGAAGTCTTCGCACCAGATCCGTATTGGTCCCTATGATGAGGGACATCTTGCTGGCCCCGGGCGGTCTAGGACACACAACTGCCAGGGTGTCAAACACCTCTGTTTTCCCCGCCACAGATGGATCGAAGGTCAGCTTTATGGGCAGGTAACCATCGTAGGGGAAACTCTGAGCTCCCAGGCCCCATATCTCCAGCTCTTCTATCTTCTGTATAGGCAAATGGCTCAAGTGCCTATCATAGAAGTCTCTGTACAACAAAGTCACTTGAGCTCCAGTATCCAGGAGGGCCTTCGTGTAGACTCCTTCCACCTGGATGGAGACAGTGGGGGATGGGCCGACCAATTCTTCTGGGTAGGGCCGGGTTGAGGCCACCCTCTTCTGGGGACCCGTCTTCATCCAGTTGGTTTTAGACTTTATTCTCTTTCGAGTCTGGTATGCATTGACCCTCCCCACAGTAATGGGAGTACAAACCCGCTGAGGGATGTTATCGTTTCTTATTTGTAGACATTCCTTCTGAGGGGTCTGGTTTTCTCTCTTCCTCTTCCCTCTATTCAGTTTGGAGTTCACTGAAAGGCATGGGCACCCGGTTGACTCCCTCACCGGGGCCCTCTGGCATTTCCCGCCGGCTGGCGGTTATCTATCTTCTTCTTCTTGGGACTGGAACATCTACTGGCGAAGTGGCCACTGCCCCCGCAGTTGTAGCATAGCGTCTCTTCTCGGTCTCGAGTGGGGCTTGGTGTTGGTGTATCTGGAAACAACTCCTTCCTAGGACTTGGTTTCTCGGCTCCCCCTTGACCTTTCGCCATCATAGCAGTCCACATCTCCATCACCTGGGACATCTGTAACTTCAAAGTATCCACCTCCTTATCTCTAGCGGTAGTCATGGCCGGTGTAACTATGGCTACCGGTTGTTTGACGGACTCGGTGAGATGTTCTTCCCTTTTCTCTTCCAGTAGGGCCTCTTCCTATCTGATCATTCGGATGAGGTCAGTGTACTCCAGATTCTTCCCATCCAGTCGGGCACGCAGTGTCCATGCAATAGGATCCATGGGTTGAGCTCCCCTCAGTACCTGTTGAGCACGGGCCTCATCTACTTTTCCTGGGCTGATCCCCTTCTTTAGGATCATCCTATGCAGGATTTTATCTAAACGTCCCATGTAGTCTGATAGTTTTTCACCTTTCTTCTGGTAGCAATGCTCTAACTGATAAGCAAGCTCAGAGATTTTCTCTGTCCCACCAAACACAATCTGTAGTACATCTAGGTACTCCTGCGCATTACAGTCTGTCCTGCTCATCTTCAGGTTGCGTACGGCCTCTAGAGCAGGCCCCTTTAGACTTTCCACAATCCTCTGCTTCTTTCTGCGCTCTGGAACTTCCCATTCCTCTAGTGCCTGAGTTGCGCTATCTAACCACTCTTCAAATCCCTCTTCTTCCGAAGGTACAGGTTTCCTCCCTGAAAACATCCGGAGTTTTCTGTACCCCGACATCGGGTAATCTGTAGGATCCTTCTTGCACTGGGCCACTATCTCCCCCAGGACAGCACACAGTTCTGCGCTAAGGGTGGCCGGTGCTGATCTGAGACTCTCGGGTGAGGTACGTGCCGCAGCCTGCGGTGATCCCGTTGGCGATGGCTCCTCTATGGTCTCAGTTGACCATTTCTCCCCTGGGAGGCTAATGACCACTGACTGCCTTGGGTCGGCCTTAGCCGCTTCACACCACGCTCTGACTCCCTGTGGGTCCATGCCGGTACCTCTGGCGTGTTCACCGCTGTCTCAGAAATCCCGGATTTACGAGCCCCCACGTATAGCGATACCCTCACTTAAGAGGGCCGCAAGTTTGGTTTGGGTCCTGAGCACAGCTCCGCCAACCCCCCGGCAATCTGCACTACCCACTCTGGCACAGTTAGTATATAGCAATACACATTAAATCACTTATACTCTAAATATGTGTGTGCGTGGGTAACTCAAGCTCATAGACAATCTTTGAAAGTATATAACTGACTTTACTTGTTGTTTTATAAAAGGAATAACATGAATCAAACATTTGGATTGCAACACATCAGGTTCCTGCAGTAACCAGTAATAAAGATAAACAGAGTAATCAGCATAATAAAGTATTGCTATGCAACTCTAACGCTGCCCTTTTTCAGCTACTTCCCTGCATGGGTAAACTAACACCCAACACTATCTACCTATGCAGTCAGGCCTGACTGATCTAGATGGAAGTCCAGTAAAACAATATTCGCTAGCAATCTTTCGGTGGTGCACTTGAAGAACAACTTTGTAATCCAAACGAATAATAAAGATAAAGCATCTGTCTTTAAACAGCTCTCACCACCCGGACAAGTCCAAGTCCGGTTTCTCTGCCTTTTCGTCTAGGAACAGGAATCCACCGACCTCCGAGTCTTCAATCCTTCTGGTGTACTGCAGCAAGGAATGAGAAAATGTCTCTCAGGTGCAACTAGGCTGGCAGAGAGCTCTTTGGAAAAGAGCACAAGGCCCAGGCTTCAGGCCTTGTGCCTCAGCAGTTCAGCACAGATCTCCTCTTGCTAGGAGAGGGGGGGTGTCCAAAGAGAGCGAACTAGGCCTCTCCCCCTCCTTATATGCCCTCCCCCATAAGTCTCTGGGGCATAACTCAAAACATCCTGGGAACCAGCGGGGTTCTGGGAACAGTAGTTTTATAGTCCTTAAAGAGACCCCGCTACAAAGGCATATGACACTAACTAAATACAGTGATGATAACACAAAACCCCTCTGGGCTCTGAAGTCACCGTACACCCTCTCAGGATAGGCAAGAGCCTGGAGACGGGGATAGCCGATGGCATCTCCAACCTCCCCCAGAACCCCCAAGTTGAAGGGGCACTCGACCAAAAAGTGGTCCATGGTCTCTAGCGCCCCACCACACTCAGGGCGAGGACAGCCTCTGTCCTCTAGGCTCCGGTACTTCAAGTTTGATCTCACATAGAGTCGTCCATGGAACGCCCTCCATGCGAGATCCCAGAACTTGGCAGGAATTCTCTTGGAATTCAGGAGGGCTAGTCCCTCCCTGAGAACCCTGTCCGGACAGTCCCTTAAGGCCAGTGGTCTCAAAACGTCCGAGGCCATGACCCTCTGGTACAGCTCACGCCGGCCCAGGGAGCCTACCTCTAAGGCCGTTATCTTCCACCGCCTTAGTACCTTCAGGGCGGTTGGGACATAGGCAGGGAGGTACCCATGGGACCTCCGAAGGTCACCCGGGCGACCACCCCCCTCCCACCTGCTCAGGAACACCAGGAACCAATTCTTACACGAACGTTCCCACAGAGAGGGTTCGTCCACAAAAATGGATTGCAGATTGAACTTTAGGAACACCACGGTAAAGAAAACCGTGGGGTTGATCATGTCCAACCCGTCCTCCCCTCTCCTTCGATACGTGACCTCCCTTTTTATCAGGTTCAGTCTGTTTCCCCACAGAAGCAGAAAAAACAGCAGACATACGCGTAAACAAAATCTTTGCCAGAATCTTTCTATCCGTGGAGAGAAGGGCGATAGGGCGCCAATTCTCTACCACGGACGGATCCTTCCCCTTGGACAGAAGAATCAAAGCCGACCTTCTCATCGAGGGAGGGAGCAGGCCAGATGCCAAACACTCACTGAACACCTCCCTCAGACGAGGAGCCAAAAGGCTCTTAAAGGTTTTATAAAATTCTGCCGTGAACCCATCAGGTCCGGCGACTTTTTCAGAGACAACGAGTCAATAACCTACTCGATTTCGGCTACTGAGATCTCTTCCACCAAGGAGTCCAGGGGGTCAGACCCCACCTCAAGCGGAGTCCCGTCAAGAAACTCCTTGTCTCTCCTCAGATCCAACGGCTTCTTCCGAAGTATGTCTGAAAAATGGGCTCTGATGATCCCCAGGATGCCCGGCTTGGACCTTACCAGGGAACCCGAGGGATCTCTCAGTCCATGTATGACCTTCCCACTCACTGCGTCCCCACAGCTTTTGTAGGGATCCGGGTTGGTGAACTTCCCGTAATCCCTCTCTAGCACCAGGGAGGCGAGACGGTCATACTGACACTCCTTCATCTGGAGCTTCAGATCCGAGATCTGGTCCTGAGGGCCACCATCAGAAACCAAGCGATCTAGTTGCCTGCGTAACTTCTGGTAGGCCTGGTACCGGGATGCTGCCCGACGACCCGAGACTTCCCGGAAGAAGCCCTCTGACCTCTTCTTCACCACTTCCCACCATTCCTGGCGGGAGCAGCCGCTCTCAAGGAGCGAGGCTTGTTCTAAAAAGAAGTCCTCATAGGCCGATCTGATTTCAGAGTCCTCAAGTAGCGACCCATTTAGTCGCCACAGGCCCCTTCCTTTCTGAGGGGTGTCCGCCACATTCAGAGTGACCGACACCATACGGTGATCAGAGAACTCAACCGCATGCAGCGCAGGAGCTGCAAAGGACAAGTCCTCCTTCAAAAAAAACCTATATAACCTACTCCTACAAATACCTCTGGAATATGTGAAACCAGTGAGGTTGGGGAAGTGGCGAACGTGCACATCCACCAACCCAGCTTCCCTCACTATTCTATTCAAAAAGATACTATCATATCCCAGAGGGCCTGAGGTGCCTGCCCGGTCCTTTGACCTGGTGACCATGTTAAAGTCACCACCAAAGACCACCTGCTGGGATGTAAACAGGTATGGTTTCAGCAGCGTAAGAAGGTCCTTCCTCCCCCTCTGGGTCTGAGGCCCATAAAAATTAATGAGGCGGAGGGATTCCCCTCTCACGACTGCATCCACAATCAAACACCTACCGATTTCTAATTCAATCACTCGTCGACAAGCCACCGAACCGGTCTTAAAAAGGACCGCAACACCACTGCAGGGCTCAGCCGCAAGAGACCAGAGGGAGGGCCCATGTCTCCACTCCCTCTTTGCTAGGTGCATCTCTGCCACAGATGCCAGCCAGGTCTCTTGCAAAAACAAAATGTCGGCTTCAACGCGGCCGAGAAAATCAAAGGCTGAAAATCTAGCTGCCGCAGAACGCACACTTGCGACATTAATGGTCGCAAGGCGTATTGGAGCGGGTACCGCCATCCTTAGTGATTGAAGTTTACATTCCTCTCTATATTACATTTCTAAAAAGAATCAATCCTCCTCAGAGTCCGAGGAGGAAAGGACCCCGAACCTGTTCCATAGGGCCATTGAGGAACCCCCCCCTGCCCCTGGACAAGTACTGGGCTGGGGGTCCTCACCACCCTCCTTCCCCAAACTCTTCCTCTTTCTCTTCTTTTTGGTTTTCTTCTCCCATTCCACTTTGGGAGGCTCCCTCCCACTTTCTTCATCGGACCTCCCACTGGAGATCTCCTTAATTCTCTTATTAACCCCCTTACCCGCCCCTGAGATATCCATCGGGGCCACCCCTCCTGTACCAGCTTGCCGACCACTCACGGCCGCCGAAGAGGCCGGAGGGGGCATTAGTATAGCCGCCTGATCCAGGGGTGGGTGCGGCTTATCTGTGGATTTAATTACTGAAGGGAGGAAGGGGGAAGGGGGCAAAGGAGAAGAAGGGGAAACTGGAAGGGGGAGACCAGGGGGGGGAGAGGGGAAGGGGGGGCAGGGGAAAGGGAGGAGGACGGGGGGGAAACAGGGGGAGGGTGATTTTTGGGGCAAGGGCTTTTTCGCCTTGGCCGGCTTCCCAGGTGTTTTTGTTGCTGTTGCCCCATCTGACACAGGGTCAGACAGGGCCGGAGAACTCGCTGGCTCCCTCACTACGCCAGTTCCTGTCCTTGATCCGCGCCTGGGGGGTCTGACCCTTTGAGGGAGGGGGGAACCCTCCCTCTGTGGCCCTGAGGGGTTGGGATCCCCACTTCGTCTAGGGACCCCCTCACCCTCCGGGCCTGGGGCACCCTCCTCAGCCCGGCACCCCCTGAATGCCTTGGGGCACCGACTAAAGGGGTGTCCCATTTCCCCACAGAGGTTGCAGACAATAAGCCTGCAACCCTCAGGTGAATGGCCGAAACCATTGCACCTCACACAGCGGGGCATTGTGCAGTCCGCACTGAGGTGCGCGGGACAGCCGCATTTGAAACAGCGACGGGGCTGTCCAGGGTAGAAGACCAGGATCCGGTCTCTACCTATAAAGGCGCTGCCAGGTACATGCGCCACGGTATTATTGTGGCGCTTGAGCCGGATCCTGACCAACCACGCACCTGTCCAGACCCCGCGCTCATCCAAACTTTTCCTCAGCCCTGTCAGGAGCTGCCCGTACCTTGCCAGCCAGGTCGCGATGTCCTCAGGTAGGAGGGACTCATTCCTGACCAGTACAGTCACATTCTTTACCTCCTCCTGCCTCGAAAGGGGTATCACACAGAAACTTTTCCACGGATCTGACTTCCTGACGAGCTCGTACAGTGTCAGGAAAAGCTCCATGGAGACCAAGGAGACGAAACTTACATCAAACTCCTTCGAGTTTGTGGGGTGTATGACTGCAAATAAGTCCAAAACTTTAAAGCGCAGCCCCAGCAGATAGTCGATGACCTGACCCCTGCTGGGACATGCAGACGTCCCTTCCCACCTGAGCTGCACCACATTCCGTCTGCGCCTCTCAGGGCCCCCCGTACCCCTCGTCCAGGCCTGCGCACCCTGGGGCTGATCCCCAGGGGGAGCCCGGAAATTCTGGGCGCCAAACTGGCCGTACAGGGGACCCAGGGGGACAGAGGAACCTGCCACCTGAGCAAACGAGCGCCCAGCCTTCAGGGCACCTAAGAGGTTTGCCTCCTCCTGTGTGCCCAAGATGAAAACTGGGTCTGTGGGGGAAGGGCCAGACCCCTGACGGACCGGACTCCCTGGCTCAGAACCTCTAACCACCGCATCCCTACCAACCAGCATCTCACTCCTTACCGCGGGGAAGGAGCAGTACCCCCTACAGCCATATGATCCTGAGGGGGAGCCACCTCCATTTCTTCAGGACCCCGCTCCTGTGACCCCTCCAAACCCCGTATGAATTCCAGGGCCGAGCACTCGTTCCTCAAATCCCCCATCGGGGACTCACCCCAGCATACTTGTCCCGCTGGAAGAAATCCCCCAGAGGACTCTAGGGCTGTTACCTCCAGGGAGGTCTCCGACACCACCGCCTCCCCTCCCCCAACGAGCGACACCAACGGCCCCCCTAGCTGAATCTCCGGTGTCCCCACTTCCGTTTTAGGCCCCCCCGGGACTTCCGGGGTCACCGCTGACATCACTTCCGGTTCCCGGAAGTCGGTGAGGTCACTTCCTGTCTCGTCACCGGAACAGGAAGTGACGCACCCGCCCCCATCCCACCACTCCTCCCAGTGTAAGCAGAAGATGCTTGTCCACATTGTCTATCCGAGACCGTACATGTGTCCGTTCCCATCAGCACCTCCCCCTCTCTCCATGCGGCCGCGGCGGGGGCCGCCATTATAGCCGGTTTTCCTCGCACCGCTATGGGTCTGGCGAGAGTATCAAGGTCACCGGGGGGGCCCCGGAGGGGGGTCGGACTGCACTATCCGCTGGGGACCTCTGACCATTGGCCTTCACTGGCCCCTCCGACGGCTCTCTGGTGAGGACCACCATCAGTTTTTTGTTCCGCTGACTGCGACTTGCAATTCCACCGGAGCTTTTACGTGCTTCATCGGGTACCCTACCCGGATCCTCCTGGACTGCGGCCATAGGCATAGCAGGTGTTAACACAGGAATCCGGGGACCCTCCGCACTGACAGCTCCGGGGGTCATACATTCCTGACAGGCCATGGATTGGTTGTCACCGGAAAACGCTGCTTCCACTGGGGTCTGTGGCACTGTTGCATCAGGTGAGAGTTTCAGGGGGGACTTCAGGGGGGTACTTCCTCGTCTCACCGCCTGGGTTCCTTCCTGGCTGGCCTTTAGAAGTTCTTTCTTCACCTCTGTCAAAAACCTTCTCTCACCCGTTCCACGTTCGCAGAGACCGCCCAGCAGCTGCCAGAGGTCCCTGCATTCATGCTTCAGGCCATCTATGGTCTCCCTATATTCACCACGCTTGCTGCTGGCTGAGTGGTCCCTGCGATTTCGTAGGTCGGCCAGTCGCTCCGAGCGCTGTACATAAGCTGCCGCGGCCTTCTGTATTAGGGTTTTTACCCTTTCTCTCCTCTTCTGGAGCTTGCTTGGGCCCTCTCCCGGCTGGGCCCAGGTCCAGTCCATTAGCTCAGACTGTGTGACCAGGAACAACTTTTCCTCCCTGGAGAGGTCCCTCACCCCAGGGGGGGTTGTCTGAGACCCAGGCCGGGAAAGAGGCCCCGGGCCTGGGCTGGCCGATGCCATGAGGCCGGATGTCCAGGACAGCCGTGGTTCTCCACAGAGCTCCTCCACGCACGTCTGCTCTCTTGGAAAGCCTCTCCAGGTGTGTGCTGGGTTCAGGGCACGCAGACAGCACGCACAATCTCCTACAACTGACTCCAAGCTCTATTTAAAACGAGCAATATAGCTAGCTATATAGGTGGATATAGCGGTGTATACTGGGTTCAGAGCACGCAGACAGCACGCACAATCTCCTACAACTGACTCCAAGCTCTATTTAAAACGAGCAATATAGCTAGCTATATAGGTGGATATAGCGATGTATACTGGGTTCAGAGCACGCAGACAGCACGCACAATCTCCTACAACTGACTGCAAGCTCTATTTAAAACGAGCAAGATAGCTATATATATATAGGTGGATATAGCGGTGTATACTGGGTTCAGGGCACGCAGACAGCACGCACAATCTCCTACAACTGACTTCAAGCTCTATTAAAAAAGAGAAATATAGCTAGCTATATAGGTGGATATAGTGGTGTATACTGCGGTCAGGGTACGCAGACAACAACCACTACAGAAGAGCAAGAATGAAAAATCGTCCGATAACGATCGGTGTATACTGTGTTGAAGGTACACAGAACACCCACTAACTCCTACAGACGCCAACACACTACACAAGGCCGCCGCGCTGGCGGCCTTATATAGTGTGGGGCGCGTACTACACAGCCTGAGCTATGATTGGCCGCAGGCATCCTGCCTGTGGCCAATCATGGCTCTCCTCGCTGCCGGCGCTGTGATTGGCCAAGCATGCGGGGTCACAGTGCATGCTTGGCCAATCATGAGCCAGCAATGCACTGCGATGTCGCAGTGCATTGTGGGACGTGAGCGCCACACGAATTTGGCACGAATGGCCCACAACGTTCGGAATTCGCCGAACGGGTGAACAGCCAATGTTCGACTCGAACACGAAGCTCATTCCTAGTGTGAATATGAGCAGCAAAACAACTTCATTCTAGTAGCATTATAAAGAAAAAGATAATGCGCTGTATGAAAGAATTTTTAACATTGCAGCGTGACGAATGTGCTATAACGATTACGAGCGGTAGTTTTACCTGACCGAGCGCTTCCGTCTCAGAATTTTATTGTAAGCATGCGTGGCACCTTGTCCGTCGGACTAGGCTACACAAGATCGGAACTGACGTGAGCGGATCATGTTGTCGGAAAATTTTATAGCCCAACTCTCAAACTTGGTGCGTCAGGTATTTCGACGGAAACAGTCCGATGGAGCCCACACACAGTCGGATTATCCAACAACACGGTCCTATCGGACATTGTCCATCGGAATGTCCGACCGTGTGTACAAGGGCTTAGAATAATAAATTAAGTCCTGGAATAATATACAATTTACTGAGCCCTAGAATAATATACGAAGTCCCAGAATAATATAGGAGTTACTGAGTTTTAGAATAATATACAAAGTCCTAGAATAATATGCGAGTTACTGAGTCCTAGAATAATATGCGAGTTACTGAGTCCTAGAATAATAAGCGAGTTACTGAGTCCTAGAATAAAATACATAGTCCCAGAATAATATAGAAGTTTCTGAGTCCTAAAATAATATACAAGTTAATGAGTCCTAGAATAATATACAAA
This sequence comes from Lithobates pipiens, assembly GCF_037356315.1. NCBI lineage: Eukaryota > Metazoa > Chordata > Amphibia > Anura > Ranidae > Lithobates > Lithobates pipiens. The sequence continues at coordinate 1,386,541 of NW_027507890.1, read as the reverse complement.
GTACTAGAATAATATACAAGTTACTGAGTCTTAGAATAATATACAAAGTCATAGAATAATATAAGAGTTACTGAGTCTTATGCCGCGTACACACGGTCGAACTGTTTGACGTACTTAGTCCGTTGAAACACATTTCAGCGGACAATCCGCTCGTGTGTGGGCTTCGGCAGACTTTTTCAGCGTGCAGTCCGGAGTGCTAAGAATTTCGGATTTTCCAAAAATCTGTGCGTCGTACTTTGGTTTCAGCGGACAATACGGTCGTCAGTATGCTAGTTCAACGGACTAAGAATGGCGCATGCCCAGAAAGGATTTACACGGCGGAAGGGTGCTTTGCTGTGCCTTGGACTTCCTATTTCTAGTCCCGTCGTATGTGCTGTACACGTCATCGCGCAAGCTTTCGACGGACTGTTTGTGTATCCGTGTGTGGTCAAGTCCATTCAGTGGAAACTACGACGGATTGTCCGTCGGATTGTATGACGGACTAAGTGCGCCATACAATCCGCTCGTGTGTACGCGGCATTAGAATAATATACGAAGTCCCAGAATAATATAGGAGTTACTGAGCCCTAGAATAATATACAAGTTACTGAGTCCTAGAATAAGATATGAAGCCCTAGAATAATATACGAGTTGCGGAGTCCTGGAATAATATACGATGTTCTAGATTAATATAGGAGTTAACCAGTCCTAGAATAATATACAAAGTCCTAGAATAATATAGGAGTTACTGAGTCCTAGAATAATATACAATGTTCTAGAATAATATAGGAGTTACTGAGTTTTAGAATAATATACAAAGTCCTAGAATAATATGCGAGATACTGAGTCCTAGAATAATATGTGAAGTTCCAAAATAATATAGGAGTTAATGAGTTCTAGAATAATATATGAAGTTCTAGAATAATATAGAAGTTTCTGAGTCCTAAAATAATATAAGAGTTACTGAGTCCTAGAATAATATATGAAGTTCCAAAATAATATAGGAGTTAATGAGTCCTAGAATAATGTACAAAGTCATAGAATAATATGCGAGTTACTGAGTCCTAGAATAATATACAAGTTATGCCGCGTACACACGATCAAACAAGCTGGTGGAAAAGTCCGGCAAACTCAAGTCCGCCAGACAATCCCCCCGTGTGTAGCCTCCGGCATACTTTTTTGATCCGAAAGTACGGCGGACTTAGAAGGCAGTGTTGCACTCCAATCTTCCCGCCGGACTCGCATTTCGGCGGACATTCCGGCCGTGTGTATGCCAGTACCTTTGAAATGAGCGGACTTTTCCCGCGCGGAGAAAAGTCCGCTCATTTCGAGCGGGTCCGCAGGTAGGCGGGGCCCGCGAAGGAGACGCCGCTGGCACCGTCACCTGGTATGGACTTAAAGGGGAACCCCAACGCCGGAAAAAAAATCGGAGTGGGGGTTCCCCCCAAGTCCACAACAGACCCTTGTACGAGCACGCTACCCGGCCGGCCAGGAAAGGAGGGGTGAGCAAGCGCCCCCCCCTCCTGAGCCGTACCAGGCCGCCCCCCCACCCCAAAGCACCTTGTCCCCATGTTGATGAGGACAAGGGCCTCTTCCCGACAACCCTGGCCGTTGGTTGTCGGGGTCTGCGGGCGGGGGGCTTATCGGAATCCGGGAGCCCCCTTTAATAAGGGGGCCCCGGATACCGGCCCCCCACCCTATGTGAATGAGTATGGGGTACAATGTACCCCTACCCATTCACCTGTGAAAAAAAGTAAAAAAAAACACAACACAGGGTTAAAATATCTTATTGCACAGCTCCGGGGGTCTTCCGTCTTCGGGGGTCTTCTCGCCGGACTCCTCCGCTATCTTCTTGTAGCTCTTTTGCTAGCGGAGGAGCCCGGCTTTCTTCCTCGCCGCCGGCCTCTTCTTCCGACTTCGGGGGTCTTGTCCCCCTCTTCGGTTCTTCTGCCGGGCCACCGCACCTTCTTCTAGCTCTTTTACAGGCGGTGGCCCGGTCTTATGTCGCCGCCGCCGCCTTCCGTTCTTCTGTTCTTGTCTTCTTCTTCTTCAGATGTTGCCTCGCCGAGTCCTCCACTCACAATGACAGGGAGCGGGCACGCGGCGACTTATATAGGGACAAGGGGTGGGGTCTTCGGTGGATGTCACATGGGTGGATGTCACATGGTGACCCCGCCCCCTTACGATGTCACATTGTTACATTGTACCCCATACTCATTCACATAGGGTGGGGGGACGGTATCTGGGGGCCCCCTTATTAAAGGGGGCTCCCAGATTCCGATAAGCCCCCCGCCCCCGCAGACCCCAACAACCAAGGGCCAGGATTGTCGGGAAGAGGCCCTTGTCCTCATCAACATGGGGACAAGGTGCTTTGGGGTAGGGGGCTGCGCCCCTATGAAGTTCTAGAATAATATAGAATATAGAATAATATAGAATTTACTAAGTCCTAGAATAATAAGTTACTGAGTCCTAGAAAAGTATAGGATGTCCTAGAATAATATACGAGTTACCGAGTCCAAGAATATTATACGAGTTACTGTGTCCTAGAATAATATACGAGTTACTGAGTCCTAGAATAATATACGAGTTACTGTGTCCTAGAATAATATACGAAGTCCTAGAATAAGGGGGGGGGGGGTTTATGTGGCGCTAACTAACATATCACTCAATGTGTACTAACAAAACAATATAAATATATAAATAAGAAAATAAAGAGAAATATATATAATACATTAATATAGTGCATAAAAATGTGCCAAACATATTAAAACTAGTGCAACACAGTAAAGTGCATAAAGTATCAATACCAGTAATAAAGTGCATCAAACATAACGATATGACAAAGTTGAATCAATCAATAAGTCCATGCAATGGTGCAAAACGTGCAAATCGTATAAAAGGTTACCGTATATACTCGAGTATAGGCCGACCCGAATATAAGCCGAGGCCCCCAATTTACCCCCAAAAAAACTGGCAAACTTATTGACTCGTGTATAAGCCGAGGGTGAGACATGCCTGTCCATCCCTGTATGTGTGTCCGTCCATCCCTGTGTGTCCGTCCATCCCTGTGTGTCCGTCCATCCCTGTGTGTCCGTCCATCCATCCCTGTGTGTGTGTGTGTCCATCCATCCATCCATCCCTGTGTGTGTGTGTCTCCATCCATCCATCCATCCATCCCTGTGTGTGTGTGTCTCCATCCATCCATCCATCCCTGTGTGTGTGTGTATCCATCCATCCGTGTGTGTGTGTGTGTGTGTGTGTGTGTGTGTGTGTGTGTGTGTGTGTGTGTGTGTGTGTGTGTGTGTGTGTGTGTGTGTGTGTGTGTGTGTCCAGCCTACCTGTGTCCCGAGCCTTTGTCCCGAGCCTCCGTCCCGTGCCTTGCCTCCTTGCCTCCGTGCCTTGCCGCCGTGCCTTGCCTCCGTCCCGTCCCGTCCCGTCCCGTGCCGTGCCTTGCCTTGCCTCCGTCCCGTGCCCTCTTCGTCGGCGCCTCGGCGGCCATTGTAAAATTCAAAAGCTGCGCCGCCGCCTTCGCCTGTGATAGGCGGAACACTGAATTTCCCAGCAGTCTGTGTTCCGCCTATCACGTACATCGTATCATCCTCGTCCGTAGTACGAGGATGATACGATGTCCGTGATAGGCGGAACACAGGCTGCTGGGAAATTCAGTGTTCCGCCTATCACAGGCGAAGGCGGAGCCGGAGGCGCGGCTTTTGAATTATAGAATGGCCGCTGTCTGTCTGCTCGACACGCTGATCGAGCGGGCAGACAGCGATGACTCGAGTATAAGCCGAGGGGGGCACTTTCAGCCTCAAAAAAGAGGCTGAAAATCTCGGCTTATACTCGAGTATATACGGTATATTTAACAGAAAACAATCTTAAAAACTCCGATAAGTTAAAAAATCCAGTGCAAAGTTCAAAAATTAAAAAATGTAAACAGTCCACTCAGAAACATGTGCAATTCGTTCAACAGATGATGGTAATTAGGGATGAGCCGAACACCCCCCCCGGTTCGGTTCGCACCAGAACTTTCGAACGGACCCCAAATTCGAACGAACTTTAGAACCCCATTGAAGTCTATGGGACTCGAACGTTCGAAATGAAAAGTGCTAATTTTAACGGCTAATATGCAAGATACTGTCCTAAAAAGGGTTTGGGGACCTGCCTCCTGCCCCAGGGGACATGGGTCAATGCCTAAAATGTTTTTAAAAATGTCCGTTTTGGCGGGAGCACTGATTTTAATGACGATTAAAGTGAAAAAAAAAAGTGAAATATTCCTTTAAATATGGTGCCTGGGGGGTGTCTGTAGTATGCCTGTGAAGTGCCACGTGATTCCCGTGTTTAGAACAGTCCCTGCACAAAATGACATTAAACGGAAATAACACCATTTAAAACTGCTTGCGGCTTTAATGTTATATCTGGTTCCTGCAATATGGTTGAAAATCATTGAGAAAAATGGCATGGGTAGCCCTCCCTGCCCATTACCAGCCCCTTTAGGTCTTGTACGCATATTAAGGGGAACCCCGTACCCATATTAAAAAAAGGAAATGCGTGTGGCCCCCAGGCCCTATATACTCAGAACAGCAGTATACAGGCGGTGCAAACAAGACAGGGACTGTGTAGGTTTGTTGTGTTAAGTTGAATCTGTTTGTAATTTTCAACTGGTACATTTTTAAAGTGTAGCTCCAGTCAAAAAAACTATTTTTAAGCTTTTTGGAAAACATAGGGAAGGGTTATCACCCCTTTTTTCATCTCACTTGCTGTTGTCTCCTTCCGTTTGCAAGTAGGAGATGTTTGTAAATTGGATGTTTGAAAGTAGGGGCCTGCCCTATATGCTCTGCAGAAATGGCGGAACAAGGTGTTGGTTTTGCCACAACATTGTAAGCTGTGAACGATTATATCAAGAATTGTAATTACATGCCATTGTTGAACAGTGGTAGAAAAATTGACCTTTGGTGGTTGTGGTGCTGGTGCCACAACACTATAAGTCCTCACCGTTACTCTGGGTGGGCACAGGAAGGGGCCCTCCTGTGAAATATTATATCAAGAATTGTAATTACATGTCCCTGTTAAACAGGGGCAGAAAAATTTGGCCTTAGGCACTGCTGCTGGTGCCACCACACTGCAACCTCTCCCATATACTCTAGTTTTATTGCAGGAATTAGCCCTGCTGCAAAGCATTTCATCAAAAATTGTACTTGAACGCCCCTGTTAAACAGGGGCAGAAAAATTGGGCCTTAGGCACTGGTGCTGGTGCCACCACACTGCAACCTCTGCCATATACTCTAGTTTTATTGCAGGAATTAGCCCTGCTGCAAAGCATTGCATCAAAAATTGTAATTAAACGCCCGTGTTAAACAGGGGCAGAAAAATTGGGCCTTAGGCACTGGTGCTGGTGCCACCACACTGCAACCTCTGCCATATACTCTAGTTTTATTGCAGGAATTAGCCCTGCTGCAAAGCATTGCATCAAAAATTGTAATTAAACGCCCCTGTTAAACAGGGGCAGAAAAATTGGGCCTTAGGCACTGGTGCTGGTGCCACCACACTGCAACCTCTGCCATATACTCTAGTTTTATTGCAGGAATTAGCCCTGCGGCAAAGCATTGCATAAAAAAATTGTAATTAAACGCCCCTGTTAAACAGGGGCAGAAAAATTGGGCCTTAGGCACTGGTGCTGGTGCCACCACACTGCAACCTCTGCCATACACTCTAGTTTTATTGCAGGAATTAGCCCTGCTGCAAAGTATTGCATCAAAAATTGTAATTAAACGCCCCTGTTAAACAGGGGCAGAAAAATTGGGCCTTAGGCACTGGTGCTGGTGCCACCACACTGCAACCTCTGCCATATACTCTAGTTTTATTGCAGGAATTAGCCCTGCTGCAAAGCATTGCATCAAAAATTGTAATTAAACACCCCTGTTAAACAGGAGCAGAAAAATTGGGCCTTAGGCACTGGTGCTGGTGCCACCACACTGCAACCTCTGCCATATACTCTAGTTTTATTGCAGGAATTAGCCCTGCTGCAAAGCATTGCATCAAAAATTGTAATTAAACGCCCCTGTTGAACAGGGGCAGAAAAATTGGGCCTTAGGCACTGGTGCTGGTGCCACCACACTGCAACCTCTGTCATATACTCTAGTTTTATTGCAGGAATTAGCCCTGCTGCAAAGCATTGCATCAAAAATTGTACTTAAACGCCCCTGTTAAACAGGGGCAGAAAAATTGGGCCTTAGGCACTGGTGCTGGTGCCACCACACTCCAACCTCTGCCATATACTCTAGTTTTATTGCAGGAATTAGCCCTGCTGCAAAGCATTGCATCAAAAATTGTACTTAAACGCCCATGTTAAACAGGGGCAGAAAAATTGGGCCTTAGGCACTGGTGCTGGTGCCATCACACTGTAACCTCTGCCATATACTCTAGTTTTATTGCAGGAATTAGCCCTGCTGCAAAGCATTGCATCAAAAATTGTAATTAAACGCCCCTGTTAAACAGGGGCAGAAAAATTGGGCCTTAGGCACTGGTGCTGGTGCCACCACACTGCAACCTCTCCCATATACTCTTGTTTGATTGCAGGAATTAGCCCTGCTGCAAAGCATTGCATCAAAAATTGTACTTAAACGCCCCTGTTAAACAGGGGCAGAAAAATTGGGCTGATGGCATCAACCAGAACCAGAAATGTTCTTCCAACATATCAGCGGAGGAGGAAGAGGATAGATAATCAACATAACAGGACAGTCACTCAGCATCAGCATAGGCAGTCTTGAAGGGATGTGATATTTCAAAAAAAATTATTCTGTTACATCAGCTTCAGGTGCTTGGTAGCTGTGGGTGATCCAAGACTGATTCATCTTGATGAAGGTCAGTCGATCAACTGATTCGGTGGACAGGCGCACCCTGTGATCGGTAACAAAGCCACCAGCAGCACTGAAGGTGCGTTCCGAAAGAACGCTGGATGCAGGACAGGCCAGTAGCTCAATTGCATACTGTGCAAGCTCTGGCCATTGATCCATCCTCAAGACCCAGTAAGCCAGAGGATTTTCGGTGGGAAAGGTGTCCAAGTCTGACCTTGCCCCTAGATATTCCTGCACCATGTAAATCAGACGCTGGCGATGGGTGCTGGAACCGATCATACCTTGGGGCTGCGGACTAAAAAATTGTCTGAAAGCATCGGTCAGACGGCCACCTTCTCCACCGCTCCTTCTGACCGATGCCTCAGCAACACGTTGTCCAGGACCAGGAGTTTGTAACCTCCCAGTCTCTGGGAACGCGTTGCACAGACCTTTCTGCAAGGCCTCCCGGAGATGTCTCATCCTCTGCTCCCTCTGCGATGGCAAGATAAGGTCGGCAACCTTACCCTTGTACCGTGGATCAAGGAGAGTGGCCAGCCAGTAATGGTCCCTCTCCTTGATCCGAAGAATACGAGGATCCTTCCGCAGGCTTTGCAGGATCAGGGAGGCGATGCAGCGTAGGCTAGCTGAGGCATTCGGTCCGGAGTCCTCTGGGTCACTAAGGACAACATGATCCGCAGCTACCTCCTCCCAGCCACGTACAAGTCCACGTGTTTCTTGGGACTGTAAATCATCCCTACAAGACTGCTGCTGCTGATGCTGATGCTGAGTGCCAGCCTCCACCTCCATGCTGACACAATCATCCTCCTCCTCCTCTTCCTCCTCCTCATCCTCTTCCTGTGTGATGGGTGGCACAGCAGGAACACTGTCTGGATAAAGGGGGCCTTGAGAGGCAAGGAAGTCCTCCTCTTCCTGCCTCTGTTCTGCCTCAAGTGCCCTGTCCATTATTCCACGCAGCGTATGCTCCAAGAGGTGGACAAGAGGTACAGTGTCACTGATGCATGCACTGTCACTGCTCACCATCCTTGTGGCCTCCTCAAACGGTGACAGGACAGTGCATGCATCCCTGATCATGCCCCACTGGCGTGGTGAGAAAAAACCAAGCTCCCCTGACCCTGTCCTGGTGCCGTAGTCGCACAGGTACTCATTGATGGCCCTCTGCTGCGTGTGCAGCCGCTGCAGCATGGCCAATGTTGAGTTACATCTGGTGGGCATGTCACATATAAGGCGGTTCTTGGGCAGGTTCAACTCCTTTTGGAGCTCAGCCAGCCGAGCACAGGCATTAAATGATCGGCGGAAATGCACACAGACTTTCCTGGCCTGCTTCAGGACATCCTGTAAGCCAGGGTACCTGCCCAAGAACCGCTGCACCACCAGGTTAAGGACATGAGCTACACAGGGCACATGAGTCAGTTGTCCCTGTCGGAGGGCGGAGAGGAGGTTGGTGCCATTGTCGCAAACCACCATTCCTGGCTTAAGCTGGCATGGCTTCAACCACCTCTCGGCCTGCCCCTGCAGAGCTGACAAAACATCCGCCCCAGTGTGGAAGAGGCCATGGAGGAAGAAGAAGAGGAGGGGGTGGAGGAGAGAGGTGTGTCACAACCAATAGTAGCATTTTGGAGGCGCGGTGGCGGAACAACCTCCAACACTACTGCACCTTGTCCTGCATCCTTCCCAGCTGCCAGAAGAGTGACCCAATGGGCCGTGAAAGACAGGTAACGTCCCTGTCCATGCCTGCTGGACCATGAGTCAGCGGTAATATGCACCTTACCGCTGACCGCCCTGTCCAGCGAGGCAAGGACATTGCCTTCCACATTCTGGTAGAGAGCCGGAATCGCCTTCCGTGAGAAAAAGTGGCGTTTGGGGACCTGCCACTGAGGAACCGCACATTGTACAAACTCACGGAAGGGGGCCGAGTCTACCAACTGAAAAGGCAGCAGTTGAAGTGCTAGCAATTTAGCCAAGCTAGCATTCAACCGCTGGGCATGTGGATGGCTGGGAGTGAACTTCTTTCGCCGGTCCAGCAGCTGGGGCAGGGACATTTGCCTGCTATAATCGGACGTGGGTGTACCGCTAGCAGAGTTCCCGGAAGCACTTGGCTGTGACACACCTAATTCTACACCTTCATTCCTCTCAGAGCAGGTTTCAGAGAGGACTGAAGGTCTAGTGGGGTTGGAGATGCCAGCTGATGAGGAGCAAGGAGAGGTCCGCTTTGTTCTTTGGTGTGGGTCTTTGAGGTACGCTTGCCAACGAGCTGCATGGCAGGTCAACATATGTCTGGTCAAGCATCTGGTGCCCAAGCGGCTGATGTTTTGGCCACGTGAGATACGCTTGAGACATATGTTGCAAATAGCAGCGGTGCAATCTGATGCACTCGTCTCAAAAAAGGCCCACACCAAAGAACTTTTAGAATAACGCGCAGAGGCAGCGCTCTGCACAGGCGGAGCTCTGCGGTGTGATTCAGTCGGTGTGCTGCCCCTAAGCTGGCCCCCGGAGGGCATCCTGCCTCGTTGGACATGTGTCTCCTCCTCCTCCTCCTCCTCCTCCTCTCTGCCTCCAGGCACCCACGTGGAGTCAGTGCCCTCATCATCCCCCTCCCTCTTCATCGCTGTAGCAAACCTGGCAGTATGCTGCAGCTTGTGGAACATGACTGCCAGATTGCTGTCCTTCTTGAGCATCCCCTCTCTCTGCGCTCATGCTACTGCCTTCCTCTAGCTGAGTGTCATCATCAGAGCCCACAAAACACTGGGCATCCTCCTGGAGCATGTACCCAACACTGTGCTCAAAGAGTTCAGGAGACTCCTCAGGAGGACGTGGTGGGTCTAGGGAAGGAGTCACTGATGATGACATTGAGAGGAGGGAAGACGATGCGTTGGCAGCTGCTTTGCTAGTACCCTGAGACTGGGTGAGAAAGGATGAGGAGGATGAAGAGGGCTTGGTCATCCACTCTACCAAGTCGTTGGCATGTTGCGGTTCAACATGTCCAGCTGCCGAAAAGAAGGACAAGCGTGTCCTATGGCCACGTGCTGATGATGACGATGCACCGCGTCCACGACTAGCACTGTTGTCTCTAGACACAGAGCCTGCTTGCCCTCTTTTATCGGCTCGTGCCTGTCTGCCTCTCCTTGCTGGCCTTCCAGACATGGTAATGGCCTGAAGGGAGTTGGGTAAAAAAGCAGTTGGGTAGTGTATATTGTGCTGGAGGCACACAACACCCACTAACTCCTGCAGATGCCTTTATTATAGAACACCAGATATAAAGGGGTATATACAGATGTATACTGTGCTGTGCTGGAGGCACACACAACTTCCAATAACTCCTGCAGATGGCAAGTGGGCTCAAATAGAGAACAGCTATGTAGGTGGATATAGCGGTATGTACTGGGTACAGAGCACGCAGACAGCACGCACTATCTCCTAACACTACTGACTGCAAGCTCTATTATAAAAGATAGATCACTAGCTATATAGGTGAGGTGAATATAGCGGTGTATACTGCGGTCAGGGCACACAGACAATAACCACTACACAACAGCAAGATCGAAAATAGTCCGAAAACGATCGGTGTGTACTGTGTTGAAGGTACACAGAACACCCACTGCTTCAGACGCCAACACACTACACAAGGCCGCCGCGCTGGCGGCCTTATATAGTGTGGGGCGTGCACTACACAGCCTGAGCTATGATTGGCCACAGGCATCCTGCCTGTGGCCAATCATGGCTCTCCTCGCTGCTGGCGCTGCGATTGGCCAAGCATGCGGGGTCACAGTGCATGCTTGGCCAATCATGAGCCAGCAATGCACTGCGCCATCGCAGTGCATTGTGGGCCATGAGCGCCACACGAATTTGGCGCGAACGTACCAAAATGTTCGGACTTCGCCGAACGGACGAACAGCCAATGTTCGAGTCGAACGTATGTTCGACTCGAACACGAAGCTCATCCCTAATGGTAATCATGCAATGTGAGTAATGAGTGCAATATCCACCATTCCTTCAACCTTCAGTGCTTTAGGTGCACCCCTTGTTTTCCCCAGCCTCTCACCTCTAATACAGGTCCCTAAGGACCGGATCACGCTTGAGGGGTGGTGGGTAAACAGTCTTCCACCTCCTATATAAACAACCTCCGGACCATCAGTTATCACCTCCAATATCCACACTTCGGTTCATATATAAGAGAATAAGGGGGCCTCCAATGAGTAGTACAGTTAATTCACTTTATTGATAAAAATATCCGCACTTACATTTAAAAGTAGAGATTCACAAACATAAACTGCGGTACTTCTGGTCTCGGCCACGGCCGGAAGTGACGAACGACACCTCAACTCCTCCCTGACGTGTTGCGTCACATACCACGTGACTTTCTCAAAGGGTGAGGGGTCAGGTGTCTCTCTTCTTTATATATGGTGCGCTCAGCTGTCCTATTAATCATACGGCAGCGGAGCAAACCAGATGTATCTATACCATCTTTTCTAGCATCCTTTATTTCATTATATTAATACTAACTGTTCCGCATTAAAATACATATATACAAATCTTCTATTTAATATAAAAATTGACCTAATTTACAACTTTAACCACTTCAATACAGGGCACTTAAACACCTTCCTGCCCAGACAAATTTTGAGCTTTCAGCGCTGTCGCACTTTGAATGACAATTGTGCGGTCATGCTACACTGTACCCAAATGAAATTTTTATCATTTTTTTCCCACAAATAGAGCTTTCTTTTGGTGGTATTTGATCACCTCTACGGTTTTTATTTTTTGTGCTACAAATAAAAAAATACAGAAAATTTTGAAAAAAAAAAGTTTTTTTTTGTTTCAGTTTCAAAACTTTGTAAATAAGTACGTTTTCTCCTTCACTGATGGGCACTGATGGGGCTACACTGATGGGCACTGATAAGGCGGCACTGATGGGCACCAATGTGGCACCAATGAAGTGGCACTGATGGGCGGCACTGATGGGCGACACGGATGGGTGACACGGATGGGCGACACGGACGGACACTGATAGGTGGCACAAATTGGCACTGATAGCTGGCACGTATGGGCGGCACGGATGGGCGGCACAGATGGGCATGGATAGGCGGCACAGATGGGCATGGATAGGCGGCACAGATGGGCATGGATAGGCGGCACAGGTGGGCACTGATAGGCGGCACAGGTGGGCACTGATAGACGGCACAGGTGGGCACTAATAGGCGGCACAGGTGGGCACTCATAGGCGGCATTGGTGTTATACTATAGTAATGGATGCCAATCAGTGCCAAACAATAATGCATGCCAATCAGTGATGCCCATTGTGGGCACTGATTGGCATCCATTATGGGCACTGATTGGCACCCATTGTGCTGACTGACATCCCTGGTGGTCTAGGGAGGATTACCTTTTCCCTGGTGGTCTGGTGGCGTCCCTGGTGGTCCAGTGTGGGCATCCTCGGGGGGGCTGTGCTGATAATCGATCAGCACAGACCCCCCCTGTCAGAGGAGCAGCCGATCGGCTCTCCTCTACTCGCGTCTGACAGACGCGAGTGAGGGAAAGCCGATCACCGGCTCTTCCCATTTACACTGTGATCAGCCGTGATTGGACACGGCTGATCACGTGGTAAAGAGTCTCCGTCGGAGACTCTTTACCGAGATCGTAGTTGCCGGGTGTCAGACTGACACCCCGCAACAACGATCGCCGCGATGCGCGCCCCCGGGGGCACGCAGCGGCTCATAATCCTGATCACGTCATATGATGTCCGGTCAGGATTATGCAACCACTTTGCAGCCGTCAATTGCCTATAGGGCGGGCGGCAAGTGGTTAAAACCATAACTAGGTAAATAAATACCCAGTACCATCTTGTGGACAGACAATAAAATGCATTAAAGTTATTTTCAAATAGCAATTAACCATCCACCTAAATGCTCACTGTGGCCATCTTGTGTGTAAACTGTAGAATACAATACAGCTAAAAGAAATACTAATTAATAAACAAACTAAATGCTCAATGCGGCCATCTTGTGGGTGGATAATAGAAGAAATTTAGACGAAGGATTACCATAAAAAAAAGGGGGCTAATAATAGCGCCATCTAGTGGGCCCTTACTAAAATAAAAATATTACTTAATGGCATAAAGAAATATTTAAATATACAGATGCTATATACAAATAAACCAAGGAAGATATATATATAAATACCCCCCAAAGATGGCTACAAAATACTAATAATAGCTAAATAATTAAAATTCGTTTTTAAAAAACTCCTTGATAAGAACTATAACATTAAAAATCCAGGACTGTAGACCATAATCAAAAAAATCAGGGAGTATTAGGTAATAAATATTACACTAATAATTAGAGATAAAACAATTTGAAATCAAATTCGACATTATGTCCTGAAGGTGCTAAAGTACATAATTCATATATCCATCGGGATTCTGCCTGGGTTATCTTTATAACTTTATTATCCCCCCTCCAATGTGGTTTGTATTTTTGAATCCCACAAATCATTAATCCAGAGGGGTCTTGTTTGTGAAATTTGGCAAAATGCCTTGATAGACTATGTTTGTCAAAGCCTTTTTTGATGTTTTGGGCATGTTCCCTCAACCTTTTCCAGAGTGTCCTTTTGGTCCTCTCCACATATTGTATATGGCAAGGGCACTTTAGAAGGTATACCACACCTTCACTGCGACATGTAATGAAATCATTGATTATGTATTCTTTTCCAGTAACTATTGAAGAAAAGTTAGACTTCTTGTTTTTGGGTTCCTTTGTGTGTCTACACGCATAACATTTCTTACATGGGTAGAATCCCTTACCTTCGAAGAAGGAAAATAATTTCTTGGGTGGATCTAGTACATTTTTTGCTAGATTATCCCTCAGAGTAGGGGGTCTTCTGTAAACATATTTGGGTTTGTCTGGAAGGATCTTACATAAATGACGGTCTGTTTTAATGATTTCCCAATATTTCTTAATTATTTTTTCGATTTGTTTGAACTGAATATTATAGTCCATAATCAAAGGGACCATTTCCTTTCTATCTTCATTTTTAATAGTATCCTGTATTAGTTGGTTCCTATCTTGTTGTAATACAGTATTTATTTTATTTTTAATAAATTCAGTTTGATAGCCTTTTTGGACAAATATCTCCCCAATCAATTCAGCCTGTTGGAGAAATTTTGAATTATCAGAACAGTTCCGTCTGAATATTTTCTAACCATCTAAAATGATGGCAGCTGTCTAGAGGGAGATAGCTGTTCCTATCAACCGATTTGAAATATGTGTATGTTTTTAATCCTTCTTCAGTTCTTTCAATTACCAGATCCAGGAAATGTATTTTTTCCGTACTAATTTCCCACGTAACTTGATATTTTTATTGTTCATATTTAATTTGAAACAGAATTGTTCTAGGCTTTCTTTATCTCCAGCCCAGATCATGATCAGATCATCTATGAAGCGTTTGTAGAGTATTAATTGGTGAGGTATCTTGTTATACAGGGTCTCTTCTTCCCATTCAGCCATATATAAGTTGGCTACACTCGGTGCATATTTAGCACCCATAGCAATCCCACAGATTTGCTTGTAATATGAATTATTGAACCAAAAATAGCTTGAATTTAGTCAGAAATGTAAACATTCTATTATAAATCTCCTCTGTTTGCATTTTAGATTGCTGAGATTTCTCAGACCCCATTTTGTCGCTTGTAGTGCTTCTTCATGATTAATAATCGTATATAGTGAAGTAATATCTGCTGTTATTAAATATATTGGACCTTCATTTAGATTGACCTCCTTCAACAGTTGTATCAGATGTTTGGTATCTCTCAGATAGGATTTTATCTTTCTTACTACAGGCTGCAAGAAGAAATCTATATACTCGCCAATTCTTGCACAAACTGAGTTTATCCCATTTACTATGGGTCTGCCTGGAGGTTTCTTCTCATCTTTGTGGATTTTTGGGATCGTGTAGATTACCGGTATTCTACATATAATGGGCACTAGATATTTTGCTTCCTTTTTATTTAGGAGACCCTTTTCTGATCCTTTATGTATAATCTTCACTAGTTGTTTTTTATATCTCATAGTTGGATTACTTAATAATTTCTGATGCATATTCTCATCACTCAGTTGACTATTTAGTTCTTCATTGTAGTCTTTCTTCGATTGTATGACTATAGCTCCTCCTTTGTCTGCCTGTCTTATCACAATATCCTTTCTGGATTCCAATTTTTTAATCCCTTTTTGATATCACTGGGATCCGGCATCTTTTTTATTTTTAGTTCATGTAGATCTTTCAGAACCAACTTTCTGAAGACTTCGATGTGTCCATCATTTGTTGCTGGAGGATTAAATACTGATTTGTTTCTTAAATTAGTAAATTGTACCCCGTTCAATTCTGGGAGTCTCGTACCTCTACCTTCTCCCGATGTACTCAACATATATTTCTTTATATTTATACTTCTGACAAATTTATTTATGTCCACATAGGTATTGAATTTGTTGAGGTTTCTTTTCGGGGCAAATTTTAATCCTTTGTCTAGTACCTTGATTTCTTCCTATGTAAGAGTTACTTCACTGATATTTATGATACCTTCACCTATTTTTCTCTTTTTCTTTTGTTTTGTGATTCCGCCTCTGACGCCTCTTCTCGTCTTTCGTTTCTTCGTTTTTCTGGAGATTTTCTTGGTGTTTTTTTCTTTAGATGTTCTTCTTTGTCTCTGTTCTCCTGATGTTCCGATTTCTTTTCCTCTTCTCTCCTGGAATATCTGTTCCCTTTGTACTCCGGGGATCTCCTGTCTGTCTTCTGTGGGGAGTCTTCTCGATTTTGATATCTTGGGGGATTCCAACGGTGTTGATCTAAAAAATGTTGGTAACCTGGACTTCTCCGATCCTCCATTCTTCTTCCGTCGTCCTGTCTTCTTAACTGATCGAACCTATTATGCACAGGTACTGCATAATAGTCCTTATAAGGAGATCTTTCTCTTCTTCCAGTTTGGTGATATTGGTATGTGTGCGGGATCTGTCTCTCTGAGGATATGCATACGGGGATCTATTTCTTTGATCTCTCTGAGAGTATGCATATGGGGATCTATCTCTTCGATCTCTCCGAGGGTAATCTCTGACATAATCTTCTTCTTTTTTTCCATAATCTCTCTGTGGATAACCTCTATCTCTTTCATCTACTCTATGTCTCTGTGGGGAGGGAGATCTTCTTCCATATTGGGATTGTTTATAGGGTCTCCCTTTCAGATTATTATTATGCCAGTTTCTTTTCCAAAAAGGTTTTTTTCCACTGATTGTTCCCATTTCTTCTAAATTTCGAATTTGGTGTATGCTGTACATTCCCACCCTGTTGTGTAAAAGCTATATCTTTCATCCTTTCTTCCTTGGAAGGATGATTATTGATTTCCTCTTTTACTGGAGCACTATTATTCGAATTAATGATGGATTCTTCTGTCTTTTTTTGCCATTTGAATACCACATCATCTTCAAAATCCTTTATATCACGTTGATATTTTCTTCTTTTCCTTGCAGCTGCCTTATTATCTTTATGTTCCATGTCTTTATATAATTGTTTAGATAATGTGATAAATTCAGGTAAATCTTTTGAGGGTTCTATGGATGTTCTAATTTCATCCACCATTCTGTCTAACATTCTGATCTTTTTTTGTTTACGTTTTATTAGAAAGTCTAATAATTCCAATCCTTTGTCATTAAAGAAATGGAACCATTCATCAGTAGATTCTTTATCAAGTAAACCATCATTAATAGGAACATCCCATCGCAATCTCCTGGGTACTAGTTTATCTTTTATATATTTCTCATGGGTAACCATGTCCCACCATGCATTTACTTTTTCCTCCATTAGGTGTCCGATTCTCCTAAAAGCATTTTCTAATGTCCCTATAATAAAATAAAAAATAAAAAAGATGCCGGATCCCAGTTATATCGAAAAAGGGATTAAAAAATTGGAATCCAGAAAGGATATTGTGATAAGACAGGCAGACAAAGGAGGAGCTATAGTCATACAATCGAAGAAAGACTACAATGAAGAACTAAATAGCCAACTGAGTGATGAGAATACTTATCAGAAATTATTAAGTAATCCAACTATGAGATATAAAAAAGAACTAGCAAAGATTATACATAAAGGATCAGAAAAGGGTCTCCTAAATAAAAAGGAAGCAAAATATCTAGTGCCCAATATGTGGGAAGGCTGGCCGTAGGCCAGCCTGTATTTGTGGGAGGAGTCTGAGAGACTATATAACCCTCCTCCTCTGTCAGGGCCAGGGTTGGGGTTTTCTAGGTGGAGGCAGCCGGCGTTCATGGGGGGAGGCCGGTCAATCTATCCTCCACTACGCTCCTTTCTTCGTCCCTGCAGGCTTCCAGGGTGGGGGGGGGGGGGGCGCTCGGCGTTCTCTTCCGGTATGGGAGGAGGGGAGAGTGTGATCGGCTACCCCCAGCGCCTCTCTCTCCCCATGTGTATCGCTCCGTCAGCCTGTCCGCCGTTTCTCCTGGTGTGGGGGAGAGGGGGGGTGATCGGCCAGCTCCTCTCTCACTCATGGGCATTGTGCTGTCCGCCCACGTTCTCCTGTCATTGCTCCTTTCTCTCCCCGCCCACCCTCTCCACATGTACAGGGCTCCTCGTGGCTTTTCTCCCATTGGGGGAGAGGTGGGTCAGCTGGCTCCGGCTGCTCTCTCCCAATTGTGCCTTTTGCTCCGCCCGCCGATTCTCCTGGTGAGGGGAGGTGGAGGTAGCCGCATTTTCGTTCCAAATACTCCTTGCTCTACAAAAAAGCTGCATCTTTTTCTTATCTCTTTGTGGAGACTGTAGCAGAATGAAAACTATAGGCATCCTACACACAGTGTACAGTATCTGGGGATACGTATGACACTAAAGCACACAAGCTGCATTATGTTTTCATTGATACTGCTTTAGTCATTGCTTTCCTCTGAGTGATTATCTGGTGCTTGTAAGGGGGATGGGCTGTCACCCACCTGTTGCTCCTTTCCTCCCCACAGCGCAGACTGGCATCTCTGCTGCAGTGATGGAGGATCTCAGTCCACCCAGGTTGCTGCTTTACTTGTTGGTGGTTTATTTGGTCGGTGTTATATTGGGGTCAGCCCGGGTGTCTGTGGTAGCTTCCATCAGCAATTTTCTGTCATAGAGTTCTGTTATAGTGTTTTTCCAGCGTTTTCTGTCATAGCGTTTTTTCCAGCGTTTTCTGTCATAGTGTTCTGCCAGTGTTTTTTCTGTCATAGTGTTCTGCCAGTGTTTTTCTGTCATAGCGTTCTGCCAGTGTTTTCTGTCATAGCGTTCTGCCAGCGGTTTCTGTCATAGCGCTCTACCAGCGTTTTCTGTCATATCGTTCTGCCAGCGTTTTTCTGTCATAGCGTTCTGCCAGCGTTTTTCTGTCATAGCGTTCTGCCAGCGTATTTCTGTCACAGCGTTCTGCCTGTGATTTTCTGTCACAGTGTTCTGTCTGCGATTTTCTGTCATAGCGTTCTGCCTGCGATTTTCTGTCACAGCGTTCTGCCTGCGATTTTCTGTCACAAGCGTTGGGCCCAGCATTTTCTGTCATAACGTTCGGCCCAGCATTTCTGTCACAACGTTCGGCCCAGCATTTCTGTCACAACGTTCGGCCCAGCATTTCTGTCACGCCGTTCTGCCTAGAATTTCTGTCACAGCGTTCTGCCCAGCATTTCTGTCACAGCGTTCTGCCCAGCTTTTTCTGTCACAGCGTTCTGCCCAGCATTTTCTGTCACATCGTTCTGCCCAGCATTTTCTGTCACAGCGTTCTGCCCAGCATTTTCTGTCACAGCGTTCTGCCCAGCATTTTCTGTCACAGCGTTCTGCCCAGCATTTTCTGTCACAGCGTTCGGCCCAGCATTTTCTGTCACAGCGTTCGGCCCAGCATTTTCTGTCACAGCGTTCGGCCCAGCATTTTCTGTCACAGCGTTCGGCCCAGCATTTTCTGTCACAGCGTTCGGCCCAGCATTTTCTGTCACAGCGTTCGACCCAGCATTTTCTGTCACAACGTTCGGCCCAGCTTTTTCTGTCACAACGTTGGTCCAGCATTCTCGGCCATAGCATTCTATCTAGCTTTCCTGTCATAGCGTTCTGTCCAAGTTTCGGTCATAGCATTTAGTCCAGCTTTCTGTCATAGCGTTCAGTTCAGTATTTCCGTCATAGCGTTCGGTCCAGTATTTCCGTCATAGCGCTCTGTCCAGCATGGCGGTCATAGTGTTTTGCCCCTGGGTTCCTGTCATAGCATTCTGCCCGGCATGTCTGTCATAGCGTTTCTGCCCCAGGTTATCTGTCATAGCGTTCCCGCCCCAGGTTATCTGTCATAGCGTTCCCGCCCCAGGTTATCTGTCATAGCGTTCCCGCCCCAGGTCATCTGTTATAGCGTTCCCGCCCCAGGTTATCTGTCATAGTGTTCCCGCCCCAGGTTATCTGCCATAGCGTTCCGGCTTCAGGTATTCTGTCAGTGTTCTGCCCCTGGATTTCTGTCTTTGCGTTCTGCCAGCATGTCGCTCATAGCGTTCTGCCCCGGGATTTCACTCATCGTTCTACCCAGGTTAACTTTTAGCATTCCTGTCATGGCATTGTCGTGACATTTTTTCTGTCAGTATTTCTGTCAGTATTTCCCCCAGGTTATCTGTCATAGCGTTCCCGCCCCAGGTTATCTGTCATAGCGTTCCCGCCCCAGGTTATATGTCATAGCGTTCCCGCCCCAGGTCATCTGTCATAGCGTTCCCGCCCCAGGTTATCTGTCATAGCGTTCCCGCCCCAGGTTATCTGCCATAGCGTTCCTGCTTCAGGTATTCTGTCAGTGTTCTGCCCCTGGATTTCTGTCTTTGCGTTCTGCCAGCATGTCGCTCATAGCGTTCTGTCCCGGGATTTCACTCATCGTTCTACCTAGGTTAACTTTTAGCATTCCTGTCATGGCATTGTCGTGACATTTTTTCTGTCAGTATTTCTGTCAGTATTTCTGTCATAGCGTTTCTGCCCAGCGTTTCTGTCATGGTGTTCCAACCTCGGTGTTTGGCCTCAGAGTTCTCAGAAGGGCGTTGTTCACTTATGACATACTCTGGTAGGTTTGTCTGCATTGATTGTCATGTCTCATCGTATCTGTGTTCATGTTTGTACCGGGGTCAGTTAGCTAGGGCTCGCACATCGGGATCTGTCATGTCTACAGATCCATACGGGCTGAGGTTTCGTTTGTTAATTGATTGTTGTCCACAGTCTTCTCGCCCGTATACCATACGTCATACGATGCATGTTTCATTCACCACATCTTTACGACTACCCACCACGGCCTGTGGGTACACTAGCCCTGAGTTTCCAGTCAATTACCTGTATCTGCGCTGCAGGTTACTCTGGCTCACTTGCCACTCACACAAGGGGGGGGGGGGGGGGTCCTGTCGTCAGGTTCATGTACGTGCAGTGGTCTGGACATTTCTGCTCATGTTTCATAGGTGGACAGAGGGGCGTTGTTGTTCTCATGTCTGATTGTCTGTCATTTGTCTAGTTTGTGTTTTAGGTTGGGCATCCATACCAATATCAACCGTGCTTGCACTCACTTCCTTCAGTTAGGCCATGGTTGGGGGGGGCTAGCGGATTGGTGCTGATATCGTTTCGCCATTGGGTTCACCCTTGGGTCAGAAGCAGTCTTCTATTTTCTTCAGTTGATGTCCTGTTGTGTTGAGGCCCTAGTTACCGCCCAGGGATGTGTAGTCAGGGTGTGTCCTAGCCACGGTCCTTGGGTGGTGGGTTTATATTTTTGGGCGACGTCATCATGATTCTGGATTCCACTCACAGCTCCGAGCTTGTGTCTAGGAGGTTGCCTGGAGTACTGCTCAGGGACATCGGTCCAGTCATCTTGCTGATCCCCGGTCTGTTCCAGGTGGGGGCTTCAGTCACTTGGGCATGGCGGAAACATGCCATGGGACTTATTTCTCTGGGTTGGAGTCTGACTCTCCTTCCTCGGTTAAGGATTCGGTCTTGGTTGTTAGGTCTCAGGCTGAAGCATGACCTGTTCGCATCCGGTGGGACCAGTCTGTCTTGGTGTCTCCATGTTGATGATGCTCATTGCCATGGCACCTACTCCATCACATTCATCGGGCAGCCAGGTTTCCTCTCCTATCACTGGTATTTTTGGCACTTACCCTCTCACTTCCTCTTACCAGGTATGGGAAGGGGTGTTTCACGGTGCTTCTTCTGGTGTCTGTTGTAGGGGTTCTTCGGGTCAGCCCTTGCTCTCTTTTCCCCACATATCCTCTCATTCATAGCAGTTCATTCTCATGTCCGGGTTACCTTGGGCATCAGGCTCATCCTATCCTTCACGG
Source organism: Lithobates pipiens (assembly GCF_037356315.1). Lineage (NCBI taxonomy): Eukaryota > Metazoa > Chordata > Amphibia > Anura > Ranidae > Lithobates > Lithobates pipiens. Next base: position 1,365,378 of record NW_027507890.1, on the reverse strand, counting down.
GACGTTCAATTGGGTTTGCATAGCTTGCAGGCTCTAGGGAGGTTCCTTCTCATCTCCAGGTCAGGAGTCGGTGGGTTCTACTCTCACAGCGGATACTTACCAGTTACTTACGGTTGGCGTTTGGGCATACGTCATTTTATGGATGGGATCTTTACCTTCCCTCTCCCACCCAAACTTGTGTCTTTTTGCCCTCTTTTCAGGCATACTGACCATCCAGGCCATGGCACACCTCAGGCCTTGTTTCTTAAGTAATATTGCATTTCCCACTTGAAGACTCCGATTACAAGTGGGAAGGCTGGCCGTAGGCCTGTATTTGTGGGAGGAGTCTGAGAGACTATATAACCCTCCTCCTCTGTCAGGGCCAGGGTTGGGGTTTTCTAGGTGCCCACCCACCCGTTTCCCCCAGTTTATTCACTCATACTCATAGCATTTTTTCTTATTCTTACATTCAGGGTATGCCCTCTTTTCAGGCATACTGACCATCCAGGCCATGGCACACCTCAGGCCTTGTTTCTTAAGTAATATTGCATTTCCCACTTGAAGACTCTGATTACAAATGTAGAATACCGGTAATCTACACGATCCCGAAAATCCACAAAAATTAGAAGAAACCTCCAGGCAGACCCATAGTAAATGGGATAAACTCAGTTTGTGCAAGAATTGGCGAGTATATAGATTTCTTCTTGCAGCCTGTAGTAAGAAAGACAAAATCCTATCTGAGAGATACCAAACATCTGATGCAACTGTTGAAGGAGGTCAATCTAAATGAAGGTCCAATATATTTAATAACAGCAGATGTTACTTCACTATATACGATTATTAATCATGAAGAAGCACTACAAGCGACAAAATGGGGTCTGAGAAATCTCAGCAATCTAAAATGCAAACAGAGGAGATTTATAATAGAATGTTTACGTTTCTGACTAAATTCAAGCTATTTTTGGTTCAATAATTCATATTACAAGCAAATCTGTGGGATTGCTATGGGTGCTAAATATGCACCGAGTGTAGCCAACTTATATATGGCTGAATGGGAAGAAGAGACCCTGTATAACAAGATACCTCACCAATTAATACTCTACAAACGCTTCATAGATGATCTGATCATGATCTGGGCTGGAGATAAAGAAAGCCTAGAAGAATTCTGTTTCAAATTAAATATGAACAATAAAAATATAGATAATCTAGCAAAAAATTTACTAGATCCACCCAAGAAATTATTTTCCTTCTTCGAAGGTAAGGGATTCTACCCATGTAAGAAATGTTATGCGTGTAGACACACAAAGAAACCCAAAAAAAAGAAGTCTAACTTTTCTTCAATAGTTACTGGAAAAGAATACATAATCAATGATTTCATTACATGTCGCAGTGAAGGTGTGGTATACCTTCTAAAGTGCCCTTGCCATATACAATATGTGGGGAGAACCAAAAGGGCACTCTGGAAAAGGTTGAGGGAACATGTCCAAAACATTAAAAAAGGCTTTGACAAACATAGTCTATCAAGGCATTTTGCCAATGTACTTTAGCACCTTCAGGACATAACGTCTAATTTGATTTAAATTGTTTTATCTCTAATTATTAGTGTAATATTTATTACCTAATACTCCCTGATTTTTTTGATTATGGTCTACAGTCCTGGATTTTTAATGTTATAGTTCTTATCAAGGAGTTTTTTAAAAACAAATTTTAATTATTTAGCTATTATTAGTATTTTGTAGCCATCTTTGGGGGGTATTTATATATATATATATCTTCCTTGGTTTATTTGTATATAGCATCTGTATATTTAAATATTTCTGTATGCCATTAAGTAATATTTTTATTTTAGTAAGGGCCCACTAGATGGACGTTATTATTAGCCCCCTTTTTTTATGGTAATCCTTCGTCTAAATTTCTTCTATTATCCACCCACAAGATGGCCGCATTGAGCATTTAGTTTGTTTATTAATTAGTATTTCTTATAGCTGTATTGTTTTCTACAGTTTACACACAAGATTGCCACAGTGAGCATTTAGGTGGATGGTTAATTGCTATTTGAAAATAACTTTAATGCATTTTATTGTCTGTCCACAAGATGGCGATACTGGGTATTTATTTACCTAGTTATGGTTTTAAAGTTGTAAATTAGGTCAATTTTTATATTAAATAGAAGATTTGTATATATGTATTTTAATGCGGAACAGTTAGTATGAATATAATGAAATAAAGGATGCTAGAAAAGATGGTATAGATACATCTGGTTTGCTCCGCTGCCGTATGATTAATACGACAGCTGAGCGCACCATATATAAAGAAGAGAGACACCTGACCCCTCACCCTTTGAGAAAGTCACGTGGTATGTGACGCAACGCGTCAGGGAGGAGTTGAGGTGTCGTTCGTCACTTCCGGCCGCGGCCGAGACCGGAAGTACCGCTGTTTATGTTTGTGAATCTCTACTTTTAAATGTAAGTGTGGATATTTTTATCAATAAAGCGAATTAACTGTACTACTCATTGGAGGCCCCCCTTATTCTCTTATATATGAACCGGAGTGTGGATATTAGAGGTGATAACTGATGGTCCGGAGGTTGTTTATATAGGAGGTGGAAGACTGTTTACCCACCACCCCTCAAGCGTGATCCGGTCCTTAGGGATCTGTATTAGAGGTGAGAGGCTGGGGGAAACAAGGGGTGCACCTAAAGCACTGAAGGTTGAAGGAATGGTGGATATTGCACTCATTACTCACATTGCATGATTACCATCATCTGTTGAACGGATTGCACATGTTTCTGAGTGGACTGTTTACATTTTTTAATTTTTGCACTTTGCACTGGATTTTTTAACTTATCAGAGTTTTTAAGATTGTTTTCTGTTAAAAATAACCTTTTATACGATTTGCACTTTTTGCACCATTGCATGGACTTATTGATTGATTCAACTTTGTCATATCGTTATGTTTGATGCACTTTATTACTGGTATTGATACTTTATGCACTTTACTGTGTTGCACTAGTTTTTATATTTTTGGCACATTTTTATGCACTATATTAATGTATTATATATATTTCTCTTTATTTTCTTATTTATATATTTATATTGTTTTGGTAGTACACATTGAGTGATATGTTAGTTAACGACACATAAAACACCCCCCCCCCCCTTATTTGCATTTTGAGTGTAGAGAACACTTTTATATGTGAGCAGCTTTCTATAGTTTATATCTAATTCTTCTAGTGAGGTTGTGCGCAACAGGATTTACCCATTTTTTACATAGAAGTCCTAGAATAATATACGGTTTACTGAGTCCTAGAATAATATGCAAAGTCTTAGAATAATATACGAGTTACTGAGTCCTAGAATAATATACAAAGTCCTATATAATATTCAAAGTCCTAGAATAATATACGAGTTACTGAGTCTTAGAATAATATAGAAGTTACTGAGTCCTAGAATAATATACGAAGTCCTAGAATAATATACGATATCCTAGAATAATATACAAGTTACTGAGTCCTAGAATAAAATACGAGTTACTGAGTCCTAGAATATTATACAAGTTACTCTTAGAATATTATAGAATTTATTGACTCCTTCTATTCTAGGACTTTGAATATTATTCTAGGACTCAGTAAGTCCTATACTATTTTAGGACCCAGTAATTCGTATATTATTCTAGGACTCAGTAACTTTACTGTTACTGAGTCTTAGAATAATATAGAAGTTACTGAGTCCTAGAATAATATACCAGTTACTTAGTCCTAGAATAATATAGGAGTTACTGAGTCCTAGAATAATATATGAGTTACTGAGTCCTAGAATAATATACAAAGTCCTAAAATAATAAAGGAGTTACTGAGTTCTAGAATAATATACGAGTTACTGAGTCCTAGATCAATAATCCCAGCCGGGGGTCAGGCATGTGAATAGGGACGGCGGCGGAGGTACCGGGGGGTGGCGCCCGTGCGCCCACAATGCACAGGCCACCACTGGTCCGTAGGGTTCAATATTATGTTGGCCCACCCTTTGCAGCTATAACAGCTTCAGCTCCTCTGGTAAGGCTGTCCACAAGGTCTAGGAGTGTGTCTATGGGAATGTGTGACCATTCTTCCAGAAGCGCATGTGTGAGGTCAGACTCTGAAGTTGGATGAGAAGGCCTGGCTTGCAGTCTCCACTCTAATTCATCCCAAAGGTGTTCTATCAGTTGAGGTCTGGACTCTGTGCAGGCCAGCCACCTTCCTTCACCCCAAACTCACTCATTCATGTCTTTATGGAACTTGCTTTGTGCACTGGTGTGCAGTCATGCTGAAACAGGAAGGAACCATCCTTAAACTGTTCCCACAAAGTTGGGAGCATGAAATTGTCCAAAATGTCTTGGTATGCTGACGCCTTAAGAGTTCCCTTCACTGGAACTAAGGTTCCAAGTCCAACGTCTGAAAAACAAACCCACACCATAATCTCCCCTCCACCAAATGATTTAGACTAGGGCAACCCCACCTCTCTCTATTTCATTGTAGATATGTTTATATGCACCTCCTGCTCCTGATGAGTTGAGGGAATCCATGAAACTTTTCCATGTTCTTTTGGATGCTACATTAAAAATGTGCTTATAGTCAGATAATTTATAAGAATTTTTGCAATTATGATCCATCTCCAAATTAATATGTTGATGTTGGAATAAAGAGGTTTTAAGGTTACAAATTAACATTATTATATACAATTGTATTGTGCTATGATGGAACGTATATATATATATATATATATATATATATATATATATATATATATATATATATATATATATATATATATATATATATATATATCAGCATCACATTTTATAACTGTATTATGTCATGATCATATGTGTACATATATGAATAATAAATGTAATATTATATAGCGATTATTTGACCAGATTGCAGCCACATGTTTCATTTAAAGTCCCAACTCCCCCTTTTACTTTATCTTGCAATAGGGATGGAGGCACATGACTTTACCCTGTTATTGCCTCATTAAGGCTGGGTTTGCAATAGCAGGAGATTTTGACCGTCTCTCTATGGAGCTGGCTCACATATCTTCACTGCGGCTCCGGTGTGAATTTGCACAGGAGTCCTGTGCATCTTTTGGTCCGTATCAGGTCTGAAATCGGACCTGAAATGGTGTATGGGGATGCACCGGACCCCTGCTGCGAGCCGCATGTGGCGATGGTGTGAAATTAACCCTAAAGTCCCAAAGACCTCCCTTCTTAATTTTCTGACTTTAAGGGGTTGTTAAGCTACTTTGTAAACTGCACACAATCCCCTCCATTAGAAAACACCCTATGCTGCAGTGTATTTCAGAGTGGCGCTCGGCGCTCACGTGACTCCTCGCTGATCTCTCTCCTGATCTGACAGCTAGAGCGGGAGGGGCTGGGAATCCCCCGCTGACATCACTCAGGAGGAGGAGGGAGCCGAGACGTCAGCCAGGGAGGAGGGGAGCAGCGAGGAGTCACGTGAGTGCCGAGCGGCGATGTGAAATGAGGTATTAATGGGCATATTATTTTACAAAGATAGCAGCATAGGATACTTTCTAACAGAGGGGATTGTGTGTATTTTCCACAGTTATTTTAGCAGCAGGAAGGGAGGGTGGGCACTGGTAAGAGCTGACAGGCAGAGAGGGAGGGGGAAAGGATGGGGAAGAGAGGACAGAGGAGAGCAGCAGATGACACTGACCACGGTGTCAGGACTCAGTAGTCATGCTGAACCGTGGTCAGTTTACAGGGGGAGGGTATAGCCAGGCAGGATGAGCTAGGTATTTCGACTCGAACATCGGCTGTTCGCCCGTTTGGTGAATTCCGAACATTATGGGCCGTTCGCGCCAAATTTGTGTGGCGCTCACGGCCCACAATGCACTGCGTCATCGCAGTGCATTGCTGGCTCATGATTGGCCAAGCATGCACTGTGACCCCGCATGCTTGGCCAATCACAGCGCCAGCAGCGAGGAGAGCCATGATTGGCCACAGGCAGGATGCCTTTGGCCAATCATAGCTCAGGCTGTGTAGTACACACCCCACACTATATAAGGCCGCTAGCGCGGCGGCCTTGTGTAGTGTGTTGGCGTCTGAAGCAGTTAGTGGGTGTTCTGTGTACCTTCAACACAGTATACACCGATCGTTATCGGCCGATTTTCGATCTTGCTCTTCTGTAGTGGTTGTTGTCTGCTTGCCCTGACCGCAGAATACACCGCTATATTCACCTCACCTATATAGCTAGTGATCTATCTTTTATAATAGAGCTTGCAGTCAGTATTGTTAGGAGCTTGTGCGTGCTGTCTGCGTGCTCTGTACCCAGTACACACCGCTATATCCACCTACATAGCTCTTCTCTATTTGAGCCATCTACCATCTGCAGGAGTTATTGGAAGTTGTGTGTGCCTCCAGCACAGCACAGTATACATCTGTATATACCCCTTTATCTCTGGTGTTCTATAATAAAGGCATCTGCAGGAGTTAGTGGGTGTTTTGTGCCTCCAGCACAATATACACCTGTATCTACCCTTTATTGCTGTTCTCTAATAGAGCCATCTGCAGGGCTTAGTGGGTGTTGTGTGACTCCATTACAGTATACCCCTTTATCTCTGGTGTTCTATAATAAAGGCATCTGCCGGAGTTAGTGGGTGTTGTGTGCCTCCAGCACAATATACACCTGTATCTACCCTTTATTGCTGTTCTCTAATAGAGCCATCTGCAGGGCTTAGTGGGTGTTGTGTGACTCCATTACAGTATACCCCTTTATCTATGGTGTTCTATAATAAAGGCATCTGCAGGAGTTAGTGGGTGTTGTGTGCCTCCAGCACAATATACACTACCCAACTGCTGTTTTATCCAACTCCCTTCAGGCCATTACCATGTCTGGAAGGCCAGCAAGGAGAGGCAGACAGGCGTGAGCCGATAAAAGAGGGCAAGCAGGCTCTGTGTCTAGAGACAACCGTGCTGGTCGTGAACGCGATGCATTGTCATCAGCACGTGGCCATGGGACACGCTTGTCCTTCTTTTCGCCAGTTGGACATGTTGAACCGCAACATGCCAACAACTTGGTAGAGTGGATGACCAAGCCCTCTTCATCCTCCTCATCCTCTCTCACCCAGTCTCAGGGTACTAGCAAAGCAGCTGCCAACGCATCGTCTTCCCTCCTCTCAATGTCATCATCAGTCACTCCTTCCCTAGACCCACCACGTCCTCCTAAGGAGTCTCCTGAACTCTTTGAGCACAGTATTGGGTACATGCTCCAGGAGGATGCCCAGTGTTTTGTAGCCTCTAATGATGACACTCAGCTAGAGGAAGGCAGTAGCGTGAATGCAGAGAGAGGGGATGCTCAAGAAGGACAGCAATCTGGCAGTCATGTTCCACAAGCTGCAGCATATTGCCAGGTTTGCTACAGCGATGAAGAGGGAGGGGATGATGAGGGCACTGACTCCACGTGGGTGCCTGGTAGGAGAGAGGAGGAGGAGGCACATGTCCAACGAGGCAGGATGCCCTCCGGGGGCCAGCTTAGGGGCAGCACACCGACTGAATCACACTGCAGAGCTTCGCCTGTGCAGGGCGCTGCCTCTGCGCGTTAATCTAAAAGTTCTTTGGTGTGGGCCTTTTTTGAGACGAGTGCATCAGATCGCACCGCTGCTATTTGCAACATATGTCTCAAGCGTATCTCGCGTGGCCAAAACATCAGCCGCTTGGGCACCACATGCTTGACCAGACATATGTTGACCTGTCATGCAGCTCGTTGGCAAGCGTACCTCAAAGACCCACACCAGAAACAAAGCGGACCTCTCCTTGCTCCTCATCAGCTGGCATCTCCAACCCCACTAGACCTTCAGTCCTCTCTGAAACCTGCTCTGAGAGGAATGAAGGTGTAGAATTAGGTGTGTCACAGCCAAGTGCTTCCGGGCACTCTGCTAGCAGTACACCCACGTCCGATTATAGCAGGCAAATGTCCCTGCCCCAGCTGCTGGACCGGCGAAAGAAGTTCACTCCCAGCCATCCACATGCCCAGCGGTTGAATGCTAGCTTGGCTAAATTGCTAGCACTTCAACTGCTGCCTTTTCAGTTGGTAGACTCGGCCCCCTTCCGTGAGTTTGTACAATGTGCGGTTCCTCAGTGGCAGGTCCCCAAACGCCACTTTTTCTCACGGAAGGCGATTTCGGCTCTCTACCGGCATGTGGAAGGCAATGACCTTGCCTCACTGGACAGGGCGGTCAGCGGTAAGGTGCATATTACCGCTGACTCATGGTCCAGCAGGCATGGACAGGGACGTTACCTGTCTTTCACGGCCCATTGGGTCACTCTTCTGGCAGCTGGGAAGGATGCAGGACAAGGTGCAGTAGTATTGGAGGTTGTTCCGCCACCACGCCTCCAAAATGCTACTATTGGTTGTGACACACCTCTCTACTCCACCCCCTCCTCCTCTTCTTCTTCCTCCATGGCCTCTTCCAGTGCTCTGTCCTCAGAACCAGCGGTGCTCCGTAGGCGTTCCAGGGGCTACGCAAGTACGCAGGCAAAACGATGCCATGCCGTGCTTGCGCTGGTTTGTTTGGGGGACAGGAGCCACACTGAGGCGGATGTTTTGTCAGCTCTGTAGGGGCAGGCCGAGAGGTGGTTGACGCCAGCTTAAGCCAGTAATGGTGGTTTGCGACAATGGCACCAACCTCCTCTCCACCCCCTGACAGGGACAACTGACCCATGTGCCCTGTGTAGCTCACGTCCTTAACCTAGTGGTGCAGCGGTTCTTGGGCAGGTACCCCGGCTTACAGGATGTCCTGAAGCAGGCCAGGAAAGTCTGTGTGCATTTCCGCCAATCATTTAATGCCTGTGCTCGACTGGCTGAGCTCCAAAAGGAGTTGAGCCTGCCCAAGAACCGCCTTATATGTGACATGCCCACCAGGTGGAACTCAACGTTGGCCATGCTGCAGCGGCTGCACACGCAGCAGAGGGCCATCAATGAGTACCTGTGCGACTACGGCACCAGGACAGGGTCAGGGGAGCTCGGTTTTTTCTCACCACGCCAGTGGGGCATGATCAGGGATGCATGCACTGTCCTGTCACCGTTTGAAGAGGCCACAAGGATGGTGAGCAGTGACAGTGCATGCATCAGTGACACTGTACCTCTTGTCCACCTCTTGGAGCATACGCTGTGTGGAATAATGGACAGGGCACTTGAGGCAGAACAGAGGCAGGAAGAGGAGGACTTCCTTGCCTCTCAAGGTCCCCTTTATCCAGACAGTGTTCCTGCTGTGCCACCCATCACACAGGAAGAGGATGAGGAGGAGGAAGAGGAGGAGGAGGATGATTGTGTCAGCATGGAGGTGGAGGTTGGCACTCAGCATCAGCAGCAGCAGTCTTGTAGAGATGATTTACAGTCCCAAGAAACACGTGGACTTGTACGTGGCAGGGAGGAGGTAGCTGCGGATCATGTTGTCTTTAGTGAACCAGAGGACTCCGGACCGAATGCCTCAGCTAACCTACGCTGCATGGCCTCCATGATCCTGCAAAGCCTGCGGAAGGATCCTTGTATTCTTCGGATCAAGGAGAGGGACCATTACTGGCTGGCCACTCTCCTTGATCCACGGTACAAGGGTAAAGTTGCCGACCTTATCTTGCCATCGCAGAGGGAGCAGAGGATGAGACATCTCCGGGAGGCCTTGCAGAAAGGTCTGTGCAACGCGTTCCCAGAGACTGGGAGGTTACAAACTCCTGGTCCTGGACAACGTGTTGCTGAGGCATCGGTCAGAAGGAGCGGTGGAGAAGGTGGCCGTCTGACTGATGCTTTCAGACAATTTTTTAGTCTGCAGCCCCAAGGTATGATCGGTTCCAGCAACCATCGCCAGCGTCTGATTTACATGGTGCAGGAATACCTAGGGGCAAGGTCAGACTTGGACACCTTTCCTTCCGAAAATCCTCAGGCTTACTGGGTCTTGAGGATGGATCACTGGCCAGAGCTTGCACAGTATGCAATTGAGCTACTGGCCTGTCCTGCATCCAGCGTTCTTTCGGAACGCACCTTCAGTGCTGCTGGTGGCTTTGTTATCGATCACAGGGTGCGCCTGTCCACCGAATCAGTTGATCGACTGACCTTCATCAAGATGAATCAGTCTTGGATCACCCACAGCTACCAAGCACCTGAAGCTGATGTAACCGAATAATTGTTTTTGAAATATCACATCCCTTCAAGACTGCCTATGCTGATGCTGAGTGACTGTCCTGTTATGTTGATTGTCTATCCTCTTCCTCCTCCGCTGATATGTTGGAAGAACATTTCTGGTTCTGGGTGATGCCATCAGCCCAATTTTTCTGCCCCTGTTTAACAGGGGCGTTTAATTACAATTTTTGATGCAATGCTTTGCAGCAGGGCTAATTCCTGCAATAAAACAAGAGTATATGGGAGAGGTTGCAGTGTCGTGGCACCAGCACCAGTGCCTAAGGCCCAATTTTTCTGCCCCTTTTTAACAGGGGCGTTTAATTACAATTTTTGATGCAATGCTTTGCAGCAGGGCTATTTCCTGAAATAAAACAAGAGTATATGGGAGAGGTTGCAGTGTCGTGGCACCAGCACCAGTGCCTAAATCCCAATTTTTCTGCCCCTGTTTAACAGGGGCGTTTAAGTACAATTTTTGATGCAATGCTTTGCAGCAGGGCTAATTCCTGCAATAAAACTAGAGAATATGGGAGAGGTTGCAGTGTCGTGGCACCAGCACCAGTGCCTAAGGCCCAATTTTTCTGCCCCTGTTTAACAGAGGCGTTTAAGTAAAATTTTTGATGCAATGCTTTGCAGCAGGGCTAATTCCTGCAATAAAACTAGAGTATATGGGAGAGGTTGCAGTGTGGTGGCACCAGCACCAGTGCCTAAGGCCCAATTTTTCTGCCCCTGTTTAACAGGGGCGTTTAAGTACAATTTTTGATATAATATTTCACAGGAGGGCCCGTTCCTGTGCCCACCCAGAGTAACTGTGAGGACTTATAGTGTTGTGGCACCAGCACCACAACCACCAAAGGTAAATTTTTCTAACACTGTTCAACAATGGCATGTAATTACAATTATTGATATAATCGTTCACAGCAGGGCGCTCCAGCGCCCACCAAGAGTCACTTTGAGGGCTTACAATGTTGTGGCAAAACCAACACCTTGTTCCGCCATTTCTGCAGAGCATATAGGGCAGGCCCCTACTTTCAAATATCCAACTTACAAACATCTCCTACTTGCAAACGGAAGGAGACAACAGCAAGTGAGATGAAAAAAGATGGACGACAAAACTAATTATACAGGGGTGATAACCCTTCCCTATGTTTTCCAAAAAGCTTAAAAATCGTTTTTTTGACTGGAGCTACACTTTAAAAATGTACCAGTTGAAAATTACAAACAGATTCAACTTAACACAACAAACCTACACAGTCCCTGTCTTGTTTGCACCGCCTGTACACTGCTGTTCTGAGTATATAGGGCCTGGGGGCCACACGCATTTCCTTTTTTTAATATGGGTACGGGGTTCCCCTTAATATGCGTACAAGACCCAAAGGGGCTGGTAATGGGAAGGGAGGGCTACCCATGCCATTTTTCTCAGTGATTTTCAACTATATTGCAGGAACCAGATATAACATTAAAACCGCAAGCAGTTTTAAATTATGTTATTTCCGTTTAATGTCATTTTGTGCAGGGACTGTTCTAAACGCGGGAAACACGTGGCACTTCACAGGCATACTACAGACACCCCCCAGGCACCATATTTAAAGGAATATTTCACTTATTTTTTTCACTTTAATCGTCATTAAAATAAGTGCTCCCGCCAAAACAGCCATTTTTAAAAACATTTTAGGCATTGACCCATGTCCCCTGGAGCAGGAGCCAGGCCCCCAAACCCTTTTTAGGACAGTATCTTGCATATTAGCCGTTAAAATTAGCACTTTTAATTTCGAACGTTCAAGTCCCATAGACTTCAATGGGGTTCTAAAGTTCGTACGAATTTGGGGTCCGTTCGAAAGTTCTGGTACGAACTGAACCGGGGGGTGTTCGGCTCATCCCTACTCACTACCCCTGAACTCTGCATGACTTACTACTGGCCTCTGAACTCTGTATCTCGTACTACTTATCCCTGAACCCCACTTACTACTGATCCCTGAACTCTGCATCACTTACTACAGACCTCTGAACTCCACTTACTACTGATCCCTGAGCTCTGCGCCATTTACGCCTAAACCCCTAAACTTTGTCTCACTTGCTCCTGACTCCTTGATCTCTACATCACTTACTACTGACCCCCTGAACTCTGTGCCACTTACTATTCATCACTGAACTCTGCATCGCATACTCCTGACACCTGAATCCTACATTACTCATTACTGACCCCTGAACTCTGCATCGCTTACTCCTGATACCGGAATCCTACATTACTCACTACTGACCCCTGAACTCTGTATGACTTACTACTGGCCCCTGAACTCTGCATCACGTACTACTTATCCCTGAACCCCACTTACTACTGACCCCTGAACTCTGCATCACTTACTACAGACCTCTGAGCTCCACTTAATATTGATTCCTGAACTCGGCATCACGTGCTACTGACCCCTTAACTCTGCATCACTTACTACTGACCCCTGAACTCTGCATTACTTACTACTGACCCTTGCACTCTGCATCACTTACTGCTGATCCCTGAACTCTATATCACTTACTCCTGACCTCCTGAACTTTCTCTCGCGTGCGCCTGAATCCTTGACCTCTGCATCGCTTACTCCTGACACCTGAATTCTACATTACTCACTACTGACCCCTGATCTCTGCATCACCTACTACTGATCCCTGAACTCTGCATCACTTACTACTGATCACTGAACTCTACGCCACTTGCTCCTGACCCCCTGAACTATGTCTTACTTGCTCCTGAATCCTTGACCTCTGCATCACTTACTCCTGACCCCCTGAACTATGTCTTACTTGCTCCTGAATCCTTGACCTCTGCATCACTTACTCCTGACCCCCTGTACTCTGTGCCACTTATTATTCATCCCTGATCTCTGCATCATATAATTCTGACACCTTAATCTTACTATACTCACTACTGACCCCTGAACTCCGCATCATTTACTACTGATTTCTGGACTCTGCATCACGTACGCCGGACCCATTAACTCTGCATCACTTACTACTGATACCTGAATTATGCATTGCTTACTCCCTACTGATCCCTGGACTCTGCGCCACCTACTCCTGACCCCCTGAACAATTTCTTACTTGCTCCTGAATCCTTGACCTCTACATCACAAGACTGCTATATACTGCTGATTAGTGTTGAGCGAACCCGAACTGTAAAGTTCAGGTTCGTACCGAATGTTTGGCTTTTTGGGTCCCGAATCTGAACAATTGACTGTATGTTCGGGTTCGGGTCCGGTGTTCAGCAACGTAATGGCACATTTTAAAAAGCTCTGCAGCAGCCAATCAACATTCCTTTAACTGTTGTGCCCTTAGAAGCCATCACAGCCATGCCTACTAATGGCATGGCTGTGATTGGCCAGTGCATCATGTGACCCAGCCTCTATTTAAGCTAGAGGCACACAGCAGAGCACGTCACTCTGCTTTAGACAGTGTAGGGAAAGGTTCCTGGCTGCTGCTGCTGTTAGGGAGAGAATAACATAGGAGTCTTGATTCTGAAATCTATTCTAATTAGTCAGCGATTTTACACTGCACTGGGAGAAAAGATAGACAGTGTAGGGCAAGGTTCCTGTTGGTGCTTTGAGGGAGAGAGAATTATCTAGGAGTCCAGATTCAGAAATCTATTCTAATAACTCAACGATCTACACAGATTTACCTGGTTGGGTTGCAGTGCACAGTCTTTTTACACTGCTATGAGCCCAGTGCCAGAGAAAATATAACTTTTATCTGCAAGCTCAGTGCACCAGCACTGCATATGTTACTGTGATATACACCCTGTACATACTCTGGGTGTATTCTGCTATTGCAAAAACACCCAGTGCAAACAAAAAACTTTGCTGTGTTTTCTGCATATGTGGAGGTGTGTGTTACACAATTTATATATTTTTCTTCTATTGTCATATTCCAAAAATTTTTTTAGGGCAAAAACATTTTTTTGGAATAGCATTTTTGCCATTACTGCAGCTCTAAGATACACGTTTACATACTCTGGGTGTATTCTGCTATTGCAAAAACACCCATTTAGGGCAAGATCCTAAATTTGAAAAATATGAGGAGAAGGTCAAAGAAGGGATGTGGCTCTGGTCGTGGTGCTGCTGGTGGAGCTCCCGTTGCAGGGAGAGGACATGGTCGATCTGTGCCAGCTACACGCACAAGTGAAACACCTTCCTCAGGTGCGAGTAGACGACAGAGCCTGCAGCGGTATTTGATCGGGCCTAATGCGGCTGTACGTATGTTGAGGCCAGGACAAGTGCAGGCGATAGTAGATTGGGTTGCTGACAGTGCCTCCGTTTCCTTGACATTGTCTCCCACCCAGTCTCCTGATGAAAGATCAGAGTTGGCAGCCGATGTCCATCAGTCTTTCAAATCACCCACTTGCAAATCAGCCAAGCGGTCTGAGCCCCAAATCATGCAGCAGTCTCTTCTGCTTTTTGATGACTCTGTTAGGTGGGTTTCCCAGGGCTATCCACCTAGCCCTGCCCCAGAAGTGGAAGAGATTGAGTGCATTGATGCCCAACCACTTATGTTTGAAGATGAGTACATGGGAGGACCATTGCAGCACGTCTCGGATGATGACGAAAAACACAGGTGCCAACTGCTGCTGCTTTCGCAATTGTGCAGACCGACAAGGAGGGCAGGAGTGAAGACTGGGTGGAAGATGATGTGGAGGACGATGAGGTCCTGGACCCCACATGGAATCAACATCATGCAGGTGACCAGTGTAGTTCGAAGGAAGAGGCAGTGGTTGCACAGAGCCACCAGCACAGCAGAAGAGGGAGCAGGGTGCAAAAGCGGAGCGTCCGTCCCCTAGACAGTACGCCTGCTACTGCCCAACACAGCAAGGGACCGAGCAGACCAAAGCCAGGTCCAAGGAGTTCCCTAGCATGGCAGTTCTTCAGACAATGTGCTGATGACAAGACACGACTGGTTTGCACACTGTGCAGTCATAGCCTGAAGCGAGGCATAAACGTTCTGAACCTGAGCACAACCTGCATTACCAGGCATCTAAGTGCAAAGCATGAGCTGCAGTGGAGTAGACACCTCAAAAACCAAGAAAGGTCTCTGGCTCCTCCTGCTTCCTCTTCTGCTGCAGTCTCGGCCTCTTCATCCACCTCTGTAGTGACAGTGGCACCTGCCAACCCGTAAACAGAGGATCTGCCAGCAACACTACCACCTGGGTCACCAACTATCTCCACAATGTCCCATAGAAGCGTTTAGCTCTCTATCTCCCAAACACTGGAGCAGAAGAGGAAGTACCCCCCTAGCCACCCACGATCCCTGGCCCTGAATGCCAGAATTTCAAAATTCCTTGCCTTTGAAATGCTGTCATTGTGTCTGGTGGAGACACAGAGTTTTAAAAGCCTGATGGCATTGGCTGTCCCACAGTACATCTTGCCCAGCCGCCACTACTTTTCCAGGGGAGCCATCCCTTCCCTGCACAACCAAGGGATGTTATATCTCCCTAACAGCACACTGGGTAAATGCAGTGGCGGCTGGGCCTGAGGCGGATATCAGTTTGGCGCATGTCCTTCCACCACCGAGGATTGTAGGGCGCTTCAGTTTGCCTCCTGTTGCTAACTCCTCCTACTCCGCTTCCTCATCCTCTACCGCCTCCTCATCCAGTCAGCGTAACACCTTCACCATCAACTTCAGCACAGCCAGGGTAAACGACAGAAGGCAGTTTTAAAACATTCTTGTTTGGGGGAAAAAACCCACACTGAGCAGGAGTTGTGGAGGGACATGGAACAACAGATCGATGAGTGGTTGGTGGCAGTGAGCCTCAAGCCCGGCCTGGTGGTGTGCGATAATGGGCGAAATCTCATAGCAGCTCTGGGCCTAGCCGGTTTGACGCACATCCCTTGCCTGGCGCATGTGCTGAACTTGGTGGTCCAAAGGTTCCTTAAAAATTACCCCCATATGCCAGAGCTGCTGCAGAAAGTGCAGGCCGTCTGTGCGCACTTTCGGCGTTCTCACCCTGCTGCTGCTCGCCTGTCAGCGCTGCAGCGTAACTTCGGCCTTCCCGCTCACCGCCTCATATGTGAAGTGCCCACAAGGTGGAACTCCACCTTGCACATGCTGGCCAGACTGTGCGAGCAGCAGCAGGCGATAGTGGAGTTTCAGCTGCAGTGCGCACACGTGAGTCGCTCTGCGGAACAGCACTACTTCACCACCAATAACTGGACCTCCATGCGAGACCTGTGTGCCTTGTTGCGCTGTTTTGAGTACTCCACCAATATGGCCAGTGCCGATGACGCCGTTCTCAGCATTACTATCCCAGTTCTATGCCTCATTGAAAAAATGCTTCGGGCGATGATGGAAGAGGATGTAGCACAGGAGGAGGAGGAGGAAGAGGGATCATTTGCAAGGCTTTCAGGGCAGTCATTCACAAGTGGCTATGAGGGTGGGTTCCTGCACCAACAAACGCCAGGTACACAATTGTCCGGCAGCAAGGGCACAGTTCTGAATGATGATGAGGAGGAGGAATCATGTTCACAGCAGGGTGGCACCCAGACCAGCTCATGGCCATCACTAGTGCGTGGCTGGGGGGACACAGAAGATACACCTCCCACAGAGGACAGCTTTTCCTTGCCTCTGGGCAGCCTGGCATACATGAGCGATTACAGTTATAGTTATAAGGAGAAAATATCTCTCTTTTTTGTAAAAAGAAAATGTAATTTTTTATTTATTTTCAGTTTTTACTTCTGTTTTAATAAATAGAAATAATTCTTTTTGAATATATTGGTTGTATTCACAACTTTTTTTATGCCTAAAAAGTCCAACTGAACCCACATTTTTTCGAGGTCTTTTATGTGAAGGTTCTTTTATAATTTTTTTTTTTTTCTCCCCAATTTCCCTTTTTCCTTGTCAATGTTTACATTCATAAAGTGATAACTAGGACATGGCATTTTGTTTATCAGTGTATCCACAGACACCACCCTGTGACAGATACACACTTTCTTCATTTAAATATACATGCTGCAGTGTCTCCGTAACGACCGCCGAGTTGCCCACATTCTAACTGGTGCTGATTACTGGGTGGCCACCCTGCTGGATCCCCGTTACAAGGGCAATGTACGTCCTTAATTCCCTCACTGGAGCGTGAGTGATCGTAAGTGGTGCGAGTACAAGAGCACGCTGGTAGACGCGCTGATGGTGGCATTCCCACCTGACAGAGGGGGTACGGTGGAAGCACAAGCCGAAGGCAGAGGATGAGGAAGAGGTCGCCAAAGCAGCCAGGGCACCGCCAGCACCTCAGAAGGCAGGGTTAGCATGGCTGAAATGTGGAAAAGCTTTGTCAGCACGCCACAAGAACCAGCACCGCCAGCTGAGATGGAATGTCTTAGCAGGATGCAGCATTTCACCAACATGGTGGAGAAGTATGTGTGCACACGCTTACATGTACTGAATGACAGGTCTACCCCCTTCAACTTCTGGGTCGCCAAATTGGGCACATGGCCTGAGCTTGCCCTTTACGCCTTGGAGGTGCTGGCCTGCCCTGCAGCCAGTGTATTATGTGAACGTGTATTTAGCACGGCAGGGGGCGTTATCACAGACAAGCGCAGCTGCTTGTCCAGAGCAAATGTGGACAAGCTCACGTTCATTAAAATGAACCAGGCATGGATCCCACAGGACTTGTCCGTACCATGTACAGAATAGACATGTATACCGGTGTTCTGACAAAAACTGTCTGGCCATCGGATAGTGTCCGGCCCGAGGACAAGGAGATTCTGAAAATCTCGGAAGATGAACAGCGCCTGCCCCGTAAGTGCAGGTTCAAGCCCCACCATCCAAGTGGGCATACGGTAGCACATAGTAACGGGGCCCCTCGCAGGATCGCTTTGCTTGCCACACTTCACTCGCCACACTTCGGGCACGGCCTCGCTTCGCTCGGCTTGAACCTCGAATGTTGTGGCTTGAACCTGGACTCACCACGCAGCGCCGTTCATTTTCGGAGATTTTCGAAATCCCCTTGTCCTACATACTGAGCAAACGCAGTACAGGGTGGACACTATCCGACGGGGGACAGAATTCGACACATCACCGGCCTTACCCAGCCATTGTTGTATTTTTGAACCAGTGTTGGCTCCTCCACCGCTGCTTCCACCTACACCGCCACATCCACCGCCACCTCAACCTCCTACTCCATATGGACCTCGTCCTCCTAGGTCAAGATTATAATTTTTTTTTATTTCAAAGTATTTTATTTTCCCACTAGCTTATTCATTAAATTGAATAATTTTTTCCAGAAAGGGCGTATTCTGGGGGATTCCCACCATGTGTGGCATCGTGCCGTTGAGTTTCTGAGGTTTTTAATCATTTCCTGTACCTCTTCTTCTGAGAAGGGGGCCTCCAGCATATATATTTTTAGTAAAAAATGTTATGTTATTTTAAGTTATTTCCCTATCCACATTTGTTTGCAGAGCACTTGCCATGCAGTTAACAACATTTTGTTGCCATTTGCAGCCCTATAGCCCTTTCCATTACTTTTTTAGAGCTATTTTAAAAGACCTCAAAAGTTTGGGTCCCCATTGACTTCAATGGGGTTCGGGGTCAAATTCGGGTCAAGTTCGGTCCCGAACCCAAATTTTTTCTGAAGTTCGGCCGAACCCGTTGAACCCGTACATCCAGGTGTCCGCTCAACTCTACTGCTGATAAGAAAAGGTATTTAGCTGTTTATATTTACTAGGATAATTGCATTTCTATGTTCTGTGTACTATGGGAGACCAGATATAGTGAATGCAGGGTCCTGGGTTTAGTAACACTTTAACACTTTAACGGAGCTAGGGAGTATAAGCACTGTTGACACCACCCATTACTATATCTTGCTTGTACACGTCAAACTAGTTTTTTCATAACATTGGGCCAGAATAGGCACATAAGTAAATGCCTTAAAAAAAAAAAAAAAAATGTCAATCTGTTGTAGTTACCTTGAAATCCTATCACAGCACTTCCTGTTTCAGGCTGACAACACTGCCTTACAATTACTAGCAATGTTGGCAGCCTGCTGTATACACTCCATCATTTGGCCATTTGAGCTACCTACGAGGTCGGCAGAAGATATGAACAGGCTGGACAGACAGCCCAATGGTTACTTGAATGAATGCTCATAGCAGGCTGATATTGCTGCTGCTAATTGCAAGGTAGCAGCTTAGTGTTGTCAGTCTGTAAAAAGAAGTGCTCTCACTGTATTGGCATCAAATTACAGATTAGACATTCGTATAATATGTCAAAAAAAGTTAGATTTTATTTCCATCATTTACACTTTCAAAATTACAGAAACCAAAAAAATGGCGTCTGCAAAAGTTTGGGCACCCCACAGAGTTAATATCTTGTACTGCCCCCTTTGGCAAGTATCACAGCTTGTAAACACAGCCAATTCTTGTTTCAGGTATCTTTGCCCATTCTTCCTCACAAAAGTGTTCCAGTTCTTTGAGATTTCTGGGCTGTCTGTCACGCACTGCTCTTTTAAGGTCTATCCATAGATTTTCAATAATGTTGAGGTCAGGAGATTGTGAAGGCCATGGCAAAACCTTCAGTTTACGCCTCTTGATGTAATCCCCCGTGGATTTTGAGGTGTGTTTAGGATCATTATCCATTTGTAGAAGCCAACCTCTCTTTAACTTCAGCTTTTTCACAGATGGCATCAAGTTACCATCCAAAATTTGCTGAAATTTTATTGAATCCATTTTTCCTTCTACTCTTGAAATGTTCCCTGTGCCACTGGGCCCAGCATCTGGTGACTTAGATAGTCCACCTACCAGTTTTCTACTACCGGGATGTAAATGGCCAACAAGGCCGGTACATGTCGCTCTGCCCACTGAAGGATGTGAGCAACCTCCCGTGCTGCAGCCGAGCTTCTTGTTCCTCCATGATGGCTGACATATGTCACTGCCGTGGCGTTGTCTGACTGGATCCTGATCGGACGCCCTCTTAGTCTCGTCATCCATGTGGAGAGGCATAGACTGTACTCCCAGTATTCCCCTCCAGCTGATCAGACTGGCGTCCGTTGTGATCACTGTCCAATGCAGAGGTAGGAACAACTTCTTGGACCAAAGTTCCGGGGACCTCAGCTACCAGAGCAGGGAGTCCCTGACTGACTGGCTCACCCGAATCTGTTGATCCAGGGATAATGGAGGTGTGTCCCATTTTGTCAATATCTCCTTCTGCAAGACTGTGAAACTGGGCGTATGTTACCGCCTTGAAGGAGGCCACCATGAGGCCCAGGACTTGCATGCAGAAGCGCAGCGACGACCACCTGCGGTTCATCAATATCCTTACCGCGGTTTGAGAAAAACTCTTGCTTCCACGGAGTCCAGCAGTAAGCCTAGGTACTCCAAGCGCTGAGTCGGTATAAGCACCGACTTTTTGAGTTTCAACAGCCACCCAAATTCCTGCAGGGTTTGCATGGTGATCACTACATCCTCCTTTAATTCTGAGGCGGAAGGAGGAGGACATCGTCTAGGTAACTTATGTAGCAGGGTCTCTTTAAGGACTATAAAACTACTGTTCCCAGAACCCCGCTGGTTCCCAGGATGTTTTGAGTTATGCCCCAGAGACTTATGGGGGAGGGCATATAAGGAGGGGGAGAGGCCTAGTTCGCTCTTTTTGGACACCCCCCCTCTCCTAGCAAGAGGAGATCTGTGCTGAACTGCTGAGGCACAAGGCCTGAAGCCTGGGCCTTGTGCTCTTTTCCAAAGAGCTCTCTGCCAGCCTAGTTGCACCTGAGAGACATTTTCTCATTCCTTGCTGCAGTACACCAGAAGGATTGAAGACTCGGAGGTCGGTGGATTCCTGTTCCTAGACAAAAAGGCAGAGAAACTGGACTTGGACTTGTCCGGGTGGTGAGAGCTGTTTAAAGACAGATGCTTTATCTTTATTATTCGTTTGGATTACAAAGTTGTTCTTCAAGTGCACCACCGAAAGATTGCTAGCGAATATTGTTTTACTGGACTTCCATCTAGATCAGTCAGGCCTGACTGCATAGGTAGATAGTGCTGGGTGTTAGTTTACCCATGCGGGGAAGTAGCTGAAAAAGGGCAGCGTTAGAGTTGCATAGCAATACTTTATTGTGCTGATTACTCTGTTTATCTTTATTACTGGTTACTGCAGGGACCTGCTTATGTGTTGCAAACCAAATGTTCAATTCATGTTATTCCTTTTATAAAACAACAAGTAAAGTCAGTTATATACTTTCAAAGATTGTCTATGAGCTTGAGTTACCCACGCACACACATATTTAGAGTATAAGTGATTTCATGTGTATTGCTAGATACTAACTGTGCCAGAGTGGGTAGTGCAGATTGCCGGGGGGTTGGCGGAGCTGTGCTCAGGACCCAAACCAAACTTGCGGCCCTCTTAAGTGAGGGTATCGCTATACGTGGGGGCTCGTCCAGGATTTCTGAGACAGCGGTGAACACGCCAGAGGTACCGGCATGGACCCACAGGGAGTCAGAGCGTGGTGTGAAGCGGCTAAGGCCGACCCAAGGCAGTCAGTGGTCATTAGCCTCCCAGGGGAGAAATGGTCGACTGAGACCGTAGAGGAGCCATCGCCAACGGGATCACCGCAGGCTGCGGCCCGTACCTCACCCGAGAGTCTCAGATCAGCACCGGCCACCCTTAGCGCAGAACTGTGTGCTGTCCTGGGGGAGATTGTGGCCCAGTGCAAGAAGGATCCCACAGATTACCCGATGTCGGGGTACAGAAAACTCCGGATGTTTTCAGGGAGGAAACCTGTACCTTCGGAAGAAGAGGGATTTGAAGAGTGGTTAGATAGCGCAACTCAGGCACTAGAGGAATGGGAAGTTCCAGAGCGCAGAAAGAAGCAGAG
The DNA here is from genome assembly GCF_037356315.1 of Lithobates pipiens. Taxonomy (NCBI): domain Eukaryota; kingdom Metazoa; phylum Chordata; class Amphibia; order Anura; family Ranidae; genus Lithobates; species Lithobates pipiens. Next base: position 1,343,392 of record NW_027507890.1, on the reverse strand, counting down.
GATTGTGGAAAGTCTAAAGGGGCCTGCTCTAGAGGCCGTACGCAACCTGAAGATGAGCAGGACAGACTGTAATGCGCAGGAGTACCTAGATGTACTACAGATTGTGTTTGGTGGGACAGAGAAAATCTCTGAGCTTGCTTATCAGTTAGAGCATTGCTACCAGAAGAAAGGTGAAAAACTATCAGACTACATGGGACGTTTAGATAAAATCCTGCATAGGATGATCCTAAAGAAGGGGATCAGCCCAGGAAAAGTAGATGAGGCCCGTGCTCAACAGGTTCTGAGGGGAGCTCAACCCATGGATCCTATTGCATGGACACTGCGTGCCCGTCTGGATGGGAAGAATCTGGAGTACACTGACCTCATCCGAATGATCAGAGAGGAAGAGGCCCTACTGGAAGATAAAAGGGAAGAACATCTCACCGAGCCCGTCAAACAACCGGTAGCCATAGTTACACCGGCCATGACTACCGCTAGAGATAAGGAGGTGGACACTTTGAAGTTACAGATGTCCCAGGTGATGGGGATGTTGACTGCTATGATGGCGAAAGGTCAAGGGGGAGCCGAGAAACCAAGTCCTAGGAAGGAGTTGTTTCCAGATACACCAACACCAAGCCCCACACGAGACCGAGAAGAGACGCTATGCTACAACTGCGGGGGCAGTGGCCACTTCGCCAGTAGATGTTCCAGTCCCAAGAAGAACAAGATAGATAACCGCCAGCCGGCGGGAAATGCCAGAGGGCCCCGGTGAGGGAGTCAACCGGGTGCCCATGCCTTTCAGTGAACTCCAAACTGAATAGAGGGAAGAGGAAGAGAGAAAACCAGACCCCTCAGAAGGAATGTCTACAAATAAGAAACGATAACATCCCTCAGCGGGTTTGTACTCCCATTACTGTGGGGAGGGTCAATGCATACCAGACTCGAAAGAGAATAAAGTCTAAAACCAACTGGATGAAGACGGGTCCCCAGAAGAGGGTGGCCTCAACCCGGCCCTACCCAGAAGAATTGGTCGGCCCATCCCCCACTGTCTCCATCCAGGTGGAAGGAGTCTACACGAAGGCCCTCCTGGATACTGGAGCTCAAGTGACTTTGTTGTACAGAGACTTCTATGATAGGCACTTGAGCCATTTGCCTATACAGAAGATAGAAGAGCTGGAGATATGGGGCCTGGGAACTCAGAGTTTCCCCTACGATGGTTACCTGCCCATAAAGCTGACCTTCGATCCATCTGTGGTGGGGAAAACAGAGGTGTTTGACACCCTAGCAGTTGTGTGTCCTAGACCGCCCGGGGCCAGCAAGATGTCCCTCATCATAGGGACCAATACGGATCTGGTGCGAAGACTTCTGACCCCTCTAGTGGAGACGAGTAACCATCAAGATCCCAATATCCATCCCATGCTGAAGACAGCCTACCAACGGTTGGTCCTAGAGCAGAAGACCCCAGGAGAGGGGATAGGGAAGGTGTGGAGACTTGGGAGAGAGGGAGTGGTGCTGCAGCCGGGAGAGGTAGCCTGCCTCAGGGCCACGGTGAAGCTTACCTGGGAGCAGCCTGGCCCCTTTGTCATGCTGGAATCCGATCCAAGGGAGGATCACTCAGGTCTGGAAGTGATACCGGAAGTGATTTCAATCAAGGCCCTGAAGAAGGCTCGAGGAAGAGTCCCAGTGAGTGTGAGAAACCCTACGGAGAGACCCATAGAGATCCCTGCCAGAATGCTGTTGGGGCAGGTGAGTCCTGCGGCCCCAGTCAGCTGGTCAGAAGTAAAAGGAACGGGTGAAGGAGGAGATGTTTGGGAAAAACTTTCCATGGAGAACCCGGACCTACCTGGAGCCTGGAAGGAGAGAGCCAAGGCCCAGCTGACTAGATGGGAGAGGATTTTCTCAAAGGATGAGTTTGATGTGGGATGTGCCAGGAGTGCCACCCACCGAATCCGCCTCCAAGAAGACAAACCCTTCAGGGAAAGGGTTAGGCGGGTCCCTCTAGCTGATCTGGAGGATCTGAGGGAGCAGCTTGCGGAGTTGAAGAAGACTGGTGTAATTCGGGAGTCTAGAAGTTCCTACGCCTCCCCCATAGTGGTGGTCAGAAAGAAGAATGGGTCGTTGAGGCTTTGTATCGACTACAGGACTCTCAACAGGAGGACCATCCCTGACCAGTATACCACACCGAGAATAGAGGATGCCCTACAGAGTTTGTCTGGTGCCAAGTGGTTCAGTGTAATGGACCTCAAGAGTGGGTACTACCAAATCCCCATGCACCAGGAAGACCAAGAGAAGACAGCTTTCATAACCCCAGTGGGATTCTTTGAATTCAACAGAATGCCTCAGGGCCTGTCTGGAGCCCCTGCTACCTTTCAACGCCTCATGGAGAAGACCGTTGGAGACATGAACCTCATAGAAGTCCTTGTGTACTTGGACGATGTCATTGTCTTCGGGAAGACTTTGGAAGAACAGGAAGAACAGAGGCCAGGTTGGAGAAGGTGTTGAGAAGACTCAGCGAAGAGGGACTCAAGCTTTCTCCCGAGAAGTGCCGGTTTTACCAATCCTCTGTGAACTATCTGGGACACATAGTGTCTGAAAAGGGAGTGGCTACAGACCCTGAGAAGTTGGAGGCAGTTACCTCTTGGCCAAGACCGACAACAGTCACAGAGCTCAGATCTTTCCTGGGGTTCTGCTCCTATTATAGAAGATTTGTGGATGGGTTTGCCCGGATTGCCAAGCCACTAAACGAATTGCTCAAGACTGAAGGAGAAGAGGATGGCTTGGGACCCAGGAGGGCCGGTGAGTCGGTTCAAGATCAGTGGAGCCCAAGGTGTGAAGAGGCTTTCCGAACCTTGAAGAGGAGCCTTACCACGGCCCCAGTCCTGGCCTATGCCGACCCCACCAGACCATATGAGCTACATGTCGATGCCAGTCATGAGGGCCTAGGCGGAGTGCTCTATCAAGAGTATGAAGAGCAGCTGAGACCAGTGGCCTATGTGAGCCGGAGCCTGACTCCCTCGGAGAAGAACTACCCCACTCATAAATTGGAGTTCTTGGCCCTCAAATGGGCAGTAGTAGACAAACTGAAGGACTATCTCTACGGGGCGGAGTTTACCGTAAAGACAGATAACAATCCTCTGACCTACCTCTTCACTACTGCAAAGTTAGATGCAACCGGACACAGATGGTTGGCTGCATTATCCGGATTCAACTTCAGTCTAAAGTACAGACCAGGGGCTGGAAATAGGGATGCAGATGCCTTGTCCCGAAGATCTCATGTCATGGTCAATGACTGGGAAGACTGGACCCAGGTAGCACCGGAAGGAGTGCGAGCACTCTGTCAGGGTGCTGAGTTTCAAGCAAGAGGGGGCCCCAGAGCAGAGGAGATAGGAGTCACCGCAGTGGGAGTCCCTCAACCCTACTGTGGGGTAACTCAACTAGCAGAGGAACTCCTGCCAAAGCTGTCCAGAAAGGAGCTGAGCTATGACCAATTGGAAGACCCCCTGGGGAGATTGGTCCTTGAAGCTTTGGAGAACGAGAATCCAGAGGGACTTCGACATCACCCTTCCAAGGAGGCTCGCCTGCTGAGGAAAGAGTTGGATAAGCTACAAGTACATCAGGGAGTGGTCTACCGAAGGGGCCCCTCTGATAACTCAGAAGATAAGTGGCAGTTGTTTCTCCCAGAGAAGCACCGAGAGACGGTACTAATTGCCTTACATGACCAGCATGGCCATCTAGGGGCGGAGAGAACTTTCCAGCTTGTCAGAAGCCGGTTCTATTGGCCCTGTATGAGGGCAGAAGTGGAGGAATATTGCCGTTCTTGTGCACGATGCATCCCGAGGAAGACTCTACCCCATCAAGCTGCCCCAATGGGCCACCTACAGAGTCAGGGTCCAATGGATCTGGTGTGCATTGACTTTCTCTGCCTCGAACCCGATTTAAGTGGATTGGGAAATGTTCTGGTGGTAACCGATCATTTCACCCGTTATGCCCAGGCTTTCCCCACCAAAGACCAAAAGGCCTCCACTGTGGCCAAGGTGCTCATGGAAAAATACTTTGTCCACTATGGATTACCACAGAGAATCCACTCGGACCAAGGGAGGGACTTTGAGAGTCGTCTGATCCGGAACCTACTGGACTCATTGGGAGTAGAGAAGACCAGGACTACACCTTATCATCCACAAGGAGATGCCCAACCTGAGAGGTTTAATCGGACCTTACTAAACATGCTTGGAACTCTAGAGACAGAGAAGAAGCAACACTGGAGCCAACACATATCAGCTTTGGTGCACGCTTACAACTGCACCACAAGTGATGTGACGGGTTACTCCCCCTACCGGCTCATGTTTGGGAGGGAAGCAAGATTGCCGGTGGATCTGGCCTTTGGCATTTCCCTAGACCATGCCTCTGCTACCTCCCACAAGGGATATGTGGATTGACTTAGACACAATTTGAAAGTGGCCCATGAATGAGCTCAAGCGGCCTGGGACCAAAGGGGGGCCCGCAACAAGAGGAACTTCGATCTGAAGGTTCGAGTACAAGACCTGCAGCCTGGGGACCGTGTACTGCTACGCAATCTGGGGATCCCTGGGACGCACAAGCTTGCTGATAGATGGAGATCGGAGCCCTATGTCATTTGCAGAAAGCTACCTGGATTGCCTGTGTATAAGTTAAAACCAGAGGGGAAAGTGGGGCCCTTGAAGACTTGGCACAGGAATCATTTGCTCCCGCTTACTGAAGCAGTCAGAATACCTCCAGTGAGAAATCCACCAGAATCTGGTTCCATTCTGGATACCCCGGGACCTAGCACTCGGTCTCAGACCTCCCGGGTTAGAGATGGACAAGATTCCCAACGAGGTGAAGGTGGAAGAGGAGAGCTTGAGTGGCTGTGGCCTTCATCAACTCCAGGAAATTCTGCCATAGATCTCCCACCTACTGAGGATACACAGGATGGGACACTGAACCCAGAAGCTACAGAGTTCATTCCATCTAGTGGTGTGCCTGAATACTGGGAAGATATCCCTAGCATTTACTCAGAAGAGGAAGGAACCGATGTTCCAGAACCAGTGATGCTGTCAGAATGTGTTCCTGAAGTAGAGCCTGTGGCACCAGAGCCTGAAGTCCCAAGAGAACAGAGAGCTCGCCGAGTTGTGAGACCCCCCAAGAAGCTAACCTACTCTCAAATGGGGGAGAGCTCTGAGGACTCTGTTGTGACTGCTAGAAGAAGTGCTGAACGCTCTAAACCCTCCACTGACCATTTGGGGGAGGGCAACCCCAGCTCACTCTCTGGCACAGTTAGGCAGGCCACTCATGCCAGTGTGACCTGTGGGACAGGGAATCCCACCTCTGAGTTCTGGTGGAAATTCCCTGTACCAACATCATACCCAGCACTTTCAAAATTGGTACAGGATATGTGTTAAAAGTTTATCTTTGGGGACCAAAGAGTTTAAGTGGGGGGAGTGTGTAGCGGGGTCTCTTTAAGGACTATAAAACTACTGTTCCCAGAACCCCGCTGGTTCCCAGGATGTTTTGAGTTATGCCCCAGAGACTTATGGGGGAGGGCATATAAGGAGGGGGAGAGGCCTAGTTCGCTCTTTTTGGACACCCCCCCTCTCCTAGCAAGAGGAGATCTGTGCTGAACTGCTGAGGCACAAGGCCTGAAGCCTGGGCCTTGTGCTCTTTTCCAAAGAGCTCTCTGCCAGCCTAGTTGCACCTGAGAGACATTTTCTCATTCCTTGCTGCAGTACACCAGAAGGATTGAAGACTCGGAGGTCGGTGGATTCCTGTTCCTAGACGAAAAGGCAGAGAAACCTGACTTGGACTTGTCCGGGTGGTGAGAGCTGTTTAAAGACAGATGCTTTATCTTTATTATTCGTTTGGATTACAAAGTTGTTCTTCAAGTGCACCACCGAAAGATTGCTAGCGAATATTGTTTTACTGGACTTCCATCTAGATCAGTCAGGCCTGACTGCATAGGTAGATAGTGCTGGGTGTTAGTTTACCCATGCGGGGAAGTAGCTGAAAAAGGGCAGCGTTAGAGTTGCATAGCAATACTTTATTGTGCTGATTACTCTGTTTATCTTTATTACTGGTTACTGCAGGGACCTGCTTATGTGTTGCAAACCAAATGTTCAATTCATGTTATTCCTTTTATAAAACAACAAGTAAAGTCAGTTATATACTTTCAAAGATTGTCTATGAGCTTGAGTTACCCACGCACACACATATTTAGAGTATAAGTGATTTAATGTGTATTGCTAGATACTGTGCCAGAGTGGGTAGTGCAGATTGCCGGGGGGTTGGCGGAGCTGTGCTCAGGACCCAAACCAAACTTGCGGCCCTCTTAAGTGAGGGTATCGCTATACTTACAATTGCGATCCCACGTTGTTGCAACAATGACAAAATTGCAGCCTATAAAGACTCGGGGTGCAGATGACAACCCAAAAGGGAGAGTCACAAACTGGTAGTGGGCTTCCCCCACTGCAAATCGCAGAAACCTCTTATGTGTGAGGCATATGGGTATGTGCAGGTACACATACTGAATGTCCAAAGACGTCAGGGAGTCCCCTTGTTGGAGTGCAACGACCACTGAGTGAACTGATTCCATTCTGAACCTCAGTATTTTTACAAAGCAATTGAGGGCTTTCAGGTCCAAGATTGGACGTACCCCTTCCTTTTTGGGGACTACAAACAGATTGGAGTAGAACCCCTGAAACCTTTCCGATTCCGGAACAGGCACTATCACCCCGTGGCTTTGCAGGTCCCTTACTGTCCTCAATAGGGCCTCCAGGCGAGCCAGGAGTAAGGGTATGCTGGAAGGGAAGAATCTGTTTGGTGGCCAAGAGATGCTCTTGTAGCCATGAGGAAATCAGTTCGCAGACCTGGTCGGACCTGAGCTGAGATGCCCACCGGGCTTCAAACTACCGAAGTCGACTACCCACCCGAGAGAAGGGTGGGGGCAAACCTTCATGCGGAAGCACTTTTGCTTGCGGGTCCAGGGGCGCTTTTGTCCCTCAGAGGTCGACCTGTCGGACTGGGAACGTTTAGCTGAAGTCCCGGACAGACGAAGAAGCCTCTTTTGAGTGGAAAATGAGGGCCCTTGCCTGCGGCGAGGCTCCTTAGTCTTCCTGGCCTGTGGGAGCAAGGTACTCTTCCCACCTGTGACAATCTTAATAATGTCATCCAACGAGGCTCCAAAGAGTCGCTCACCAAGGAAGGGTAGATCCGTCAAAGTTTTTTAGATGCCTGGTCCGCAGACCAGCATTTTACCAAATCAGGCACCGCAGCACCACTGCTGACACTGAAGCCCTGTAGAGCAAAGGAAGCGTATCCAGGGCCGCGTCACAAATTACTTAAACCCATACAATAACTGGTCTTCTAATTCCATGCAGACAGGAGTATCCTGCTGCTTCTCCAGTTCACGGTGTAAAAGTTTTGCCCATTCAGTAAGTGTCTGAGACACAAGTGCTGTGGCCTGTAAACAATGAATGGGCCACTGCCTCGACCCTCCTGTCGGTAGGGTCCTTAAATGCAGGAGTCCCCTCTACCGGGATCGTGGTTACTTTGTTTAACCTGGATACTTGGGGGTCCACGACCGGAGGAGCTGACCATTTTTTAAGAAGGCTCTCTTCAAAGGGGAAGCGCACCTCCACTCTTTTAGGGACTGAGAAAATCCGTTGCTGGCATCCCCATTCCTTGTATATGAACTTATCTAAATAAGTCAGATACGGAAAAACCTTAGTTGTATGGGATGGCTTACGGGACCCAAAAGGAACTGCTACTTCAGCAGAGGAACCTGCTTTATCCTGAATTTTCAGGGTATCACACACAGCTGTGATAAGTGCTCCAACTAGTGCTTTGTCTTGCGCAGACCCAGACTGGGACTCATCCTCACTGTCCTGGTCAGTGTCATCTGAAACAACAGAGCAGGGGCCGCCAATCTCAGCGGGACCCGAGTCTTCCTCAGAGCTCTCTCCGGAGGATGGGGGGGACAGGGGCTGCTTTTTACCACCTTTGCGCTTGCACACCACCTCCACCCCGGCAACGAACGTTTCAAGGACCATCGACAAAGCGTCCAAAGGCACTGCACTGTTTGCAGACGAGCCGGTTGCAATTTCAGGGAGTTCTGGGGAAGAAACACCAGTTTCTGAAGCCATACTGCCCCACCCTGTCTGCCACCCTTAGGGACTTAGGACAGATGAACAATTCCACCCTCCTAGCTGCTGCAGACTGAGGGGCCCCCACCACAGGACTCACCACCCTGACCGAGTGCTGCACCGTTCAGTTACAGGTATCTGCATCCAGTATTAGCTCCCAGGTGTCCTGAGCAAAAAAACGTGCCATTCTGAGCAGCAGGGACCAGCACTGAGGATAAAAACCATGCTGGGCTACAACAAAATGGCTGCCGGCCATCCTGTATAAGGGACATAATCACAAAGAAAATGGCATCCGAGCTACAGAAAAATGGCCCCTGACCATGCTTTCCACTGAGGCACACAAAAAATGGCTGACAGACAACTGTACACAGTGAATGAACAGAGATAATAGCGGCAGAACAGCGCTATGGCGATCAGCACATGCAGACCTCCAGACACCCAGCGGGGAGACCACAGACACCCATGGACACAGACACCCAGCGCTGCCCTCAATCTAAGGTAAGAGCCCCCCCGAGGATCCCTGGCTCAGGTACACACACTGCTCAGCAGCCCATCATGCAGCATCCCCTAATGGGGGGGGATAGGGACAGGGAAAGTAGAGAGGGAGGAGAGGGACCCCCTAATCGACCTCCCAGAGAATGCCCAGCTGCTCAATCCCGCGTAGGCTGAAAGAGCTGTACTTATCATCCTGACGAGCTGGGGACAGCCCATCACAGACCCACTCCCGAGCAGTACGGAGTGGCTGCTAGCCACATCACAATGTGACAAGGACATTGGTAGCCTGGTCATATGTGTGCCCCGGAGCGTTGCGCTCACCAGCCGACCCTGCAGCCTGAGGGACATGTCGTGGCCGACCCAGCGTGTAGCTAGGGTGCGCACACCCTCGATGCCCAGGCTGGGGAGACTACAAGGATCTAGATTATCCAGCCTGTCACCCAGCCGGCTGTTGATAGCAGATCACAGGATTTTAAAATGTTGCGCAAAAGGCAAACATTCAGCAAAAAATCCCAGGACCGATGGTCCTGCAGGGAGCCTAGGTCCTTCTCCTTCACTAGGCAGAAAAAAACAGCTGCAGGAAGCAGGCTGAGGTGTTATTACCAGAGGGACCGCTCCCTGGGTTGAACTGTAAAGTTCTGTTTTTTCACATGTATTACATGTTCTGCCTAGTCCTCTCCTGAAGGTGGCGTAATAACCCTACAGTCAAGATTACTGGAGCTGTGTCCATCAATGAACAAAAGAGAAAAAAGTTTATTTATTTAGGTTTTCTTTTGCAAAATTGTTGGTCTTTTTTTGTTTCTAGTGCAAAAAGTAAAAAATGAAACTCAGTGGCGATCAAATACCATCAAAAGAAAGCTCCATTTGTGAGACAAAAAGAACATACATTTAATTTATGTACAGCGTTGCATGTATGCACAATTGACAGATAGGCTGGATTCACACCTATGCATTTTTAGTGCTTTTTGCAGATTTGCACTACAGAACATGTTCCATAGGAAACAATGTTAAATGGACTGTAGTGCAAATCTGCAAAATGCAAAAAGCACTAAAAATGCATAGGTGTGAATCCAGCCTTAAAGTAACGGAGAGCCATGTAGCAAAAAAAACGGTCAATTGGTAAAGACTAATGTTTTTGTTTATAGTTTAATGATTTAGGCACGGTTCACATCTATGCAGTTTTCAATTGGTATGTTCTACAGTGCATTTTACATTTTTGCATAAGCGATTTTACAGCGATTTGCGTTTTTCATGCTTTTTTGGGCAATTTGTTATTGGGCAGATTAAAAAATGCAAATTTTGGCAAAAACGCACTACATGCTTTTCTGCAGCGTCTCCATTGAAGTCCATGGAACCAAAAAAAAGCAGTTTTGCATTTAAAAAAGTCCCTGACCCTTTCCAAAAATGCAGCGGCTGAAAAAAGCACAGGTGTGAACGTGTTCCATAGGAAACCATGTTAAATGGACTGTAGTGCAAAAAGCACAAAAAAAAAAAAACACGTAGGTGTGAACCAGGCTTCAAAGACTGGGAGCAGGCAGGCTATATGATGTCTCTTCTGCCGAGAAAACAAAAAAAATACCTAACTACCTATAACAGTTTTTATAATGTACAGTGAGCTGTGCGAGCGCAGTTCTGTTTAGATTCTGGCACAGATCCTGTGTACCAGGACAACTGAACTGCTGTATTATTTGCGCTATAAACGAAAAAAGAGCGTCAATTTTGAAAAAAAAAACGCAATATTTTTTACTTTTTGCTATAATAAATATCCCCCAAAAATATATAAAAAAAAAGATTTTTTTTCCTCAATTTAGGCCGATATGTATTCTTCTACATATTTTTGGTTAAAAAAAAAAAAATGCAACAAGCGTATATTGATTGGTTTGCTCAAAAGTTATAACATCATCTACAAAATAGGGGATAGATTTACGGCAATTTTATTATACTTTTTTTTTTATTTGTAATGGCGGCAATCTGCAATTCTTATCGGGGCTGTGACACGTCAGACACTTTTGACACTATTTTGGGACCATTGTCATCTATACAGCAATCAGTGCTATAAAAATGCATTGATTACTGTGTAAATGACACTGGCAGGGAAGGAGTTAACCACTAGGGGGCGATGAAGGGGTTAAGTGTGTCCTAGGGAGTGATTCTAACTGTGCGGGATGGGCTTCAACTCACATGACTGCGATCACTGCTTCCGATGACAGAGCAGTGATCTCTGTCAGGACACAAGGCAGAACGGGGAAATGCCTTGTTTAAATAGGCAGTTCCCCGCTCTGCGGCTCCATGACATGATCGCCGGGAGACCGCCGGGCATCGAGTTCACTGGTCCCGCGGGCACAGTCCCCGCCTCTTAAAGGGGACGTACAGGTATGCCTATTTGCCCACCGCGGCCATTGTGCCAATGCATATCGGCATGCAGCAGTCGGCAAGTGGTTAAGAAGAGGAAAGCATTGCGAGCATTCGTTTCACTTTTAGGCCTGATTCACACCTATGCAGGTTGCAGTTTGCATATTGTGGGTGCATTTTGCGTTTTTCAATTTACGCTTTTGCTCCATTGAAGTCTATGGAACCAAAAAAACTCAGTCTATGGAACCAAAAAAACACCGAAAAAAGTCCCTGGCCCTTTCCATAAAACGCACAGATGTGAACTACATCCATAGGAAACCATGTTAAATGGACTGTAGTGCATTTCTGCAAAACTGAAAATGCACTAAAAAATGCATAAGTGTGAACCAGGCCTACATACTGCTATCCCAGCAATCATGTTTTTAATATTATTAAAATGTACAATATTCGAGGTGCACCTCTTAAAGAATCTGACACAAAACAAAACATGTGTCAATAAGAAAGAAATAATTTTAATTTTACTTCAAAGATATTGCATCATAAGTTATAGATCTTTATTAAAAGATTACATACACCAGTAGGCGCTGATAAAAAAAAAAATCTGTTTGCACAGTTAGCCATCATTTCCTGTAAAAGCCAATTGAAATAAATGTATTTCATCTTTGATGAAACTGCAATAAAGTTTGTAGTCCAGACTTCCAGAATCTTCGTTGCTGTACTCCTGTAACCACAGAGCTCGATTTTCAGCTGTTAACAGCCTGCTGCATAGAATATGGAACCCCCAGCAATGTCCACATGTTCCATCTTTGATGAGGTACTCGTGAGAAGTGCTGCACATATATATATAGACACTGAGGGGAACTGTGGAATTTCTTATTGTAACACTGGGAGAAAATGAGAATGAGATCATAGTAAAGGCGTGACTACAACGGCCTAAAAAGAAAAAAGAACGCATTAGTTGTCACCGGAATAGGTGTACTCATTGGAAGATTATTACTCACCTCTTGTTCTGGTGACAACTGTAACCGTTTTGGATTTTCTGCCGTTACTGTTCCAATACAGGTGGTTGACGCCACGCCAGCTTAAGCCAGGAATGGGGGTTTGCGACAATTGCACCAACCTCCTCTCCGCCTTCCGACAGGGACAACTGACCCATGTGCCCTGTGTGGCTCACGTCCTTAACCTGGTTCGTTCAGCGGTTCTTGGGCAGGTACTCGGGCTTACAGGATGTCCTGAAGCAGGCCAGGAAAGTCTGTGTGCATTTCCGCCGATCATTTAATGCCTGTGCTCGGCTGGCTGAGCTCCAAAAGGAGTTGAACCTGCCCAAGCACCGCCTTACATGTGGCATGCCCACCAGGTGGAACTCAACGTTGGCCATGCTGCAGCGGCTGCACACGCAGAAGAGGGCCATCAATGAGTACCTGTGCGACTACGGCACCAGGACAGGGTCAGGGGAGCTCGGTTTTTTCTCACCACGCCAGTGGGGCATGATCAGGGATGCATGCACTGTCCTGTCACAGTTTGAGGAGGCCACAAGGATGGTGAGCAGTGACAGTGCATGCATCAGTGACACTGTACCTCTTGTCCACCTCTTGGAGCATACGCTGCGTGGAATAATGGACAGGGCACTTGAGGCAGAACAGAGGCAGGAAGAGGAGGACTTCCTTGCCTCTCAAGGCCCCCTTTATCCAGACAGTGTTCCTGCTGTGCCACCCATCACACAGGAAGAGGATGAGGAGGAGGAGGAGGAGGAGGAGGATGATTGTATCAGCATGGAGGTGGAGGCTGGCACTCAGCATCAGCAGCAGCAGTCTTGTAGGAATGATTTACAGTCCCAAGAAACCCGTGGACTTGTACGTGGCTGGGAGGAGGTAGCTGCGGATCATGTTGTCCTTAGTGACCCAGAGGACTCCGGACTGAATGCCTCAGCTAACCTACGCTGCATGGCCTCCCTGATCCTGCAAAGCCTGTGGAAGGATCCTCGTATTCTTCAGATCAAGGAGAGGGACCATTACTGGCTGGCCACTCTCCTTGATCCAAGGTACAAGGTTAAGGTTGCTGACCTTATCTTGCCGTCGCAGAGGGAGCAGAGGATGAGACATCTCCGGGAGGCCTTGCAGAAAGGTCTGTGCAATGCGTTCCCAGAGACTGGGAGGTTACAAACTCCTGGTCCTGGACAAGGTGTTGCTGAGGCATCGGTCAGAAGGAGCGGTGGAGAAGGTGGCCGTCTGACCGATGCTTTCAGACAATTTTTTAGTCCGCAGCCCCAAGGTATGATCGGTTCCAGCAACCATCGCCAGCGTCTGATTTACATGGTGCAGGAATACCTAGGCGCAAGGTCAGACTTGGACAACTTTCCCACCAAAAATCCTCTGGCTTACTGGGTCTTGAGGATGGATCACTGGCCCAGTATGCAATTGAGCTACTGGCCTGTCCTGCATCCAGCGTTCTTTCGGAACGAACCTTCAGTGCTGCTGGTGGCTTTGTTACCGATCACAGGGTGCGCCTGTCCACCGAATCAGTTGATCGACTGACCTTCATCAAGATGAATCAGTCTTGGATCACCCACAGCTACCAACCACCTGAAGCTGATGTAACCGAATAATTGTTTTTGAAATATCACATCCCTTCAAGACTGCCTATGCTGATGCTGAGTGACTGTCCTGTTATGTTGATTGTCTATCCTCTTCCTCCTCCGCTGATATGGTGGAAGAACATTTTTGGTTCTGGGTGATGCCATCAGCCCAATTTTTCTGCCCCTGTTTAACAGGGGCGTTTAATTACAATTTTTGATGCAATGCTTTGCAGCAGGGCTAATTCCTGCACAAAACTAGAGTATATGGGAGAGGTTGCAGTGTCGTGGCACCAGCACCAGTGCCTAAGGCCCAATTTTTCTGCCCCTGTTTAACAGGGACATGTAATTACAATTCTTGATATAATATTTCACAGGAGGGCCCGTTCCTGTGCCCACCCAGAGTAACTGTGAGGACTTATAGTGTTGTGGCACCAGCACCACAACCACCAAAGGTAAATTTTTCTACCACTGTTCAACAATGGCATGTAATTACAATTCTTGATATAATCGTTCACAGCAGGGCGCTCCAGCGCCCACCAAGAGTCACTTTGAGGGCTTACAATTTTGTGGCAAAACCAACACCTTGTTCTGCCATTTCTGCAGAGCATATAGGGCAGGCCCCTACTTTCAAACATCCAACTTACAAACATCTCCTACTTGCAAACGGAAGGAGACAACAGCAAGTGATATGAAAAAAGACCGACGGCAAAACTAATTATACAGGGGGTATAACCCTTCCTTATGTTTTCCAAAAAGCTTAAAAATAGGTTTTTTTGACTGGAGCTACACTTTGAAAATGTACCAGTTGAAAATTACAAACAGATTCAAGTTAAAGCGGAGGTCCACCCTAAAGTGGACCTTCTGCTCATTGTAATCCTCCCCCCCTCCGGCACCACAATTGTCACCTTTCAGGGGGGAGGGGGGTGCAGGTACCTGTACAGTACAGGTATCTGCACCCACTTCCGGGATAGCTCTCTGCGGAAAGCGGCGTAGATTACGCCCCTTTCTGAAAATCCCCCGCTGCCTGCTGGGAAACACACAGATCCCAGAGGCAGCGGGTCCATCCTTATTGCGCAGCGCGACTCGCGCATGCGCAATAGGGAACCGGGAAATGAAGCCGAAAGGCTCCACTTCCTGATTCCCATACCTAAGATGGCAGCGGCAGCACCCGAGAGACGATCAAGAGATCGGCCTCGGGTGCCGACATCGTGGGCGCGCTGGACAGGTAAGTGTCACTATTTTAAAAGTCAGCAGCTGCAGTATTTGTAGCTGCTGGCTTTTTAAAAAAAAATAAAACGTGGACTCCCGGTGGACTCCCTCTTTAACACAACAAATCTATACAGTCCCTGTCTTGTTTGCACTGCCTGTATACTGCTGTTCTGATTATATAGGGCCTGGGGGCCACACGTATTTCCTTTTTTTAATATGGGTATGGGGTTCCCCTTAATATCCGTACAAGACCCAAAGGGGCTGTTAATGGGCAGGGAGGGCTACCCATGCCATTTTTCTCAATGATTTTCAACCATATTGCAGGAACCAGATATAACATTAAAACCGCAAGCAGTTTTAAATGACGTTATTTCCGTTAAATGTCATTTTGTGCAGGGACTGTTCTAAACACGGGAAACATGTGGCACTTCACAGGCATACTATAGACACCCCCCAGGCACGATATTTAAAGGAATATTTCACTTTTTTTTTCACTTTAATCGCCATTAAAATCAGTGCTCCCGCCAAAACGGCAGTTTTTAAAACTTTTTTTTGCATTGACCCATGTCCCCTGGGGCAGGAGTCAGGTCCCCAAACCCTTTTTAGGACAGTATCTTGCATATTAGCAGTTAAAATTAGCACTTTTAATTTCGAACGTTCGAGTCCCATAGACTTCAATGGGGTTCTTATGTTTTTGGTTATTTTGTATTCAGTGTCCCATACATTATACACACCCCATGTGATATAGGACATTTTCGACTCCAGATGCCCTTAAAGACCTCATTTAAATTATTTAGAAAAAGAATGGTCAGTTACAGGACATCCCATACACTATGCATAACTTATTTGAGACCATTTTACTGTAGCGTTTTGGAGATATGTCACGTTATTCGACTTTTGGAAGGTCTATAACGACCTAATTTCTAATAAGTAGAAATAAATAAAGGTCGATTCTACTACAGGACGTCCCATACCCTATGCACGCCTCATTTGAAACCATTTCACTGTAGGGTTTTGGAGATAAATCACAATATTCGACTTTGGAGGCCTATAAAGTTCTAATTTCTAATAAGTAGAAAAAAAGAATGGTCAGTTCTGATACAGGACGTCCCATACACTATGCACAACTTATTTGAAACAATTTTACTGTAGCGTTTTGGAGATATGTCACTTTATTCGACTTTGGAGGCCTATAATGACCTCAATTCTAATAAGTAGAAAAAAAGAATGGTCAGTTCTAGTACAGGACGTCCCATACACTATGCACAACTTACTTATTTGAAACAATTTTACTGTAGCGTTTTGGAGATATGTCACGTTTTTTCACTTTGGAGGCTTATAACGACCTCAATTCTAATAAGTAGAAAAAAAGAATGGTCAGTTCTGATACAGGAAGTCCCATACACTAAGCACAACTTATTTGAAACCATTTTACTGTAGCGTTTTGGACATATGTCACGTTTTTTCACTTTGGAGTCCTATAACGACCTCAATTCTAATAAGTAGAAAAAAAGAATGGTCACTTCTAGTACAGGATGGCCCATACACTAAGCACACCTCATTTGAAACCATTTTACTGTAGCATTTTGGAGATATTTCACTTTATTCGACTTTGGAGGCCTAAAACTACCTCATTTCTAATAAGTAGAAAAAAAGAATGGTCAGTTATAATAAAGGACATCCCATACACTATGCACAGCTTATTTGAAACCATTTTACTGTAGCGTTTTGGAGATATGTCACGTTTTTTCACTTTGGAGGCCTATAACGACCTCAATTCTAATAAGTAGAAAAAAAGAACGCTACAGTAAAATGGTTTGCATAGGGTATGGGACATCCTGTACTAGAAGTGACCATTCTTTTTTTCTACTTATTAGAAATGAGGTCGTTTTAGGCCTCCAAAGTCAAATAAAGTGACATATCTCCAAAATGCTACAGTAAAATGTTTTCAAATCAGGTGTGCTTAGTGTATGGGACATCCTGTACTAGAACTGACCATTCTTTTTTTCTACTTATTAGAATTGAGGTCGTTTTGGGCCTCCAAAGTCGAATAAAGTGACATATCTCCAAAATGCTACAGTAAAATGGTTTCAGATGAGGTGTGCTTAGTGTATGGGACGTCCTGTATCAGAACTGACCATTCTTTTTTTCTACTTATTAGAAATTAGAACTTTATAGGCCTCCAAAGTCGAATATTGTGATTTATCTCCAAAACCCTACAGTGAAATGGTTTCAAATGAGGCGTGCATAGGGTATGGGACGTCCCGTAGTAGAATTGACTTTTATTTATTTCTACTTATTAGAAATTAGGTCGTTATAGACCTTCAAAAAGTCGAATAACGTGACATATCTCCAAAACGCTACAGTAAAATGGTCTCAAATAAGTTGTGCTTAGTGTATGGGACGTCCTGTAACTGACCATTCTTATTCTAAATAATTTAAATGAAGTCTTTAAGGGCCTCTGGAGTCAAAAATGTCCTATATCACATGGGGTGTGTATAATGTATGGGACACTGAATACAAAATAACCAAAAACATATGCAGTAAATGTATTTAGAAAGAGACACTTTATTTTTTCTGCTTGTGCTGAAAACATTTACATAAAACAATGTATTGAGATGTGACCTATAAAGAAAAAACATTAGTCAAAGACAATGTGAGTTTTAACCTCTACAGAACCGTGCTATAGCCGAAAGAAGGCTACAGTGCAGACCTGAACTGCAGTGAGAGCGTCCCAGGACGTCCTCACGGGCTCGAGCGGCCTGCGCGCCCCCTGCAGGGCGCACTCTGTGATCAGCGAGTCAATGCTCTTCTGTGCCACCTGCCATTGCACAACAGTGCTGCCTACCAGTGACCACCAGCACCATCCATTAGTGCCGCCCATCAGAGCCCACAGTGCCACCTATCGGTGTCCACTACCAGTGCTCATAAGTATCACCTGCCAGTGCCCATCAGTGTGACCTATCAGTGCCCATCAGTGCCTATCAGTGCTGTCTCATAAGCGCATATCAAAGAAGGAGAAAAATTACCCGTTTGCAAAATTTTATAACTATGAATTTTAAAACTATCAAACATTATTTCTTTATTTTTTTCAAAATTTTCAATTTTTTTTTGTTTGTTGTTTTAGCTAAAAAAAAAAAAAAAACCCAGCTGTGATTAAATACCACAAAAAGAAAGCTCTATTTGTGTGAAAAAAAATGCTAAAATTTCATTTGAGTACAGTGTTGTATGACCGCGCAATTGTCATTCAAAGTGTGTCACCAAAGCTGAAAATTGGTCTGGGCAGGAGGGAAGTTTAACCCTTTCATGACTAAGCCTATTTTTGGCATTTGGTGTTTACAAGTTAAAATCCATATTTTTTGCTAGAAAATTACTTGGAACCCCCAAACATTATATATATATATATATTTTTTAGCAGAGACTCTAGAGAATAAAACGGCAATTGTTGCAATATTTTATGTCACACGGTATTTGCGCAGCTGTGTTTTAAACGCAACTTTTTGGGAAAAGTGACACTTTCATGAATTTAAAAAAAAACTAAACAATAAAATTAGCTAAATTTTTTTGCATAATGTGAAAGATAATGTTATGCCGAGTAAATAGATACCAAACATGTCACACTTTATAATTGCATGCACTCGTGGAATGACGACAAACTACGGCACCTAAAAATCTCAATAGGCGGCTTCACTGTGCTCGGCTGTGACAGCCGCTGTAGAGACTGATCTGAGCCGTGAAGGGGTTGTGCCGACTGGCCTCGCAGCCCCACCCCCTTAAACTCGGGGCGGGCTGTGTGTTTTGTCACTACCGTACTCATCGTAATAGGCGCACACACCTTTTTTTTTGGCGGCTGGCTAGACTGTGCATTTGCAAACCACAGCTGGCTTGACCGCAGTATAGAATCCTCACTGTCTCACGTAGGCTTACACGCTGTTACACAGCATAGCAGGTCATGATTATCATCATTCTGATACTCACGCAGGCAGCACAGTCAGCATGTGCTCTGTCATGGATCTGCCAGTGTGTCATATTGCTGTTTGGCGCTTACTTTGTTATTGCTGTATGCTATTGCAGGGTTCAAGTTTGTAACACACAGTACAGTCATCAGTTAACAAAGTCAGCACCCAAAAGCCATGCGACACTGACAGATCCATGACAGAGCACATGCTGACTGTGCTACCTCTGTAATTTCCATATTTCTGATAATCATAAGACGCTGTGAGATGCTACACTTTCTTGGGGGGGGGCAGTAAACATGTGCCTCCCAATCACCCCCTTTAACCACTTCCTGTCCAGCAATGTACTGGTACATTGCTGGATTGGGTACATTGCTGGATTGGAAGGGTGATATCTTGGTCATGGCTACAGCAATGATCAAGATATTATTTTTTAGCCCCAACAAGTCTGCACAAAGTAAAAGTAATCCTAGTGGCCAAGAAGCCCCTGGATTACTTTTGCAGGCAATGGAAGGGGGTTTCACCACCGTTGCTCTCCCATGCAATCAGGGGATGTGGGCAGCAACATCCAGTTCCTGGGACACAGTGAGAGGAGCTGATGATGTGCTTCCTACTTACATGGTCTCATATAAGCAAGCCATTACTGGCTTAAACAAACATCTGATCAAATCGATCTTTGTTTGATCAACTGCTTTGGAGGCCAGAGGAGAGATTTGGGGTCTAATAGACCCCAGATCTCTCCAGAAAGATGACCTGTCACTGCCCTATGCTATCAGAAGGGATGTTGTTCATCCCTTCTGATAGCAATAAAATAGATACAAAAGGAAATTAAAGATACAGTGTACATTTTTTTTTGTAATAAAATAAAATTGAAAACTTTATTAAACTGCCTCTGCCCCCCTGTACTCATGCACAATAATGCACACGTGTGCATATGTAAACAGTGACAAATCTGCAGAGGTTGGGTCAGGTGAGGAGCCTGGGGTGGGGACGAGGGCGGGGTTAAAGGGGACCCCGTCGGGTAGGCTGTATGGGGCCCCATGATTTCTAACAGCAGCCCTGTCCACAGTGAGTATAACAAGCATGCTATGCTGCATATACAGACTGGTTTACTGTTGTGGGTTTAGTAACACTTTAATGCATTCCTTACATGAAGGTAAATAATGTTAATGCATTATTATTCCATCCAGTGCTGCACACCTCTGCAACTCTACTCTACCTTCACTTCCTGGCTTTGCTGAAGCAGAGGGATCAATTGGCTCCTGCTGCTGTCAATCAAAGCCAGTGACGATGGAGCGCTGCTTTCAAATCTCAATCGATATGGACAGCGAGGCTCAAGAGCAAGCCCACATGAGTGCCCCATAGAAAGTGGAGCAGGAGGAGAGCAGCCAGGAATGCCGGCAGGGGACCCAAGAAGAGGAGGTTCGGGCTGTTCTGTGCAATTCCATTGCACAGAGTAGGTAAGTAGAACTTTTTTTTTCTTTTTTCATTAACATTTACAACCACTTAAAGGGGAGGTCCACCCTAAAAATAAAAAAAAAATGCATAAAAAGGCTGCAAGAAAAAAAAATGTTTTCACTTACCAGAAATGGCTGTTGCTAGGCAGATCGTCCTAATCTGCCTCTTCCTATTCCGCGGTGATCTTCTGTCTTCTCCTCCTCACATTGTCTTCTGGGGAATGGGGTGCGGTGCGTTGTGGGAACTGTGTGTCCCACAACACAGCATTCCCCATTTACAGAGCGCTGTGCGACTCGCGCATGCACAGTAGGAAACGGGCAGTAGGGTTGCCACCTGTCCAGGATTCACCCGGACAGTTCGGGTTTGGAATCATGTGTCCGGGTTTCAGACTGAAACCCGGACACATTATTTAGACTGGACTATGGCTTCCCAGCAGGATTGCTGGCTGCAGTTGTCTCAGCTGAGAGTGTCTGTTACACTCTTTCACACTGCCTAAAGGCAACGCTAACTTCCCCCCCCCCCCCCCAAAAAAAAAACACAGATCGGAGAGGAGAGAGGGTTCGATCTGCACCTCTTACTCCACCCCTACCCCTCTTTGTCTTCTCTCACTCAATTCCCTGGTGCTGTGCCTCAGAAAAGGAAAGTTGGGGCTGGAAATTTGAAGTCAAGCAGCCTCAGATACATCTGGATGAGAGGTGCTGCCAAAGGGTGAGTGAGCTCATCATACATCCCTGTCTGTGATTGAAGTCTCACCCCCCTTCTCTCCCCTGCCTCTGAGTAAGTACACAAAGGTAAATCAGGGTTCTCAGAGCACCCCTTACATAAGAGTTCCCCTTTACACCAGAGGCCACAGTGTTACCCCTTATATTAGAGACTTCTTCGTACATCAGTGTTCTCAGTGTTCCCCCTTAAATCGGGTTTTCCAGAGCACCCTTTATGTTAGAGGCCCCAGAGTTCTCCCTTACATCAGAGTCTGCAGAGTCCCCCCTTACAGTGAAAGGGAACTCTGTGAGTTCAGATGTAAAAGGGGAACTCTGTGGACTCTGATGTAAAGGGGGACTCTTTGCTGTGCGCCGCTAAAGTGTTTAGGTTTGACTTGAACAAAAGTTGGCAACCCTAACGGGCAGTGAAGCCACAAGGCTCTACTGCCTGTTTCCCTTACTTTGAATGGCGGTGCCGGGATCCGAGAGCCAAGAGATAGGTCTGCCTCGGGCGGCCGACATAGCGACATCGCTGGCACCCTAGAAAGGTAAGTGCTTATTAAAAGTTAGCAGCTACAGTGTTTACAGGCTTCATTTAAAGTCCCACCCCCCCCCCCCCCACCTATTTGCAGCTACAGTGTTTGTAGCTGCTGAATTTTTATTTATTTTTTTCGATGGCCCACCCCATGAGTTTTACATGTGTGAATTCTGCTTCTACAAATATTCTACAAATATTCTACAAATAAAATATTTTTAACCCCCGTCCCCCCCGTAATTTTCCGATCATGGATGGTTTCAGCCTACTTTATTGTGGAAGTAAACTTTTTGTATTTAAAATCTTCTGACAGGTAGGGTATTTATGACAGAAAAGACCGTATTGGTCTCTTCTGCTATAAACGCATCCTTCTGCCTGTCAGCTGTCATGTTCACTGAGCCGCGTATGCGCAGCTCAGCGAACATTTACAGCCCCGATGCGGTCCTGATGACATCTGACACATCCAGTTGGTATTTAGGGGGTGTATTCAAGTTGCTTTAGGCTTATGGAAAAGGGAGGCAGACAGAGGATCCTAAGTTTTTGGGCCACGGCAACCAATTATATGTGTTCAGGGTGTGGGTGATGAGAACAAGGCGTAAGGATAGGTCACTTTTTGATAAGCACAACTCACAGCCAGCCTGCAAGTGCTACTGGGGTGGTGTGCCTAGAAACTGCCCACTAGAACCATCTATCTGGGGTTAAGATCAATAAGAAATGCTGAAATTCTGATTAAGGTCAATAATGGAGCATTTTCCTGGAATGCCCTATTATACAGTGCCTTGCGAAAGTATTCGCCCCCCTTGAACTTTTCAACCTTTTGCCACATTTCAGGCTTCAAAAATAAAGATATAAAATTTGTATTTTTTGTGAAGAATCACCAACAAGTGGGACACAATTGTGAAGTGGAACGAAATCTATTGGATTTTTGAAACTTTTTTAACTAATAAAAAAATGAAAAGTGGGGCGTGCAAAATTATTCATCCCCCTTGCGTTAATACTTTGTAGAGCCACCTTTTGCTGCGATTACAGCTGCAAGTCGCTTGGGGTATGTCTCTATCAGTTTTGCACATCGAGAGACTGAAATTCTTGCCCATTCTTCCTTGCAAAACAGCTCGAGCTCAGTGAGGTTGGATGGAGAGCGTTTGTGAACAGCAGTTTTCAGCTCTTTCCACAGATTCTCGATTGGATTCAGGTCTGGACTTTGACTTGGCCATTCTAACACCTGGATACGTTTATTTGTGAACCATTCCTTTGTAGATTTTGCTGTATGTTTGGGATCATTGTCTTGTTGGAAGATAAATCTCCGTCCCAGTTTCAGGTCTTTTGCAGACTCCAACAGGTTTTCATCCACAATGGTCCTGTATTTGGCTGCATCCATCTTCCCCTCAAATTTAACCATATTCCCTGTCCCTGCTGAAGAAAAGCAGGCCCAAACCATGATGCTGCCACCACCATGTTTGACAGTGGGGATGGTGTGTTGAGGGTGATGAGCTGTGTTGCTTTTACGCCAAACATATTGTTTTGCATTGTGGGCAAGAAGTTCAATTTTGGTTTCATCTGACCAGAGCACCTTCTTCCACATGTTTGGTGTGTCTCTGAGGTGGCTTGTGGCAAACTTTAGACGAGACTTTTTATGGATATCTTTGAGAAATGTCTTTCTTCTTGCCACTCTTCCATAAAGGCCAGATTTGTGCAGTGTACGACTGATTGTTGTCCTATGGACAGACTCTCCCACCTCAGCTGTAGTTCTCTGCAGTTCATCCAGAGTGATCATGGGCCTCTTGGCTGCATCTCTGATCAGTCTTCTCCTTGTCTGAGCTGAAAGTTTAGAGGGACGGCCAGGTCTTGGTAGATTTGCAGTGGTCTGATACTCCTTCCATTTCAAAATGATCGCTTGCACAGTGCTCCTTGGGATGTTTAAAGCTTGGGAAATCGTTTTGTATCCAAATCCGGCTTTAAACTTCTCCACAACAGTATTACGGACCTGCCTGGTGTGTTCCTTGGTCTTCATGATGCTCTCTGCGCTTTCAACAGAACCCTGAGACTATCACAGAGCAGGTGCATTTATACAGAGACTTGATTAAACACAGGTGGATTCTATTTATCACCATCAGTCATTTAGGACAACATTGGATCATTCAGAGATCCTTGCTGAACTTCTGGAGTGAGTTTGCTGCACTGAAAGTAAAGGGGCCAAATAATTTTGCACGCACCACTTTTCAGTTTTTTATTTGCTAAAAAAGTTTAAATTATCCAATAGATTTCGTTCCACGTCACAATTGTGTCCCACTTGTTGGTGATTCTTCACAAAAAATTTAAATTTTATATCTTTATGTGTTGAAGCCTGAAATGTGGCAAAAGGTTGAAAAGTTCAAGGGGGCCGAATACTTTCACAAGGCACTGTATGTTGAAAGACATTCTCACTTTATCCCCTTCCCGCCGAGCGTACACAGATGTGCGTACTCAGCTTTCGGGGGTTATACCGGGATGATGACAGCAACTGCAGACATCATCCCGATACTGTTGTTTAGAGCGGGCGATCGGCTTTCCGAGGATAACAACCGATGCGGTTAAAATCTGCTCGGCTGTTATCCCAGAGGAGCGGGAGGGGACGTCCCCCCTCCCGCCGCCTCCTGCCATTCTTCCCGGGCCTCCCTGTGGCACCGGAGAGCTGATCCACGATCCGGCGCTTCCGACGGCTAGTGACAGACTGGAACAAAGCCTGAAACAGCTTTGTTCCAGTCTCCTTGATGTAAACACGGAAGCGACGTAATGACGTCACTTCCTGTTTACTCGGCTGCCAATGGCGCCGGTTTTAAAATTTTAGATAATATATAGTATTCAGATACACCGTTTTCGGTGATCTGAATACTTTGAAGTGCAAAGGAGGGATTTGAGGTCTTTTAGAACCCCGATCCCTCCATAAAGAGTACCTGTCACCACCTATTACTGTCACAAGAGATGTTTACATTCCTTGTGACAGCAATAAAAGTGATACATTTTTTATTTATTTTTTAAAACACAATTTAATCATATAAAAATAAATAAGAATTTTTTTTTTAAACCGCCCCCGTCACCGCGAGCTCACGCAGCAAAGAAAACACATAAGGAAGTCGTGCCCGCATATGTAAACGGTGTTCAAATCACACATGTGAGGTATCGCCGCGATCGTCAGAGTGAGAGCAATAATTCTAGCACTATAGTTCCTCTGTAACTCTAACCTGGTAACCCGTAAAAAAAAATTAAAGTGTCGCCTATGGAGATTTTTAAGTACCAATGTTTGTCTCCATTCCACGAGTGTGTGCAGTTATAAAGCATGACATGTTTGGTATCTATTTACTAGGAGCAACATCATCTTTCACATTATACAAAAAATTGTGGATAACTATGCTGTTCTGTTTTTTTTTTAATTCATGAAAGTGTCCCTTTTCCCAGAAAATTGCGTTTAAAACACAGCTGCACAAATACCATTTTATTCTCTAGATTCTCTGCTAAAAAAAAAATATATATATATATATATATATATATATATATACTGTATATATAATGTAGCGGCCATAACCCTTTGTAGGGCGGCCTTAACTTATTGGGCTTACCGGTTACATTTGCTTGGCTTGTCCTTCCACTTCCACGTCTAGGGGTACCCAGGGTTGATACCCAACAACTTCCGCACTGACACAAATAAAGTCCTTTTTAAAGGTTTTATTTTGCAGTGATAACATTCAATAACACAGTCTCTCATGGGAACAGAGGGCACGGGTGAAGAACTCAGGCACCTTGAACTGCAGATCTAACAAAGTCTCTAATTCCACCCAGAGAGTAGCCACTCACAGCTGGCCACTTCAAGGTCGAACGGATCTCTAGCCAGAGATCATGGCAGTCAGCACGTTGATCCAAAACTTGAAACAATCCTATGCACGTGTACAGGTTGTAACTATGAGTGAACAGGAACCTTTTTCCTCAGTACCTGGAACGTTCTCCGTCTCCTTAATAGTACTGTAAAAAGTGTGGATTCGTCAATGTCCTTCCCAACTCAGTAACCAGGCACTTCCCAGGATGCGACTTTCTGGCCCTCCTCCGAAGAGTCCTCCCCCGGTCACTTCCACGAGCTATGGTGCCTCTCCAAGCCGAGAGCACACCCGGACACCTTGAATCCTCCCTCAGTTACTGCTCCTCGGACCAGCCGGCTTCGAGACTCGGGAACAGACGGATCCTTACTTCAGACCAGACGGGTCTATTGGGGGTAACTAACAGAAACATGTTGTGGGATGTCGAACACTACACACCACTAATCACTACACTACACACTGACCACTACACTACACACCACACTGACCACTATACACACTGACTACACTACACACTGACCACTACACTACACACCACATACTGACCACTACACTAAACTACACACACTGACCACTACACTACACACCACACACTGACCACTACACTAAACTACACACACTGACCCCTACACATCGACCACTACACTACACTACACACAGTGACCACTACACACCGACTACTCCACACCACACACTGTCCAGTGCACACTAACCACACTACACACTGACCACTACATATCACATACTGACCACGACACACTGACCACACTACACTACACACTGACCACTACACACACTACACTAACCACACTACACTACACTACACACTGACCACACTACACACTGACCATCATACGCTGACCACAACACACTGACCACACTACACATCACACACTGACCACTACACTACAAACCACTACACTACACACTGGCCACTACACAACACTGGCCACTACACACCACTGACCACAAACTGACCACTACACACTGACCACACTACACACCACTGACCGCTACACACTACTGACCACACTACACACTGAGCACTACACTACACTACACACCACACTACACACTGAGCACTACACTACACTACACACCACACTGACCACTACACACCAATGACCACACTACACACTGAGCACTACACTACACTACACACCACACTGACCACTATACACTAACCTACCTGATTGCTATACTGACCACTACACAATACACTACCCACAAACCACTACTCAATCAATCTTCTCTGCCTCTGTGCGGCCCTGCTGTCACACTGACAGACTGCCTGTCCCAACAGGGACATGATCGGTGACCCGCCTGGAGGGGAGGAGGAGAAGACGGCGGCCACAGACTGCCTGCCGCGATGGGGACATGATTGGTGACCCGGGCCAAAGAGGAGGAGCAGGAGAAGACAGCGGCCACAGCGAAAGCCAGCCCCGCTCCCCCGCAATTGAGGACAGGCCAGCCCCACCTGCCGCACATGACCCCTTTCACCCAATCACAGGGGTTCGGCCAGAGCATGGTGTCACAGAAAAAATTATTTAGATGTATGGAGCGAGGGTGACACATACTGGCGCAGGATTACACCCACCCTCACACCCCCCCACGCTACACCACTGGATAGGACATACTCCAAACCAGCCTTTCTCAACCTTTTCAACACTGAGGAACCCTTGATATAACTTTCTGGTCTCAGGGAACCCCTGCGAAAAAATACTATATCTACAACTCATGATACATTAGTGTGATGGTCAGTGGGAAGAATACTCCTTATACTTGTGGACACTGGGAATAATTAGCTCTTAAAGATAGCTAAAAATATCAATGGTGGCAGTGGGAACTTATCTGAAAGGCAGAAGTTGCTCATTTCTCAAGGAACCCCCAGCAACCACTGGAAGAACCCTGGTTGAGAAACCCTGCTCTAAAGAATATGTGGGAGTGAATTTGGGTAATGTCTGGGTATACACTTTAATGTTTGCAAAACCTTGTTTCTATGTGCAGTTTGTTAAATATCATCAGATCTTGAGAAATTTGCACCTGGATCTAGTTATTAGTTTTATTGTACAGTCTGGAAGGATTCAATGGAGAAAGGCTTGTTATACACACCTATGATTTAGGCAGCTGGATCAAAGTGATCTTTGGGACTGGCAGCGGTAGGGATGAGCCAGGTCAGAGCCGCACTCTTCTCACAGTACTGATCCTGAATGAAGCCTCTGATCTGAGCATAGTACATCTTTTCATCCTCATCAATGACAGACACCACATCACGGACCTGATAGTACAGTCCCTGCAACAAGTCAAACCATGTAGGTTAATGACTCATTCAGCACTACTTAAAATGTTTTAAAAGGAGAATTTTATTTCATTTTGGATAGTGTGTGGAGGTGTTAGCACCCCTGTCCAATTTTTATTACTTTCTGTGTCCCCTCACCATCTTCCCTGGCGCCCTCTCACTGGGAATAAAAATAAGAGAAATCCCATATTTCTGAGTTGTCACCAGAACTTAAAGTGGTGTTCCACACACCAAAAAAAAAAAAATGCTTAAAATTCCAAAAAAAAGAAAGAAAAATATTTGAAAAAAAAACTGAACTCACCTCTAAATGCCTGTTGCTAGGGGGTCCCTCGTAGTCTGCCTCCTTCAGTGCCTGGGCTCCTGACGTCACTTCCCCTCAGTGCAGGAAGGGCTCAGCTCCACCCCCTCCCTCCTGTCAGTCATCTGGGACACGTGACAGTTCCCAGATGACTGCACGGCCAATCATGGCGGGCGGTGCCACTCGCGCATGCACAGTGGGTGCCCGGCTGTGAAGCCACAGCCGGGTGCCCACAGTTGCAATGCCGGCAACGCTGAGAGGGGGGGGGGGACGAGCATTCCCCCGCATCGCTGGACCCTGGGACAGGTAAGTGTCCGATTATTAAAAGTTAGCAGCTGCAGTATTTGTAGCTGTTGACTTTTAATTTTTTTTTTTTTTTTAGGGGATAGTCCTCTTTAATAGAGGGGAAATTCTCCTGACAGAGCATTTTTTCCAGTGACAAACATCTAATGCCCTGTACACACGGTCAGATATTCCGACTGAAAAGGTCCGATTGGATTATGTTGTCGGAAAATCCGATCGTGTGTGGGCTCTATCGGACTTTTTCCATTGGAAATCCCGACGGAAAAAGTTTGAGAGCTGGATCTAAAATTTTCCGACAACAAAATCCGATCTCACTTTTTCCGATCGTTTGTAGAGAATTCCGATGGCCATGCCACGCATGCTCAGATTAAATTACGAGACCAAAGCTATTGGCTACTAGCCTCTACGTAGTCCCGTCATACGCAACGAATGTCACTACGCTCCGAATGATCGGATTTTCCGACAACTTTGTCCGTCCGTGTGTATGCAAGACAAGTTTGGCACAAAATCCTTCGGAAAAAATCCAATGGATTTTGATGTTGGAATGTCCGACCGGGTGTACAAGGCATTAGGGCAGATTCGCCTCACTTTGGAGAGATTTCCTCTACTTCTGATTGTGTCTACAGGACAGGAAGTCAAAAGAAAATCTCTGAATTGGACACCGAAGGAAAAAACAACAGCAAAACACACAATTCTAGCTGAAACCACAATCACAATGTACCCAGAAAGTGAACCAATTTTGGAGGTAGCAGGGTCATTCACTTTTTCACTGACTCCCCCTAAAGTACAGGCCCAAGTTTTGCTCCCCGGTACAGTTCATGGTGTGCATTCACTACTTCCAATGTTATGGGGTTGTGACGTTTTACAGTCAGAAGGCCTGTTCTCCATGCTAGAGTGAAAATTAGGCCACCAAGCACGAAGGGATAGCATTTAACCCTAAGGGATAATTATAAAAATAAAAAAATAAAAATGTAAAAAACTTTTACAACAGTGGGTGCAAGTTCCTAAGCTGTGTTTCTTGCATTGCTTCAAAGTTACTGCGGGACATTCATGTACTCAGTTACACAGCACAGAGTAGTAGGATGGATTAGAAGAAAGATTTACTATTAGCTTATAGCTCATTCATAAAATGTTCAACCTCTGCTGCTCTAAAATAGCACTGCATTGGAATAATACTTGCTCCCAGCCAATTCCTAATTATGCCCCTTGAGCGGGTAAATGGAATCGCCATTTATTTATAAACAATTTTGTCATGATTATCAAAATCATGTATTCTGATTAAGCAAGAGTATTTGTTTCAAATACACAGGATGTGTTTATAACTGTCTTGATAGTGTCTAAATGCCAATCACACCTCCAGCTGTAAATGGGCATTTTCCCAGAGAATCTGGAAGTGACACCTAGGTGCGAAGTGACCATCCCTTTGTGAATATAAATACAATTACAACTTGATTAGACCTTCAAAGAGACGCACAAGACTCCCCCCCCCCCCCCCTCCTTTTAGAGTGTATAAATATAGTCAGATGCCCAGCTTTAGTCAGAACAATATATTTGAATGTATACCATGTACTGATACAAAGTTGTTCTCCCTGCCTATGGCTAAAACCATAGGCTTGTATATTAAATACATCTTTTATAATGTGGTTCAGCAGTCAACATGTTATTGGAATCCCCTAACTTCTGGGGGTTCCCTATCACCTCTCTTTAGAGAAAAATGTGGTTTCATCTTTAGTGAAAAACCCACCATAGGCCCAGTAGTACCCGATGCAGGGGTCACAAATATGTATAAAAAAACATCACACAGACTGTGCTTAACAAGAGGCAGCGAAATTTTGTCCAATTGTGTCGCAACTCTACTTGACAAAATGTCCTCCATTGTGTCTAAACATGACTGTAACATACAATATATTTCAACCAATAATTCTGTGAATAATTCTTCCTTATTTGAAGCATCAATTTATTAAAATAAAATTTAACAGCAGAAAACAGTCAGTATATACAAGAATATACCTTATGAAATAAGGATTCTGAAGTCACTATGGTTGACACGGTCTGCTGCACATGTGTTGAAAAAAGCCCACACCAATGAAGTCTTGGAATTCTGTGGGAAGTCAGCAGTGCCCTGCACCTGTGAAGCTCTGTGGTGTGATGCAATAGGGTGGCTGCCCTCAAGCCGACCCCTGGAGGACATCCTGCCTTGCTGGAGTTGTGCCTCCTCCTCACTTTCCTCCTCTGTTCTCTTAGGCACCCAAGTACAGTCAGTGACTTCATCATCCCATCCCCCTCATCACTGGAGCAAACTTGGCAGTATGCTGCAGCTGGGGGAACATGACTGCTAGTTTCTTGTCCTTCTGTGGCACCCTCTCTCTCTAGGCTCACATTACTCCCTTCCTTAATCTGAGAGCCAACACTGGAGCATTCAAATTGCTGCGGATCCTCCAGCAGCATGTAACCGACACTATGGTCGAAAAATTCTGGTGACTCCTCTGTGCATGATGGTGGGGCTATGGAAGGAGTAACTGTGGACAAGGAGCCGGTGGAATAGGTCGCTTTGGCAGCTGCATTTAACGGCAAAATAGTATGAGCCCCTTGGAACTACAGCGACTTTACTTCCAAGTGCGCTTTCAGTGCACTTTCAAGCGCACTTGCAGTGTATTATATACTGTGTACACCGCCTGCACTGTATTATATACTGTACACTGAGTGCACTGTATTATATACTGTACACTACCTGCACTTATATACTATACACCGACTGCACTGTATTATATACTGTACACCCCATGCACTTTTATACTATACACCAACTGCAATGTATTATATACTGTAAACCGACTGCACTGTATTATATACTGTACATTGACTGCACTGTATTATATCCTGTACATCAACCACACTGTATTATATACTGTACGTTACCTGCACTGTATTATATACTGTACACTGACTGAACTGTATTATATATTCTATACTGCCTGCACTGTATTATATATTCTACACTGACTGCAATGTATTATATACTGTACACTGACTGCACTGTATTGTACTCGAAGTCAAACTGTGGATAGTATGGAAAGGAACAAAGAGCAACAAAGAACATAGACCTGAAGTGTTCCGGGTCATGTGGTCAGTATGCCTAAAAGGGGGCATACCCAAGTATGAAATGTAATGAATGAAATGAAAAGAAAAAGGGAATGGGTGGGTGGGACACAAGAGCCAGCGACCACGAGAGGGGGAAACAGAGGAGCGCAGGCTTTATACAGCCTGACTCCTCCTACAAACACAGGCTGACCTGCGGCCAGCCTTACACTTGTACTCTGAGTAAATCTGTGGATAGTATGGAAAGGAACAAAGAGCAAAAAGAACATAGACCTGAAGTGTGCCGGGGTCACGTGGTTAGTATGCCTAAAAGGGGGCAAAAATAACATAGTAGGATGAAATCTTAACAACCAGATTACACAGTGAATTAATGTCTAACCTGACAAAATCGACAAACGCTTGTGGAATCTCAAAAGTGGCTCTGGGACAAACCCAGAGAAACAAGTCGACCTCCACCTACCCAAATACCAAATAATAAGGGTTGGGGCCCCCTGGCGCAAAGTCACAGAAGCCACTCCTACCCTGAATGAATAGCCAAAAGTATGCTTTAGGGTCCAGACCCTGTTTCGCCCAAAAAAATGGGTGGCGGCAATGAAGTATGTACTTAGCTGCAGAAAGGGGAGCGCTAGGAAAAGGCAGCAGAGGACCATCCCAAGGTTTGACAAATGTAACACTAACAAGCTGGTATAAAACCAACGGGCTCCAAGAACCTGATAACAGTGCCCCCCCCCCCCCCCATTGCTGCATCTCGCGAACATGCAGATGTAACAGAAAAGGCCGGGGTGCCAACCAGTTGATTGGCTAAAGTAAGCGAGACCCTGGGCCAAAAGCCCAACTCCCCTGGCCTTAGGAACCACAAAAAGCCAGCTATAGCACTGCCTTGAGCACCAAGCTGGTAACCAATGCAAAAGGAGACCTGAGAGTATGTCAGATACGTCACGAAAAATATGACCCACAATGGGAAGTCAGCTGAGCACAGCAGGGGTTCCACTCTGCCGGATCCCTGAGGATGGCTTTAATCGAAAGTGCAGAAAATTAGAAAACCTGATGGGTCATCCAACATGAAATGCTGAAAGTGCTGTGGGCCGATACGAGCTGGAAGAGGCAAAAAACAGAAAAGCAAATAGGAACTAGATGTTAACCATCAGGACTGGAAACCTAGGCTGGAAAGCCTGGAAAACATGCCAAGCAGTGTCATGAGCCTTCCTGGTAATCAAAACAAAACCTAATGATCAAGGCTGCTGCGTCAGCCAAATGGAAAACCAATCCATCACGAAACTGGAACTGAAGAGAAATTGCGACGCCGCCACCTGCTTCTGAGACCCAGGCCTACTGAAACTGGCCTAGGCCCCCGAGAGGGTTCTGGGATCCACTAAAGCCCCTGAGCCAGTAGAAGCTGCTGGAGCTGCAATAGGCTGACTTACCAATCGTTCCAAACCATTGCGCAACTCCTGGTCGGACGCAGCTAGGAAATTAAAGGTAGTGTGGAAACGACACACAACTGGTCAGCAACACAACTTGCAAGAGAAACGCGAGCAGACAGAGAAACCTGTGACAAGAATGTAAGCTGCGAGAAGGAAACGTGACTGAAGGAGAAACATGAGTAGCGCGAGCTGATACAAACGTGAGCAGCATAAGAACCAAGGCTGCAAGAAAAACACCACCTGCATAAGAAAGGTTGCATGAGAACGTGAATTGATGAAACAACGAGAGAAATCTAGGAAAAACAAGAGAAATCTGGGAACACGAGAGAAACGTAACATTGCATGAGAAACGTAATATTGCATGAGAAACGTAAATTTCATGAGAGATGCAAATTGCATGAAAACTTACCTGCATTAGAACTAACCGCATGAGAAACTAACCGCATGAGAAACGTGAGTTAGAACTAAATGTGAGCAGTGTAAGAACAGATGAGGAGACTTGCCACCGAACAAGCCAATTAAAAACGATCACCTCAATCTGTTAAACCCATAGGCGTGATGGGTAACCTGCGGTGGAAGAATATGGACAACCCAGCTGTGTGAAACAACCAGAGAATATAACAGACAACTCGCCCATAACATAACAATCCCCCTGGTACCTGATAAGTATAAGGACGTGGGTGCCGAAATGACAGGACCAACAGCGCATGAATGTTAACCTAATGACAACACCACCCTAGTGTATGCAGACGTGAGCCCGAGCAACCTGCAGCGCCAAGACAAGAAATTAAAACGAACACTCAGGACTAAGGTATCCACAGACCGTGGTGGGTAGCAGTACGGTAAGGGTGTAATGGTGAACGTGTACGTATGACGTATGGACTACAGGCGAGAAGATTGTGGGCGTCAATCAATTAAAAACGAAAACCTCAGCCCGTATAGACCTGTAGACGTGACAGATCCTGGATGTAATCCCCAGCTAACGGAAATGCAGCGAACGAAGGGAAATGACATGAAAGGCATATGACATGAAACGTGCGAAACCTGGGAAAATAAAAGAAACGCGAGAAAACGTAAGAAAATGTAAAAAACATGGGAATACATAAAAAAAATGGGAATACATAAGCAACATGGGAGTAAGTAAGGAACATGGTAATATGTAAGAAACATGGGAATACGTAAGGAGCATGGGAATACGCAAGAAACATGGGAATAGACAAGAAAAATGGGAAACGTAAGAAACATGGGAAAGGTAAGAAACATAACATCAGAAATGTAAGAACATGGGAAAAACATGAATTGGCATAAGTCAAAAAAATTGCATGAGAACCACAAAATTGCATAAGAACTATAAAATTGCATGAGAAACAGTAAATTGCATGAGAAACCGTAATTGCGTAAGAACCGTAAATCGCATAAAAAACGTCAACTGCATGAAAACCATAAAAACATAAAACGCACATTGCATGAGAAACGCAAATTTCATGAGACAGGTAAATTGCGTAAGAAACCAATGAAACGTCAACTGCATGAGAAACGCAAAATTGCATGAGCAACGCAATTTGCATGAGACCGTAAACTGCGTAAGAACCGTAAATTTCATAAGAAACCAAAAACATGAGAAAGGTAGAATGCATCAAAAAACATAAATTGCGCGAGACACGTGAATTGCATGAGAACATACACTGCATGAGAACGTAACCGTGTGAGAACGTACACCGCACGAGAATGTAGATTGCCTGAGAAACCGCAAATTTCATGAGAAAACCGTGAATTGCATGAAAAACCTTGGATAACATGAGAAACCTTGAATAGCATGAGAAACCGTGAATTACATGAGAAACCGTGAATTACATGATAACGTAAATTGCATGAGAACATAAATTGCGTTAGAAGCGTAACTTGCCTGAGAAATGTTCTGACCATGCTGCCCCCAAGGACCCCCACAGAATAATGACAGGCAATGAGCAAGCGTCATGTCCTCTCTGCAGCCTGAATTAACCCCTGAAAACCCCCATACTTGACATGCGTGCATAGCACGTGGTAACAGGGCACTAGCAGCATGGCCTCATGTAGGTGAAAAGGCAGCACACTGCAGGCCCTGTCTGTAAAGTGAACTGCCACAGACACCCCAAACCCCAGCCTATATAAATATAAAAAAGCCACCCTGGACTGTACACTGTAACAGCACTGCTGGGGAGTAGGATGGGGGCAGAAAAACCTGAAAAATAACCCATGATGCCCCCCCGATCCACGAAGCCCCCCTGCAAATAAACAAACCCCCCCCCGCCCGAGCCGGTACCTGAGCGGGATGGGAGGCATCCGATGCGGGTCCTCGGTAGATGCCACCTACCCACGCTTACCCGAACCACGACCCCCGGGAGAGAGGACCAGCCAGATCCTACAGCCGATCGCACTGCTGCTCTGTAGCGGAAGTGACGACGTGAGCTGTCCTAACCCGGAAATGACGCAACGGCTCACACGAGAGCCAGCGATCACGTGAGGAGGAGGCAGAGGAGGGCAGGCTTTATACAGCCTGACTCCTCCTACAAACACTGCATCAGCCTTACACTTATATACTGTACACCAACTGCACTCCATTATACAGCGTACACCACCTGCACCTATATCCTGATGACCAAGCCCTCCTCATCCTCCTCATCCTCTCTCACCCAGGCTCAGGGTAATAGCAAAGCAGCTGTCAACGCATCCTCTTCCCTCGTCTCAATGTCATCAGTCACTCCTTCCCTAGACCCACCATGTCCTCCTGAGGAGTCCCCCGAACTGTTTGACCACAGTGTTAGGTACATGCTCCAGGAGGATGCACAGCGTTTTGAAGGCTCTGATGATGATACCCAGCTAGAGGAAGGCAATAGCATGAGCGCAGAGAGAGGCGATGCTCAAGAAGGACAGCAATTTGTCAGTCATGTTCCATCAGCTGCAGCAAACTGCCAGGTTTGCTCCTCCTGATGAAGAGGGAGGGGATGATGAGGATAAATATGGCCGGTGGGTGCCAGGGCGGCCGGTTCCGCTGCCGGTTCCGTGGCCGGTTCCTCGGGTGACAGCGCAGCTGGTTCCATGGGTGAAAGCACGGCCGGTTCCGTGGCCGGTTCCATGGGTGACAGCGCTGAGTGCTGGTGTTGGTGAGTGCATGGGTGAGAGGGGGCAGCTGGGCGGCTTAGTGTCTGAGGGCTGCTGACCAATTAG
The DNA here is from genome assembly GCF_037356315.1 of Lithobates pipiens. Taxonomy (NCBI): domain Eukaryota; kingdom Metazoa; phylum Chordata; class Amphibia; order Anura; family Ranidae; genus Lithobates; species Lithobates pipiens. The sequence continues at coordinate 1,307,501 of NW_027507890.1, read as the reverse complement.
GAAGCCAGCGGGCAGGGGAGCAGGGAAATTACATCATCTCTCACTGCCTTGCATCCCTCCAGTTCCGCCCTCACTGTGGGGGAAGCTGTGTGCAGCAGAGAGATTACATCATGTCTCTGCTGACTAACTTCACTCTGGGACACAGTAAAAGACCACCTTAGCAGAAAAGTGACACAGTAGGTGACAATCCGCAATGTGTGGCAGGCAACATGGCAAGTAACAATACACAATGTGTGGCAGGTGACGTGGCAAGTGACATTCTGTAATGTGTGGCACGCGACGTGGCAAGTGACAATCCACAACGTGTGGCAGGTGATGTGGCAAGTGACAATCCACAATGTGTGACAGGTGACGTAGCAAGTGACAATCCGTAAAATGTGGCAGCCGAGGTGGCAAGTGACAATCCACAATGTGTGGCAGGTGACATGGCAAGTGACAATCTGTAATGTGTGGCAGGTGACGTGGCAAGTGACAATCCGCAATATGTAACAGGTGACGTGGCAAGTGACAATCCGCATTTGGTGACAAGTGACGTGGCAAGTGACAATCCACATTTGGTGACAAGTGACGTGACAAGTGACAATCCGTATTTGGTCACAAGTGACGTGGCAAGTGACAATCCGCATTTGGTGGCAGGCGACATGGCTAGTCACACCGTCAGGGCTCCCACTGATTCTGCATTATGGTGACTTGAACCATTTCATTTTATATTACAATGTAATAATAGAAATTATGCGCTTCAATCATCCTGACACCATAACAACCATGGTGCTGTAATGATTGAAGCGCCAATAACAGCCATTTCCCATATATACATTACAAAGAGGCTGCCGCGCCACATCCTTTAAGTTCCTGTGCCAGGAAGCATCTCCAAAGAATAAACTGGATTCCGGATACGAAGAAATATATCTTATATGGGCCCGAGCGCTGGAACTGCATAAAGTTGATCTATAGGCACAGTACCCCCGCAGGGGTGTAAATTTCTGGTGAGTGGGGACCCTTGTGGGGGAGCACGCGAGTCACCTGAAGGATATATACTAAGCACTAAAGTCACTTTATGAATATACTCTCCTGCTGGATTTGCACAATTGAGGACTTTTTTTTTTCACTTGTGTTCACTAAAGACTTTAATTTTTGATTGATTTTTTAATAGAGTGGTTTTCATTTATATATTTTTGGTTTCTTGTTTTGTGATATATAGAATTTTTTTGACATATATCTCACGCACTCGAAAAAGTGATTGCCCCCCTTGTTAAAACATACTATAACTGTGGTTGTCCACACCTGAGTTCAATTTCTCTAGCCACACCCAGGCCTGATTATTGCCACACCTGTTCACAATCAAGGCATCACTTAAATAGGAGCTGCTTGACACAGTAAGGTCTACCAGAAGATCCTTAAAAGCTACACATCATGCCGAGACCCAAAGAAATTCAGGAACAATTGAGAAAGAAAGTAATTGAGATCTATCAGTCTGGAAAGGGTTATAAAGCCATTTCCAAAGCTTTGGGAATCCAGCGAACCACAGTGAGAGCCATTATCCACAAATGGCGAAGACATGGAACAGTGGTGAACCTTCCCAGGAGTGGCCGGCCGCCCAAAATTACCCCAAGAGCGCAGCGACGACTCATCCAAGAGGTCACAAAAGACCCCACAACAACGTCCAAGGAACTGCAGGCCTCACTTGCCTCAGTTAAGGTCAGCGTTCATGCCTCCACCATCAGGAAAAGACTGGGCAAAAATGGCCTGCATGGCAGAGTTCCAAGGAGAAAACCACTGCTGAGCAAAAAGAACATCAAAGCTCGTCTCAATTTCTCCACAACACATCTTGATGATCCCCAAGACTTTTGGGACAACATTCTGTGGACCGATGAGACAAAAGTGGAACTCTTTGGAAGGTGTGTGTCCAAGTATATCTGGCGTAGAAGGAACACTGCATTTCATAAAAAGAACATTATACCAACAGTAAAATATGGTGGTGGTAGTGTGATGGTCTGGGGCTGTTTTGCTGCTTCAGGACCTGGAAGACTTGCCGTGATAAAAGGAACTATGAATTCTGCTGTCTACCAAGAGATCCTGAAGGAGAATGTCCGACCATCTGTTCGTGTACTCAAGCTGAAACAAACTTGGGTTCTGCAGCAGGACAATGATCCTAAACACACCAGCAAGTCCACCACCGAATGGCTGAAGAAAAACAAAAATGAAGACTTTGGAGTGGCCTAGCCAAAGTCCTGACCTGAATCCTATTGAGATGTTGTGGTATGACCTTAAAAAGGCCGTTCATGCTCGAAAACCCTCTAATGTAACTGAATTAGGACAATTCTGCAAAGATGGGTGGGCCAAAATTCCTCCAGGACGCTGTAAAAGCCTCATTGCACGTTATCGCAAACGCTTGGTTGCAGTTGTTGTTGCTAAGGGTGGCCCAACCAGTTATTAGGTTTAGGGGGCAATCACTTTTTCACACAGGGCCATGATGGTTTGGATTTTTTTTCACCTTTAATAATAAACACCTTCATTTACAAATTGCATTTTGTGTTTACTTGTGTTGTCCTTGACTATTGTTTAAATTGGTTTGATGTTCCCGAAACACTTAAGTGTGACAAACATGCAAAGGAACAGGAAATGAGGAAGGGGGCAAACACTTTTTCACACCACTGTATATCTATGATCATTTGAGTATATGGTCATATAGGCTTATATATTCTTATAGCCACAATTGATATTTATTTACTACCTCTCATATATTTGCATTTTATAACTTGATGAGTTTATCCTATATAGTTTAACAGTACTTAGACAAAATTTAACACATATTAGTACTTATGCGATTTTAAATATAATCACATTGAGCACTACATTATCACTTTGCACTTTCTCTGCATAAAGCACCTTCTATGGGCACCTATACCCATTTATTTCAACATACTGTCTTTACCCTTTAGGGATTCGGTAACTATAATATATATAAGTCTGTTACGGATATTAGGGGAGAAATCATTGTACTATAAAAATCTGATAAATTGATGGGAAATCTGGATCCTTAGAAACTGGGGTCCACTTTTCCAGGTAGCGCCAAATACCCCATTCTAATATATTATTTCCCATATAAATTGCCCCCAAAAAAACATATTTTATAGCAGTGCCCCTCCCGAGACTAGACTTTGGATCCGCCCCTGGTCAGCGGTAAGGTGCATATTAGCGCTGGCTCATGGTCCAGCAGGCATGGATAGGGACGTTACCTATGTTTCACGGCCCATTGGGTCACTCTTCTGCCAGCTCGGAAGGATGCAGGACAAGGTGCTGTAGTGTTGGAGGTTGTTCCGCCACCATGCCTCCAAAATGCTACTAGTGGTTGTGACACATCTCTCCTCTACCCCCTCCTCTTCTTCCTCCATGGCCTCTTCCAGTGCTTTGTCCTCCGTAGGCATTCAAGGGGCTACGCAAGTACACAGACAAAAAGATGCCATGCCATGCTTGCGCTGGTTTGTTTGGGGGACAGGAGCCACACTGGGACTGGGGCAGATATTTTGTCAGCTCTGCAGGGGCAGGCCGAGAGGTGGTTGGCAACACGCCAGCTTAAGCCAGGAATGGGGGTTTGCGACAATGGCACCAACCTCCTCTCCGCCCTCCGACAGGGACAAATGACCCATGTGCCCTGTGTGGCTCACGTCCTTAACCAGGTGGTGCATGGGTTCTTGGGCAGGTACCCGGGCTTACAGGAGGTCCTGAGGCAGGCCAGGAAAGTCTGTGTGCATTTCCGCTGATCGTTTAATGCCAGTGCTCGGCTGGCTGAGCTCCAAAAGGAGTTGAACCTGCCCAAGAACCGCCTTATATGTGACATGCCCACCAGATGGAACTCAATGTTTGCCATGCTGCAGCGGAAGCACACGCAGCAGAGGGCCATCAATGAGTACCTGTGCAACTATGGCACTAGGACAGGGTCAGGGGAGCTTGTTTTTTTTATCACACCAGTGGGGCATGATCAGGGATGCATGCACTCTCCTGTCACTGTTTGAGGAGGCCACGAGGATGGTGACAATCCATAAAACGTGGCAGGTGAGGTGGCAAGTGACAATCAACAATGTGTGGCAGGTGACATGGCAAGTGACAATCTGTAATGTGTGGCAGGTGACGTGGCAAGTGACAATCCGCAATATGTAACAGGTGAGGTGGCAAGTGCATGTATCAGTGACACTGTACCTCTTGTCCACCTGTTGGAGCATACGCTGCGTGGAATAATGGACAGGGCACTTGAGGCAGAACAGAGGCAGGAAGAGGAGGACTTCCTTGCCTCTTAAGGCCCCCTTTATCCAGACAGTGTCCCTGCTGTTCCATCACACAGGAAGAGGAGGAGGAGGCTTGTGTCAGCATGGAGGTGGAGCCTGGCACTCAGCATCAGCAGCAGCAGTCTTTTAGGGATGATTTACAGTCCCAAGAAACCTGTGGACTTGTACGTGGCTGGGAGGAGGTGGCTGCGGATCATGTTGTCCTTAGTGACCAAGAGGATTCCGGATCGAATGCCTCAGCTAACCTACGCTGCATGGCCTCCCTGATCCTGCAAAGCCTGCAGAAGGATCCTCGTATTCTTCGGTTCAAGGAGAGGGACCATTACTGGCTGGCCACTCTCCTTGATCCATGGTACAAGGGTAATGTTGTGGACCTTATCTTGCCATCGCAGAGGGAGCAGAGGATGAGACATCTCTGGGAGGCCTTGCAGAAAGGTCTGTGCAACACGTTCCCAGAGACTGGGAGGTTACAAACTCCTGGTCCTGGACAACGTGTTGCTGAGGCTTTGATCAATCACAGAAGGAGCGGTGGAGAAGGTGACTGTCTGAACGATGCGTTCAGACAATTTTTTAGTCAGCAGCTCCAAGGTATGATCGGTTCCAGCAACCATCGCGAGTGTCTGATTTACATGGTGCAGGAATATCTAGGAGCAAAGTCAGACTTGGACACCTTTCCCACCGAAAATCCTCTGGCTTACTGGGTCTTGAGGATAGATCACTGGCCAGAGCTTGCACAGTATGCAATTGAACTACTGGCCTGTCCTGCATCCAGCGTTCTTTCTGAACGCACCTTCAGTGCTGCTGGAGGCTTTGTAACCGATCACAGGGTGCGCCTGTCCACCGACTCGGTTGATCGACTGAGCTTCATAAAGATGAATCAGTCTTGGATCACCACCAGCTACCAAGCACCTGAAGCTGATGTAACCGAATAATTTTTTTGAAATGTCACATCCCTTCAAGACTGCCTATGCTGATGTTGAGTGACTGTCCTGTTATGTTGACTGACTATCCTCTTCCTCCTCAGTGATCCTGCTGATAGCTTGGAAGAAAATTTTTGGTTCTGGGTGATGCCACCAGTGGCTAAGGCCCAATTTTTCAGCCCCTGTTTGACAGGGGCATGTAATTACAACTAGAGTATCTGGGAGAGGTTGCAGTGTAATGGCACCAGCACCAGTGCCTAAGGCCCAATTTTTCAGCCCCTGTTTAACAGGAGCATGTAATTACAATTTTTTTTAATTCTTTATTTAAGGATTGCAGGATATACAATATTAAACTGAGAAAAAAAAAATGTTACTCAGCTCTCCTTGACACCGATCAGTACATAATGCACATTATACAGTTTGAATACAGAAATACATAGCATTAGTGTTACCAACTGTTAAGACTATAAGTTGTTGACTCTGAACCTCTTTACTGACCCTCTTGATAGCAAGGCCCATACCACAAAAGCAATCTCTAATGCATTCCCATCTCGGACTGACCATGAGTGGCAGCATCTAGGGTGGGCATTTTCCAACGGGGGGCAGGGTCTAGTCAAAGCTTCACTAACAGGTTCCACTTATCGGTAAGGAAGGTGAGGAGCCAGTGGGACAGAACCCTGGCAATCACAAGATTTTTTTAAACTTCTGTGGGGCAAGGGCAGAGAGGGGGTTGCGAAAGGGGAAGGTTAGGTCAAGAGGGAAGAAAGCAGTAGGGTAAAAGGAAAGGGAGAGGCAAACCAGAGTAGTTAAAAGAGAGTAAAGCAGAGAAGAGAGACTCCAGTAGGTCCGGTGATCCGGGCCCTCCACTCAGCTCTGGAGAGGGGGCTCACAAAAAAGTCTTATATTCATCTGAAAATCTGAAAAGATTCCAGGGCATCCATCGGGTGTTGTGTTCCTCCTCCCTATCTCCCATGGCCGACGTAAGCTGCTCCATGTGCTGAATGTCGCAGACCCTCGCAAACCGCTGAGCATCCGCCGGCAGGGACTGCTGCCTCCACGCACTAGGGACACACGCTCTGGCTGCATTCAAGAGGTGCTTCAGCAGGAGGACGCCCTTCCGGGGGAGGAGTCTGAGAATGGTGCGTGTCTGTACCTAGCGTGCTGGAGCGCTCCAAGTCCCCCACCGCATGGACAATGCCGCTGTTTGCGGTCCTCCTCTGATCCCCACCCTCCTGTCCTAACCCTCGGCGGAGCCCCACCACTGGTGTGGTGGGTCCTCTCTCTCTCCTACCTTCCCCCTTGGCTTTCTTCCCCCTCGGGTCGGAACACGCTGCATTGCGCTGAGCGGCGTGGCAGGCAGAGATCCGGACCTCCTGTGTGTCTGTGGAGATTTCTGTGTGAGAGCGGAGGGATGCCGGGGATGTCGGCTTTTCGGTAGTACTGGCTGTGCAGAGCAAGGTTAATCTTCTGGGAAGGCTTACGAGTGCTCCGGACGCCATCTACTGGACAAAGTAAGGTACTGCTCTCAAAAGACATTGAAAGGTATTGTGGAAAAAAAAAAAAGAGGATCCCAAGAAGGTCAGTAAAAAAAAAAAAAAAAAAAAAACCTAGAACTTAAATCTACAGGAGAATGCTGAATGTCGGGCAGAATTAAAATATACAGATAAACCAGACTGCAAGTAACCACGGGGTAAGTGGTCATATAATGGTCATATAATATAAAGCATTAAAATATTCTGCACTATATTCTCTGTTAAGTAACGGGACGGACTGGAAAATCCGCGAAGATAAAAAGTTAATATACTAGGAAAATACAGTTTCCCTTTTTTTTTTTTTTTTTGGTGTAATTGTATGGGCAAGTAAGCAACTAATTACACAACACAACAGTGATCCATCTTAATAAAATAAAATAAAAGGGGACAGATCTTTATATCACGTGAATGCTCTAGATGTAAAAAACAGAGTGAAAAAACGAGTATGCTGAGAATGGAATAAGGGGGTATTAGCGCCATCTCGACGGTAGCACGTAAACACTGCGACAGAAAAAAAATCTTAAAATCACATCTGAGTAGCCGTGGGTGAGCACATATAACAAGAGTAATAAAGGTGCTCAAATATCGCGGTGCCAGATGAAGGGAAAAACAGTAAAAGCAGGGGCTGTTTCGAAATCACCACGCCGGAGCTTGATTACCAGTCCCGGTGCAATGAATAAGTACATTACACAGACAGTAGCTACAGATAAGCAGCACGTTGAAAAACCTCAACACAACAAACCCCAACAGGCGGAAAGCAGTGATAAAAAGGAGAGAGAAAAGAGCAAAAAAGAGAAAAGGAAACATCAAACTCAAAATATCTCCATACATGACTCAGAAACATTACTTGATGTACCATCAGAAGAAGGAATAGACCCAATAACTGAACTAGATCGAGATGTAGAACCCTTAATAATTCAACAGGTACAACAAGATAACCGCCAAGTATTGCCCACTAAAAATGAGATAATATCTATGTTTGCAGCCCTGGAAAATACTATGAAATCCGAAATGGAAAGATTACATAAGAATCTTGGACACATACTAGAAAGAGTAGAAGAAGTAGAGAAAAAAGTGGAAAGAGATACGAATATAATAAAAAACCAGGAAGTAGAAATACAAAGTTTAAAAAAAGCACAACAAGAGCAAGCATATAAGATCGAAAATCAAGAAAATAGAGACAGAAGAAAAAAACCTAAGAATCCGAGGAGTTCCAGACGCACAACAACGAGAGGATCTGAATGATATAATCAAGAAGATTTGTAACCCCTTAGTGAATAAAGAGATAACTAACGTAATAAATGTAGAAAGAGTGCACAGAGTAAGGAAACCCAAAGGTCTCCCACAAGAAATGCCACGGGACATTATAGTGCGATTCCAAAACGAAGAGGAAAAATATCAAATATGGAGGAACATAAGAGCAAAAACACCATTAAGATATGAAGGGAACGACATTCAGATATTCCAAGATTTTGCACAGGAAACCTTGAGGAGGAGAAGAGCCTTAAAACCGTTATTGACAGTTCTGTTTGAGAATGAAGTGCAATATAACTGGGGTTTCCCTGCAAGTTTAATAGGAAAAAAAAATGGCCGCACAGCAAGATTAAGATTTCTTGAAGAAACTGCAGAATTTTGTAGAAAACTGGGGCTCCCGGTCCCAGGGGGGTGGAGGGGGGAGGAGATGGGGGGGAGATGGGAAACAACCCCGCCCCTCTCTGCCGGGAGGTGGAGGGGGGGGAGGGAGAGGTCGATAGAGATGTAAATTATTGAGAAGGTGGAGTTCTAGTTTTTTGGATCGCCTCTCCCTGCTCGCATTCGCCTTGCCCCTCCCCTTTCCCCCTTGGCTTTGCTGGGGGGGAGGGGGGTGGGGCGGGTTGGGTGGAATTGGGGGGGTGGGGGGGAGGGTGCGGTGGGGGTTGGGGTGCCCCTGGTATGCGGGATAATCACCTTGTCAATGAAAGGCGAGTTGGGTGACGACACCGTTAAACAGAATTCCACCCTAGGGCCAAGGGACAAATGGAACGAGGGAGTTCCAGATAAAAGGTCCCGGACCAGTGGGTCAATTTTACATCTGAAGAGGGGTCAGGGAGGGGGGAAGGACGGGAGGGTAAATGGGAGGGTAAAGGGGGAATGGGAGGTGGGTAGAGGGAGGGGGGGGAGGGTTAAATCTGTTGACAAGAAACCATTGCCACTACTAAAAAAGGATCGAAAAAATGTTAAACACGTATAATGCCGGAAATCAAAATAGTAACATACAACGTCAGAGGAATGAATTCTCCAAAAAAAAGGTACAATATACTAAGGGAGCTGGAGGGTTATTCAGCAGACATCGTGTTTTTACAAGAAACGCATTTGGCTCTAGACTTAAGTATTAGATTAAACACACAGAATTTTCCAACGTGGTATTATGCAGACACCCCAATCAGGGGCTCTAGGGGAGTGGCAATTGGGATCTCTAAAAAAGTCAATTGGAAAGTAGAAGAAATAAAAACGGATCCACAGGGGAGGTACTTATTTGTAAAAGGACTAATAGAAAGAGTTAGATACACATTAGTAAATATATACTGTCCCAATAAAGGCCCAAAGAAATATTTAAACAAAATGCTGAATACTTTAGAAACATGCAAACAGGGCCATATAATCTTGGGAGGGGATCTAAACTTCGCCATGGATCCGTATATAGATAGCACTTCACTGGGCATGGTACACGAAATCAAACAACATAGAACCTTGAAAAAGAAGATGCTGCAGCATCAATTAATGGACACCTGGCGCATACTTAATTTAAGGAAAAAGGATTACACATACTATTCCACAGTACACGATATGTATGTTAGATTGGACTATATATTTGTAGACCATGAACTACTAGAAAATATATTGGAAGTTAAAATAGGATCTATAACCCTCTCGGATCACGCACCTGTAATAATAAAATTAAAAGATCTAGGAAGAGAATATAGTAAAGGGTTATGGAGACTAAATGAGTCCCTTCTGGAGGATGTGGAAACAGAAAACACTATTAAATATGAAATTGAACAATATTTTCTAACCAATGACTCAGAGGAGATCCCAAGGGCTACACTCTGGGAGGCCCACAAAGCCCTAATCAGGGGGAAATTAATATCCATAGGATCCTGGGTAAAAAAAGAGAGTGAAAAGAAGCTAAACGATTTAAAAAAAGAACTTCATTTATTAGAACAAAAACATAAGGGTCAACTCGATAAAAACACATATAAAGAAATAATACATAAACGTATGCAACTAAACAATAGATTGGAGCAAGAAGTAAGAAAGACCTATAAACACGTAGCTAAAGAAAGATACATGTGGGGTAATAAACTGGGGAAACAACTGGCTAGAATAGTAAGGGATAAAAAAGCTATTAATTATATAGAAAAAATCAAAAACGCGAATGGTGAAATAAAATACAGAACATCAGAAATAGCAAACGCGTTTAAAACATATTATAGCGCCCTATACTCAATCAGGAACAAGGAGACTGAAAGTCAGAAGGAGACCAGGAAAATTAAAATACAAGAATACCTGAGGGAAGTTGATCTACCAAAGATAACCCCCGAAATGTCTAATAGCCTAGAGGCTCCAATCACTCCAGAGGAAATTGAGTATGCAATAAAGGACATGCCCAACGGGAAAAGCCCAGGACCAGATGGTTTCACCATCAGGTATTATAAAAAATTCAAACAGCTGTTGGTCCCACAGTTATGTAAACTCTGGAACAAACTGGATGAGCTCCCGAGGAAAGAATCACTCCTAGCTAATATCATACTAATTCCAAAACTGGGTAAAGATCCCTCGAGTTGCTCTAATTACCGTCCAATAGCACTTTTGAATACGGATATTAAATTGTATGCAAAAGTGTTGGCAACGAGGATAAAAAACCTACTCCCAGAATTGATCAACGAAGATCAAGCAGGATTTGTACCAGGGAGGGAGGGCCGCGATAACAGTTTGCGAACGCTGTTATTAATGGGGAATGATAAGGAAACCAATCCTCCAATGATTTTGGTCTCGATCGACGCAGAAAAAGCTTTTGACCGAGTCGATTGGAGCTTTATAATGGAAACATTACAGTCAATGGGACTTGGCCCAAAAATGCTAAAATGGGTAAACAATCTATATACTTATCCATCAGCCAGAGTGGGGGTAAATGGGAGTATGTCGTCCGCGTTCGATATGCAGAATGGTACAAGACAGGGGTGTCCCCTTTCGCCATTGCTATACGTGTTAGCTCTGGAACCCTTATTAGCAAAAATTCGTAACAACCCAGACATAGAAGGTATAAGAATGGGGGGGGAAGAACATAAAGTGGCGGCATACGCGGACGACATACTCCTATACTTGATCAACCCCCAAACATCTCTATTAGGTATGACGAAGGAGATCAGAGACTACGGGGCCCTTTCTAATTTTAAAATAAACCCAATTAAAACAGTTATCCTGAATATCGGATTAGATCTGCATGAGGAAGAAAAGATACGGCATAAATTCCCTTTCACATGGGAAAGAAATAACATATTTAGGGATCAAAATAACAAAAACAATCCGGGGGTTATATCAAGCTAATTATGTCCCGTTGATAAACGAAGTCAAAGCGGAATTAATGAAGTTAAATAAAGGAAAAATATCTTGGATGGGAAGAATCAATGTGCTGAAGATGGTGGTATTACCAAAAATTATATACAAAATGCAAATGCTTCCGATAAATATTCCTATAGGTTTTTTTTAATTTATTAAGAACATTATTTTCAAAATTTATTTGGCAAAATAAAAAACCCAGGATAAAATTTAATTTATTAACTAGGAAAAAAAATAGGGGAGGAATGGCACTACCTGACATTCACAGATATTATTTAGCAATTATTTTTACGAGATTGGTTGAATGGACAAATCAAAACACGAAAAAGAAATGGGCAAAAATGGAGGAGATATTGACCGGGTCACAATTAAAAAAAAACATATGGATTCCACCAAAATTTAGAGCAATTAGTAGTAGGACGCACGAAATCACTTTAACGGCACTAAAAAAATGGGACACAACACAGCGTAAAAACAAATGGCAATATAATTCACCATTAATCCCTCTGGAGGGAACGAGTTTTTTTACACCAGGGCACGACACATCACTAGGGAATCGAATGAGGGACTTACAATTAAAAGACATTATAAGGGAGGGGAAGATAATGTCAAAACAAGATTTAATGACGAAGCACAATTGGCAAATATTGAAGGACTGGGAATACCTCCAGATTCAGCACTTCGTTAATTCCATCCCAAAACCAATAAGAAATGAAAAAAGGTTAACAGCAATGGAAAAATTATGTACAAAGAAAAGAGCAGTTAAACATTGTGTCTCACAGCTATACGACTGTTTATCGGAAATAGAAGGCCAAGGACATATCCCATTGATAGCTAAATGGGAGAGGGACTTGGGTTATGAAGTTGATGAGACCCAAATGATTAACTCAGTATATCATTCTGTATTTGATATAAGATCAATGGAAGTAAATTATAAATGCCTAATGAGATGGCATTTAATACCAGATAAATTACATAGAATGGAACCATCCAACAAGTTATGCTGGAGAAAATGTGGGAAACAGGGAACGATATTCCACTTCTGGTGGGAATGCCCAGTAATAAACCAATATTGGAGTAAAATTACAGAATATATAGAGAAAATAACAGGGCAAAAAATACCTTTAACCCCAGGGGAATGTTTGTTTTTAGGGGTAGATGTAAAAACGAGTAAGCATTTCAAAAGAAGTATACAAAACTCATTAACACCCGTTTTACTCAATGCCGCAAAAGCTTTAATACCAAAAAATTGGTTACAGGTGAAACAACCCCTGATCAGAGATTGGATCCAAAGAATAGAATATATCAATAATATGGAATACCTAAGAAAAATGGAGGAAAATAAAATGATAAAATACCGCAGAACGTGGTAAAAGTGGAGAATATTTAAAAAGACGAAGCATTATTCCCAAGCATTAATGGAATAAAGAGTAGTGGGTAAGGGGAAGGTCAACAGATGGGGAGAAGAGGGAAGGGTGGGTGTGGAAAAATCTAACAAAATAAGGAGTTAAATAAAGAGATAAGGTAGTAGAATAAGTTGGCAATGATAACCAAGTAGATGTCAATTTTAGTGTTGGTTTTTCTTTTCTTTCTTTTTCCCCTTTTTCTCTATATATGTACGGCTTCTTTTTTTTAATGAAAAATATTAAACTGAATTAACCAGTTGCCGACCGCCGCACGACGATGTACGTCGATAGCATGGCACGGGCAGGCATATTGGCGTACATGTACGTCCCTTGCCTCCCGCGGGTCGGGGGCCCGATCGGGCCCCCGCCCGGTGCCTGCGGCGGTCGGTATTCGTGCGGGAGCGATCCCGGACGAGGGGACGGCCATTCGTTCATGGCCACCCCCTCGCGATCGCTCCCGACGAATAGGAATCCCCCGTGACATCACTTCCTCTCCTGTAATGTAAACACAGGAGAGGAAGTGATGTATTCTCTCCTCCGTGTCGGTATTTTTCGTTCCGACACGGAGGAGAGCGGATCGGTGAGTTGCACCAACACTCTACACACACAGTAGAACATGCCAGGCACACTCACACCCCCCCTTTACCCCCCGATCACCCCCCCAATTACCCCTGCCCCCCAGTCACAGTGACACCAATGTCATTTTTTTTTTTTTTTTTTTTTGCATTGGTGTCATTTGTGACTGTAATAACTGTTAGGGCAGTTAGAGTTAGCCCCCTTTAGTTCTAATGTACCCCCCTAACCCCCCCAATAAAGGTTTAACCCCGTGATCACCCCCCGTCGCCAGTGTCACTAAGGCTGGGTTCACATTGCAGCGGTTTATGAGAACGAATGTGATTCGCACCGCACTGCAGTGCAAATCACATCCGATCTCTGTGCGATTCGAGTTCAGCCATTCGCCGCACCCGCCGCACCCGCCACACCCGCCGCACCCACCGCAAATTCGCACGGGACCCTTTTTTTGGCTCGCAGCAGAATCGGATCGCATGGGTGTTCACACCATGCGATCCGAGTTTGCAGATCGCACTGCGATATGCGAACTGATCTGGGGGTGTCAGTAACATTTCACTGACACTCCCAGCAGTTCGCATAGGGCAGTGTGAACTGCCGCCGGGAGGCATGCGATGCGGGAACCCGCCGCGGATTTGCGGCGTTTCCGCATCGCTCCAGTGTGAACCCAGCCTAATAAGCGATCATTTTTCTGATCGCCGTATTAGTGTCACAGGTGACGCTAGTTAGGCAGGTAGGTATTTAGGTTCGCCGCAGCTTTTTATAGCGCCGGGGACCCCCATATACTACCGCATAAAGCCCCCTGATTGCCCCCTAGTTAACCCTTTCACCAGTGATCACCATATAACTGTTACAGGTGACGCTGGTTGGTTAGTTATTTTTTATAGTTTCAGGGCACCCGCCATTTATTACCTAATAAAGGTTTAACCCCCTGATCACCCGGCGGGTGTCATTTGTGACTAATAACTGTTAGGGCAGTTAGGGTTAGCCCCCTTTAGTTCTAAGGTACCCCCCTAACCCCCCCAATAAAGGTTTAACCCCGTGATCACCCCCCGTCGCCAGTGTCACTAAGGCTGGGTTCACATTGCAGCGGTTTATGAGAACGGATGTGATTCGCACCGCACTGCAGTGCAAATCACATCCGATCTCTGTGCGATTCGAGTTCAGCCATTCGCCGCACCCGCCACACCCGCCGCACCCGCCGCAAATTCGCACGGGACCCTTTTTTTGGCCCGCAGCAGAATCGGATCGCATGGGTGTTCACACCATGCGATCCGAGTTTGCAGATCGCACTGCGATATGCGAACTGATCTGGGGGTGTCAGTAACATTTCACTGACACTCCCAGCAGTTCGCATAGGGCAGTGTGAACTGCCGCCGGGAGGCATGCGATGCGGGAACCCGCCGCGCATTCGTGGCGTTCCCGCATCGCTCCAGTGTGAACCCAGCCTAATAAGCGATCGTTTTTCTGATCGCTGTATTAGTGTCACAGGTGACGCTAGTTAGGCAGGTAGGTATTTAGGTTCGCCGCAGCTTTTTATAGCGCCAGGGACCCCCATATACTACCGCATAAAGCCCCCTGATTGCCCCCTAGTTAACCCTTTCACCAGTGATCACCATATAACTGTTACAGGTGACGCTGGTTGGTTAGTTATTTTTTTATAGTTTCAGGGCACCCGCCATTTATTACCTAGTCTCACTAGTGTACCCCTAAATTTAGGGGTGTCTACTTTCCAAAATGGGGTCATTTGGGGGGGGTTTGTGCCATCTTGGCATTTTATGGCCTTCAAAACTGTAACGCCCTTAGAAAGCCTGAAGGCGGTGCTTGGTTTTCGGGGCCCCGTACGCGGCTAGGCTCCCAAAAAGTCCCACATATGTGGTATCCCCGTACTCAGGAGAAGCAGCAGAATTTATTTTGGGGTGTCATTTCACATATGCCCATGGCATGTGTGAGCAATATATCATTTAGTGACAACTTTGTGAAAAAAAAAAAAAAAAAAAAAAGTTTGTAATTTTCCCGCAACTTGTGGCAAAATATAAAATATTCCATGAACTCAACATGCCTCTCAGCAAATAGCTTGGGGTGTCTACTTTCTAAAATGGGGTCATTTGTGGGGGTTTTGTGCCATCTTGGCATTTTATGGCCTTCAAAACTGTAATAGGTAGTGAGAAGTGAACTCAAAAATTTACGCCCTTAGAAAGCCTGAAGGCGGTGCTTGGTTTTCGGGGCCCCGTACGCGGCTAGGCTCCCAAAAAGTCCCACATATGTGGTATCCCCGTACTCAGGAGAAGCAGCAGAATTTATTTTGGGGTGTTATTTCACATACGCCCATAGCATGTGTGAGCAATATATCATTTAGTGACAACTTTGTGTAAAAAAAAAAAAAAAAATTTTTTTTTTGTCATTATTCAATCGCTTGAGGCAAAAAAATAAAATATTCAATGGGCTCAACATGCCTCTTATCAATTTCCTTAGGGGGTCTACTTTCCAAAATGGGGTCATTTGGGGGGGGTTTGTGCCATCTTGGCATTTTATGGCCTTCAAAACTGTAACGCCCTTAGAAAGCCTGAAGGCGGTGCTTGGTTTTCGGGGCCCCGTACGCGGCTAGGCTCCCAAAAAGTCCCACATATGTGGTATCCCCGTACTCAGGAGAAGCAGCAGAATTTATTTTGGGGTGTCATTTCACATATGCCCATGGCATGTGTGAGCAATATATCATTTAGTGACAACTTTGTGAAAAAAAAAAAAAAAAAAAAAAGTTTGTAATTTTCCCGCAACTTGTGGCAAAATATAAAATATTCCATGAACTCAACATGCCTCTCAGCAAATAGCTTGGGGTGTCTACTTTCTAAAATGGGGTCATTTGTGGGGGTTTTGTGCCATCTTGGCATTTTATGGCCTTCAAAACTGTAATAGGTAGTGAGAAGTGAACTCAAAAATTTACGCCCTTAGAAAGCCTGAAGGCGGTGCTTGGTTTTCGGGGCCCCGTACGCGGCTAGGCTCCCAAAAAGTCCCACATATGTGGTATCCCCGTACTCAGGAGAAGCAGCAGAATTTATTTTGGGGTGTTATTTCACATACGCCCATAGCATGTGTGAGCAATATATCATTTAGTGACAACTTTGTGTAAAAAAAAAAAAAAAAATTTTTTTTTTGTCATTATTCAATCGCTTGAGGCAAAAAAATAAAATATTCAATGGGCTCAACATGCCTCTTATCAATTTCCTTAGGGGGTCTACTTTCCAAAATGGGGTCATTTGGGGGGGTTTTGTACTGCCCTGCCATTTTAGCACCTCAAGAAATGAGATAGGCAGTCGTAAACTAAAAGCTGCGTAAATTGCAGAAAACGTACCTTAGTTTGTAGATGTGACAACTTTTGCGCAAACCAATAAATATACAATTATTGACTTTTTTTTTACCAAAGACATGTGGCTGAATACATTTTGGCCTAAATGTATGACTAAAATTGAGTTTATTGGATTTTTCTAATAACAAAAAGTAGAAAATATCATTTTTTTTCAAAATTTGCGGTCTTTTTACGTTTATATCGCAAAAAATAAAAATCGCAGAGGCAATCAAATACCATCAAAAGAAAGCTCTATTTGTGGGAAGAAAAGGACGCAAATTTTGTTTGGGTACAACATTGCATGACCGCGCAATTACCAGTTAAAGCAGCGCAGTGCCAAAGTGTAAAAAGACCTCTGGTCATTTACCAGCAAAATGGTCCGGTCTGAAAGTGGTTAAGCTTATAAAAGGAAAAAAATAAAATAAAAAATAAAAAATAAAAGAGATTGAGAAAAGAAAACGAAACTTTTGCCACAATGATGTTAAGTACACAGGATAAGATTCAGACAGTCAATCTGATTAGAATCCATAAATAACAAATCTTACTGAGTGGTAACAAAAAAAAAAAAAAGAGGTGCTTCAGCAGAGATTTACAATATTTCCTGCTAGACATGGGAGTCAAGTTGAGAAATATTGCTGCAGGGTTATCCTGGAGGTCAATGTTAGTAAGATTGTAGATGATCCGGAGAACTTGTCTCCAGAACATGGTCAGGGTCGGGCACTCCCAGAAGATGTGTAGTAATGTTCCATTTTGCGTGCCACACCTCCAACACATCGGGCTGTGTGAAAGATGGCAGCTAACACTGTGGGAGTTCTGTACCAGCGAGTCAAAATTTTGTACGTGATTTCTTGGTATATGCTGTATAAGGAAGACTTATGAGCAAAAAGGAGTATCCGATTCTTTTGGTCCTCTGTAAACTGGATATTGAGGTCTCTTTCCCATTTTTTAAGGAATGAGGGGTCCACCTGTGATGTATGTTCCAGTAGGATGCTATATGAACAGGAGAGGGACCTGCGTAGCGGTCCTTTCCCTATGCAGAGCTCCTCAAACGGGGTCAAAGATCTACTTAAGTTGTCAATCCTTGGTAGGGATTTGAGGAAATGGGAAAGTTGGGGCAGTCTCCATCTGCCCATCGCGGAAGCCTCCAGTTCCGTATATACTTCAAAGAGATCTCCCCATTCTCCCGCTCCCATGAAAATAGAGGCTCGCACCAGGTCCTGATCCCAATGGATTTGAAAGGACCTATCTGAGGTGCCTGGCAGAAAGTGTGGGTGTCCTATTATGGGGAAGCTGGGTACCCTCGCCAGTTTAAAGTACCTGCTCAGTTCCTGCAGAGTGGGCTCAATGAGAGGATGCGCCTGAGTCAAACCAGTGAGGCCGGTCCCACTCCAGGGCAATCCCTCAATGGGGAATGGGACTGATTCACGCTCTAGCCGCACCCACAATTTACTAGGCAGGTGTCTGCACCAGTCCACTGTCCTATTCATATGGACAGCCGTGTAATACAATGCCAGATCAGGAAGTCCAACCCCACCTCTGTGTTTTGGTCTCTGTAGTAAGGTCCGGCCGAGTCTCGTGGCCTATTCTGACAAATGTATCTAACAAATGTGGAGTGCAATGCTCTGAAGAAAGTCTGGGGAATCTTGATGGGCAGGGCCTGTAAGAGGTACAGTAATCTCCTCATTACGTTCATCTTTAGAACGTTACACCTACCAAACCATGAGCCCACCAAATTCTTCCATCTCTCTAGGTCTAAAGCGAAGGTTTTTAAGAGGGGTTGGAAGTTTAGTTGATAAATAAGATGTGGGTTCAAGGGGATCTTAGTGCCTAAATATTGGATGGCTTGAGGTGCCCAGCGGAAAGGAAAATTACTGCCTATACGGGCTTGTGTGCTGGGGGGGAGGGAAACATTGAGCGCCTCCGACTTTTGCAGATTGATTTTGAAGTCCGACAGATCTCCATACCGTCGTATTTCAGACAGAAGGACCGGTAGGGAAGTGTGCAGCTCTGAGACGTAAAACAACAGATCCCTCTGCATAGGCAGCGACCCTATGATGATATGAATTTTTTTCTAGCCCTTTAACGCTGGGGAGAGCCTGATGTGTTGAAGCAGGGGTTCTAATGAGAGTATGAATAGCAGGGGGGACATCGGGCAGCCCTGCCTGGTGCCGTTGCTAATTCTGAAACGATTAGCGGTAACCCCATTCACCCTAACTGCCGCTGTAGGGGACAAATAGAGGGCCTTTATCCACGATAACATGGAGGCCAGCATACCAAGGTGCCACAGGGTGGCCAACAAGAAAGTCCAGCTCACCCTGTCAAACGCCTTTTCGGCATCTACAGATAAGAGCATAATCGGGATTTTAAGATGTCTGGCCCTAGCTATTACATCAATGGTCCTCGTAGTGCTGTCTCTCGCCTCTCTATTGCGAATAAAGCCCACTTGGTCCATAGGTACCATGCGTTGAAGCATAGGCCCTAGCCTCTCTGCCAGAATTTTCGTAAATAGTTTGAGGTCACAATTAAGTAGTGAGGTAGGCCTATAACTAGAACAAAGAAGCGGGTCCTTCTCTGGTTTGGGTATGACAGAAATTCTGGCCTGAAGGAGGTCTGGGGGAACGGACTGGCCTTCAAAAGTTGCGTTAAGGGCTGTAGTGAAGTGTGCAGCTAGCTGGGTTTGGAATGCTTTATAATAGGGGACTGTAAACCCATCCGGGCCAGGGCTTTGCCCTTGGGCAAACTCGCCAGGGCTGATGCAAGCTCCTCTGGAGAGATAGGTTGTGAGAGTGACTCTACTAAGAGAGGGTACATTCGCTGCTGCGAGGTAGGACACAATAGCTTCCAATCGGTCTTGAAGACCGTCTCCCGATGATTGAGGGTGCAAGTTGTAGAGGGTTTTGTAAAAGGCACGTAAGTTCTCCGCTATGTCTGCTGAGTCGTGGAGTTTAGTGCCCATGGCAGAGGATATGGCCGGGACATGAGAGGCGCTACGTTGAGCCCGTATAGCGTTTGCTAGAGATCTGCTGCATTTGTTCCCATGTTCGTAGAATGATCTATGAGCCCATAAAAGCTTGTTTTTAGATTGAAAAAGGGAATGCTCTCTAATTTGTTCTCGGAGGCCTACTACTTCTGCCTCTAGGGCGCTGTTTGGTTGAGACTTATGGTGTTTCTCGCATGCGTGTTATTTGGAGATCAGGTCAGAGAGGGTTTTTGCTCTAGCTGCCTTGAGTCTGTGTCCATGCTTAATAAGCATTCCCCTAATATAACACTTATGTGCAGCCCACACCGTTAGGGGGTTTGGGAACCGAATCTTTATTGTTCTCAAAGAAATGCTCTATTTACCGGGATATGTCTGAGTGAACCTCCAGGTCCTTCAGGAGGGACTCATTTAGCCTCCAGGTGTTTGGGTTGAATGCTTCTTGATGCAAGCCCAACACCATGGAGATCGGAGCATGATCTGACAGGGCTATATGTCCAATCTGGGCGTTCGTGACCAATGGGATCGTGCTGTGGGAGACCAAAAACAAGTCTATCCTCGAATATGAGCCATGCACCGCAGAGAAGAACGTGTAGTCCCTCTCTTGTGGATGGAGAGTGCGCTATATGTCTATCAAGCGGTAGGAGTGGAATAGCTCTAACTTGGTTACACACTCTCACGGACAGGGCGGAAGTACCCGTCAAGGAGTCTTTGCAAGGGTCAATGGTGAGGTTGAAGTCGCCTCCTATGACCAAGGTTCCCTCCGTGAAGGAGGCCAGGGCATTTAGGCAAGCATCATAGAGCCGGAAGCTGGTCCACGTTCGGCAGGTACAGGTTCGCGAGGGTAAAGGTCTGCGAGTAAAGCGTGCCTTTAAGAAATAGGTATCTGCCTTCTCCATCTGTCTGGAGATCTATCAGCCGCCACGGTACTCTTTTGGTGAGGAGGATACACGTGCCCTTCGATTTGGAGGTGGGAGAGGTGCTGTGGTATGCTACTGGGAAGTGTTTACTGTAGAGTTTTGGTATCTGGTCTGCCCGTAAGTGGGTCTCTTGTAGGAAGACTACATGAGGTCTTTGCCTCCATAGATCCGCTAGACAACTGGATCGTTTTTCAGGGACATTCAACCCATTCACGTTCCAGGAGACAAATTTTAGAGACATAGTGGTGTTTTGACCCCAGTAATTAAAATTTTTGATGCAATGCCTTTCAGCAGGGCTCATTCCTGCACTCCAACTAGAGTATCTGGGAGAGGTTGCAGTGTCGTGGCACCAGCACCAGTGCCTAAGGCCCAATTTTTCAGCCCCTGTTTAACAGGGGCATGTAATTACAATTTTTGATGCAATGCTTTGCAGCAGGGCTCATTCCTGAACTTCAACTAGAGTATCTGGGAGAGGTTGTAGTGTCATGGCACCAGCACCAGTGCCTAAGGCCCAATTTTTCAGCCTCTGTTTAACAGGGGCATGTAATTACAATTCTTGATACAATATTTCACAGCAGGGCCCATTCCTGCGCTCCACCGAGAGTACCTGTGAGGACTTATAATGTTGTGGCACCAGCACCACCACAACCACCAAAGGCCTACTTTTTCTACCACTGTTCGACAATGTCATGTTATTACAATTCTTGATATAATCATTCACAGCAGGGCGCTCCAGCGCCCACCAAGAGTCACTTTGGGGGCTTACAGTGTTGTGGCAACACCATACCTTAGGCCCACATTTCTGCAGAGCATATAGGGCAGGCTCCTACATTCAAACATCCAACTTACAAACGTCTCCTACTTGCAAACTGAAGGAGACAACAGGAAGTGAGATGAAAAAAGACAAACGGCCCAAAAAATTAAACAGGGGTGATAACCCTTTCCTATGTTTTCAAAAAAGCTTAAAAATAGATTTTTTGACTGGAGCTACACTTTAAAAATGTACCAGTTCAAAATTACAAACAGATTCTACTTAACACAACAAGCCTACACAGTCCCTGTCTTGTTTGCACCTCCTGTATACTGCTGTTCTGAGTATATAGGGCCTGGGGGCCCCATGCCTTTGCTTTTTTAATTTGGGTACGGGGATCCCCTTAATATCTGTACAAGACCCAAAGGAGCTGGTAATGGGCAGGGGGGGCTACCCATGCTATTTTTTTCTCAATGATTTTTATCCGTATTGACGGAACCAGACATTACATTAAAACCGCAAGCAGTTTTAAATGACTTTTTTTCCGTTAAATGTAATTTTGTGCAGGGACTGTTCTAAACACGGGAAACACGTTCCACTTCACAGGCATACTATAGACACCCCCACCCGGCACAATATTTAAAGGAATATTTCACTTTGATTGACATTAAAATCAGTGCTCCCGAAAAAACATCAGTTTTTAAAAAAAAATTGCCATTGATCGATGTCCCCTGGGGCGGGAGCGGGGTCCCTAAATCCTTTTTAGGACAATATCTTGCACATTAGCCATTAACATTAGCACATTTTATTTCAAACTTTCGAGTCCCATAGACTTCAATGGGGTTCTAAAGTTCATACGAATTTTCGGTCCGTTCGAAAGTTCTAGTGCGAACAGAACCGGGGGGTGTTCGGCTCATCCCTACTGTACACCGACTGCAATTTATTATATATTATACATCACCTGCACTGTATTATATACTGTACACCGACTGCACTGTATTATATACTGTACACTGACTGCAATGTATTATATATTGTACACCAACCGCACTGTATTATATATTCTACAGTGCCTGCACTGAATTATATATTCGACACTGCCTGCATACTCCACTAATCCAGTAACCTAATCTCTCTCCAGTCTCCATATTAACACAATAAATACGGCCGCCATGTAAGCAGCCTGCAATTAAAAATGCAGAGGTGATCAAATCCCACCAAATTAAAGCTCTATTTGTGGGAAAAAAATTATATAAATTGTATTCATGTACAGTGTTACATGACCACTAAGAGTCAAAAACTGGCCTGCTCAGGAGGGGGGTAAATCTTTTGGAGATCAATTGGTTAAATAAACCAAAAAAAAAAAAAAAAAATGAATAACACATGTATAAAAATTCTCTAGGATGACTATAAACTGGTAATGTTCCTGAGCCAACCTTAGGCCCCTTTCACACATGCTGATGGTATGTCCGTATTTCATCCATCCGTTTGCGGATGAAATACGGACATCCATTCATCCCTATGGGATAGCGGGTGTCTGCGGATGAGCATCCGCAGACACCCGATTTCGTCCGCCTCCGCAACAGTCCGATTCTGCAGACGGAGGAAAATCCTATTTTTCTATCCGTCTGCAGAACGGATCGGACGAACACGGACACACGGTCCGTGCTCGTCCGATCCCCATAGAGGAGAGCGGAGAGCTGACAGGGCGGTCCCCGCACAGTGTGCGGAGACCGCCCTGTCCGCAGCAAGCTCAGCGGGGACAACGGAGCGATCCCCGCTGAGCGAGCGGATCTTCACGGCGAGGATCATTACTGATCCGCCCCGTGTGAAAGAGGCCTAAAACATTTTTATTAGCATGTTCTGTGTCTTATATTGGATTGCAGGCAGAGGTTGCATCAGAAATAAATATAAGGGTGACACCTCCAAGGTGTGTAAACTAAGATAGTGGATAACAGATAACAGATGCTGCCTGTAGGCTCTTGTTACATAGTTGGTAAAGTTAAATAAAGGCACCGGTCCATTCGATTCAACCTGTGAGGTTGTGTATGTGTTTAACCAGATGCTGCCATTATTAAGCCAAGGGAAAGGCTAGGTGGTGGTGGGAGATGGAAGGTGGACTTTTCATCTCACACATGGCTGGGCAGGCAGTTGAAAGATAATGACGTCCTCCGTGACACATTTTTCTGATGAAAAATACCTGAAAAAATAAACTTATTTTTTTTTAAGACAATTTGAAAAAACATATACTCCTCTAGGGAGAGGACTTTAACATGGGCAGGTGGTCATAAAGGTATACAAAATTATATCAAAAATACAAAACATAGTTTAATAATAATAATAATTAAAACAGTGTAAGATACCATATACATTGGAAATGTTTACAGACATAAAGTAACAAGTACATGAAAAATATACATATCCTGTTGTATCGTCTATTTCCTTGATCCAACTGTAAGAAAACACCCCACAATTGTTCCTAATTTTCTATTCTTATTTGTCTGGGTATGTTTGTTCTGACTTAGATACCTAATTTTGTGTCATTTTGTTTGCAGATTTCCTGTTTTCTATTTAATGCAATTTGTCTATACCCCTGATGAAGAGAGTATATATTTACATTCTCGAAACGCGTTGGTTTTTTTGCCCTTCGTCCACTGTGGGGTGTTTTCTTACAGTTGGATCAAGGAAATAGACGATACAACAGGATATGTATATTTTTCATGTACTTGTTACTTTATGTCTGTAAACATTTCCAATGTATATGGTATCTTACACTGTTTTAATTATTATTATTATTAAACTATGTTTTGTATTTTTGATATAATTTTGTATGCCTTTATGACCACCTGCCCATGTTAAAGTCCTCTCCCTAGAGGAGTATATGTTTTTTCAAATTGTCTTGCTTATTAGGATGGGGTTTTGGTAGGCTTTTTTAGACTTGCGGTCTGGGGCATCTTGTTCAATTCTTAATTTTTTTTTTTTAAATACAAAAAAATTCCTATGCACCACTAATACACTGTACTGCAGTTAAATCTGCCAGAAGATGGCACTGCAAGCTAGACTATAAAATTACAGCGTCAAGTACAGGAAAACTGGTCGCTGTATGAACTTAAAGCGGAGTTCCACCCAAAAGCGGAACTTCCACTTATCTGATCCCTACCCCCTCCGATGCCACATTTGGCACCTTCCGGTGGGTGTACCTGTTTTTTACAGGTACCCTAACCCCACTTCCGGGAGGCCAGGCAATGGCAAATTACATCAGCAGCTCGGTCCCTTTCCTCCTCTTCTGCCAGGCCAGTGAGAGAGTGCAGCGCGCTTCGCCCATTTGCAGTAGGGACCCGGGCATGAAGGCGAAAGGCTACATTTCCGGGTTCCCTTATCTGCAATGGTGGCGGCAGCATCTGACCAGCCGATTTTAAAGGGGCGGGCTGAACTCTGCTTTAACCACTTGCTGACTGGGACTTTTTCTGACATTTGTTGCAATATCAATCAGTATTTTTTGCTAGACAATTACTTAAAACCCCCAAACAGTATATTTAGCAAAGACCCTATAGAGTAAAATGGTGGTCGTTGAAACTTTTTATACACTTTAGTGAATTAAAAAAAAAACCCACTAAAGTTAGCCCATTTTCTTGATCATACATCATGGGACACAGGAGCTTCATTACATAGTGGGTTATATAGGCACCTCTGGTGATTGGACACTGGTTAACCCCCAATTAAGGAAAATTCCTCCCCTATATAACCCCCCCATATGGGAGGCACCTCAGTTTTTTCGCCAGTGTCCATGGTGGTTGGTCACGTAAAACATGTGCTATGAAGAAAGCTCTGTGCAGGTCCCTGCGGGGGCCTAAGGGCTACAATAACCGGATCCATATCTCGGGCCGATATTTTGACTCCCAAGATGGTATGGTACCCGGGCCTCGTCATCTGAAGAAACAAGGTTTTGCCTGTAAGTCCTCTCCTATTGGAAGACTGGGCTCTGGGAAAACCAGACTTGGTGTACTGTTTACACATGTGGCACGAAAGTTTCTGGCAGAGTCTTTTACAAGGTCCAGGTAAGAGGTTCCTCTGAGAAGGAACCCAAAAAATCCTGAAGGTTGGCACAACTCTGCCCGCCGTGATGGGTGAAGGCTGGAATCTGTCTGTTTTCAGCAATTCCTGCGGCGAGGACAGGTAAGGGAAGTTAATCCTATATAAATTATATATTATGGATTTCTTCATTGAGTAGTTGTATGTCTTACCTGTTTTCCACCACTACAGGGAGTAAGAGCAGCCTGATGCATACTTACATTCCTTTCAGATACACACGCTCAGTGAAGCCTGGTTCTCCCAGATGACTCACGTCTCCACTGCGATCTCTGCCACAATGAAGGTAGCGCAGGGGTCCCACATAGTCTGGGGGTCCCACGCAGCTCCGATGGCTATCCCCTTCCCCCCCCTGGATGGCCGGCGGTCCTCATGCACGTGTGCTGAGCGCGCCCCCGTGCTAATGGGGGGGAGTGTGGTTGCGAGCTGTGCACGCCGGTGTGCAC
Organism: Lithobates pipiens; assembly: GCF_037356315.1. NCBI lineage: Eukaryota > Metazoa > Chordata > Amphibia > Anura > Ranidae > Lithobates > Lithobates pipiens. Next base: position 1,281,659 of record NW_027507890.1, on the reverse strand, counting down.
GGCGCTGTACTGCGCAGGTGCCAGGCGGTAGTTTTAAAAGCCCAGAGCGCTAGGGGGCTGTAAGTGGAGACACAGGAGCTGTGGGCAGTAAGCATCCTAAGGGATTGGAACCAGACAAACCTAAGACACCTACTCAGCATCAGGTTGTGCAATTTAAGCATATATATTTATTGTGAGACTTTGAGCACAACAGTGATTGCACTTTGTACTAGTACCTCTTCTTTGTAGCTTAGGACTATGTCTCCTCGTAAGAGGGTCTCAGGGGGAGGTAACAAGGGCACTGGTAAATCACCGCCTAGGTCTAAGGGTTCTAAAAATGCCTGTAGGTTACCATCCCCCCCTGCAAGACTGGAACCAGCCTCACAGGATGAGTCAGTGCCCCTGTCAGGTTTTGCAGCCTCTCCTAATATTTCAGCCCCGGTATTTGTCACTGAGGACTCCCTTAGGGCTACATTGGAGGGTTTTGAAGGGAGCATCATGAATTTTATTTCAGCTTCGCTGAAAGATAGCAGGAAAAGGGGTAGATCCCCTCCCTCTGCTGAGATTCCTCTTTCAGATGACACTTCTGACAATGAGGAGAGATCCCTATCTTGGGGCAGGGATCTTGAGCAGTCGGAGGAATCAGAGGAAGAGGAGAGAGTACCCCCCTCCCAGGAGCTCAGAAAACAGGTGCAATATTATACTGATTTGGTGCGTACCACATTCAGAATGCCTGCTGCTGAGGTCGCTACATCCTGTTTCTTCCCTGGGGGTCAGGAAAATCCCACAGACTGCTATTTGCTACAGTAGGTTTTAAAAATTTTTGATTATATAGTTGATGAATTGAGAGTTAAAAAATGTATCCTAATTGTATTTATCCCAACACAGGGTGAACGTGGTGCCCCTGGTGAAAGTGGTGGTGTTGGCCCTCATGGACCTTTGGGATCCCGTGGCCCATCTGGAACTCCTGGACCTGATGGACAAAAGGTATTTTGGGTGTTGTAATAAAAGAATATAAGGGATATAAAACATATGCTTTGAAAATAAAGCTCATGAGCATTACAGCTGTAGTTTAATCAGCAAATCATTCCCTCACCTTTCCCTTTTTCTGACTTCTTCAGATTTAGGCCAGGAATTTATACTAAACATGTTGTTACTACTTGCCAGCACCCTAACAAGTCTTCCTGCAATTATCCTGATCTGTTACTCCTGGTTATAACTCAGCATACTCTCTAGAATCTGTTTCTGACCTTCACGTAATGACTCGGTCTCTAGCTTGGTCTCTGTTATCCACTTCTGATCTGTTGCCTTTAGTTGTGGGTCATTTTACCTTCACCTGCCTGTCTCTTGCCCTGGTCTTCTAATTGGTCCCCAACAATGCTTCTTGGCCACCTGCCCTTTACTGTGGCTTATTATCAACTGTTCATTTCTGAACTATCTATAAGACAGACAATAAATTGAACAGGTAAATATATGCCATGGGACAGAGTGAGTAGCCAACTGGAAGTGGCTAGAACCCAAAGAACTGTAGTATTCCTAAACTGAGTAGAGGTTATCGTGCAGTTTGCATAAATCTGCATGCAGAGTCACAATAAAAATGCATTGTCCTAAAAAGCTACCAAAGTGACCACAAGCTCCAATTCTATAGGTGCAGATGTCATTTAACCAGTTAAAGTTCTTAGAAGCAACAAAAAAAGGTAATCTCACGCGTTGTCTTCAATAAAGCAACTTTATTTAGTCAACAGGCTGCTCTTACAGCTTGTTTGTTCAATAAAGTTAATTCCTGGGAGCGGACATGGTACATTTATGGATGTTTCTAAATCACAACATTAATTAACATGACTCTACTGCACAGGGGCCAAGAATATGATGGTTTTAAAGTTATTGGTTGAGGAAAGTGGAATGTTGGTAACCATCACTGGATATTAATAATGAAATGACAGACATATTTGGCAAAACAGCTTTGATCGTTCTTTAAAGATTTAACACGTTATGACTTCCTCATACCTAGGGAGAGCCCGGTGTTGCTGGTTTGAATGGAGGCGTTGGACCTTCTGGCCCTGCTGGTATTCCTGGAGAAAGAGGTACTGCTGGAACTCCCGGAACCAAAGGAGAGAAGGTAAAATAAGAGATAAGATACTCAACAAGTACCACCAAGTACATGCAAATTTAAACGTTAACCTTACTTATTACTTTCTCAAACCCATTAAACACACACTCCCGCTCCCAAAACAATTGTCGACACTCTAATTTGTTTGAGAATCAAAATATATATAAAAAACAAAAACCCAGTTAGTTCATTGGATGGGTTTACACACAAATAGAATACACAGAAAAAACATTGCAGTGTCTATTCTTACTCTACAGGGTGATGCTGGCAATTCTGGAGATTATGGCAACCCAGGAAGAGATGGCGCTCGTGTAAGTAAATTTTTTATCATGCCTTTTTAAATGGGAAGAGAAATTCCAAATGAATAGGATAAGGATGTCGTGGTGAATAGGTAGAGGACTGCAAAATGTGGTGGCCTTACTTGATGACTGAATTTACTAGTAAGGGATATGAAAACATGGGAAGGGGAAGAGGTAGTCCATGTGGTCCTATTAGATGGGGAGAAACATGTCCTGTGGGTGTCAATATTTGGCCCCACTGAATTGAAGCCTGGCCAGTGGAAAGAGGCAGCAATATTGAATCTCCACAGGAGTACCTACTACACGGGAAGAGGTGGTCCTATGGGGCAGCTGGATGACTGCTTATTTAATAAGAAAAAGTAGCCTTCATGTATGAGTAGAGAACGCCTTTGTGGATGTAATGAAGTATTCCTATTGGGTGAGAAGCAGTGTGCCTGATAGGTGGGAAAAGGTAGACTCTTTGGCTGGAAAAAAGGTGTACAAGTTGAATGGGAAAAGGTGGTCCTACTGGCTGGAAAAAGATGCATTTGGTAGCTGAGACAATTTGGTCTTATTATCTAGGAAGAGGTGTAATTGGTATATTGGACAATTTAGTCCTTTTGGCTGGGAAGAGGTGTGTCTGGAACATGGGAAGAGACAGCCCTACTTTCTAAAAAGAGACAGATCTACTAGCTAGGAATAGGTGGTTTTGCTGGTTGGGAAAATGTGTGCCTGGTAAATGTGACAATGTGATCCTACAGGCTGGGTAGAGATGTGTCTGGTACTTGGGACAAGGTGGTCCAATTGGCTGGAAAGAGGTGTCTCTGGTAAATAGAACAGGTAGTCCTACTGGTTGGGAAGTGGGGTCCTACTGACTGGGAAGAGGAGTGTCTGACAGATGGACGACTGTTTATATTACTGAAAAAAGACAAGGATGTAGTATCCATGGTGACACTATTTTAATATTTTAATTTGTCTTCTTTAGGGTCCAGCTGGTGCTGCTGGTGCCCCCGGTCCTGCTGGTGGTCCTGGTGATAGAGTAAGTACAATTCTTGGATGCAGCTGAACACTGCAGCCTCTATTTTGTAAACCTTCAGTAAGGACAAGGCAATTACTCTGACCCTGATATCTATTTTGCCTTTTTAGGGTGAATCTGGTCCTGCTGGTCCCTCTGGTGTTGCTGGTCCTCGTGGTGCACCTGTAAGTGAAAAATACAAAATTATATTAATATATGTAACTTAAAAGTAGCAAGTGGAGTCTGCCATTTTGTGAGCAGAATCAGTACTTACCAAGAATGTTACCAATGCTTATCAGAGATGTTGCTAGTTTCTCATTATGATACATTTTGGCTCAGTTTTTAAAAAGGCTTGTTATAGGTGTTTGATACACTTTAAAATATAAATATTTTCCTGTTTTGGCTCTGTGCAGGGTGAACGTGGTGAAGCCGGTCCCGCTGGACCAACTGGCTTTGCTGGTCCTCCTGTAAGTAATTAACTTTTTTTTTAATTGAAATATACACTTCTTTTCATTGTCCTAAGGAAATCATTGTAATCAGCCTTTTTCACTTAACAGGGTGCAGCTGGTCACGCTGGAGCTAAGGGAGATAGAGGAGCCAAAGGTCCCAAAGGAGAAGCTGGTTCCCCTGGTCCTTTGGGTGCTCATGGCAGCGCTGGCCCTGCTGTAAGTTATTAAATCTATAAATACATTTACAATGTTTACCATATGCTTTAATATAGAGGCACCAATAAACTGGTCTAATATTTCATTGTTAAAGATCTGAAAGACTGAAATAGATGGTTTGGCTAAGGATTAGAGTAGGTTGGTGCAAACATCTGTTGGATGTTCCAGAATGGAAAAGAAATAGTAGGACTAGAGTAGACACAGGCATGTTCTGGCCTCAGTGGGTTAGGTGTGATCTAAAATGCAATATATATATATATATATATATATATATATATATATATATATATATTTTACCTAGCAGTGATAATTACCCAAGAATATTGCTGTACGTTCAGAGTTTTGTGTATATTAGACTGAACCAGAATTATGTATACCATTCGGTGAATGCAGAAGGTAATATGTTATACAAAAGGTACTATAGTAGGATTATTGTTGCTATTTAAAACACAAGCAGTCACAGACAAGTATGCATATTTGACTGGGGGGTACTGGCAACAAATGCACAAAATTTTGCGGTACTTCAGATAAACTGGCATACAACAAGGTATACATAACAGAACTGTTGAGAAATACTAGGCTAGTAACAGTGTTCAATGTTACTTACCTTGAATGATGCAGTCATTGCTGGAGTTCAAGTAACCTACTGACCCAAACCCATAGGATTACGTTTTCAACCAAAGTCACTTATAGCCATAATTAAAAAGTTCTGTCCTTAATATTGTGGGTTTTTTTCTCTATAGGGTCCAAACGGGCACTGGAGCTCGTGGTGATGCCGGTCCTGCTGTAAGTCACTCAAGTTGGTCCTTCTGTTAAAAAAAAGAAAAAGCCACTTTGTGATTGTGTTTGTGATTTTAAGAAGCCAGTCATGGTACATTAAATTAGAAATCTTGAGAAGAATTTTTTTTTATCTATAGGGTGCTACTGGATTCCCTGGTCCCGCTGGTAGAGCAGGAGCTCCTGGACCCCCTGTAAGTACACTTTCATCTATAATAGTCTGTTACTGGTAATTGTTTTTAATACAATGACTAAGAAGGGGAATATGAAATGAGAGACACAATGTTGATTTAAAGTCATGTATCCTATCTAAAGTTACCCAAAACCATTATTTAAAATGTGGATCTTACCCGGTTTCTTTATAAACATTGTCATAATGAAATCCTTGGATTCCTCCCTGATGCTGTATATCCTTATTAAACACCTTATTTTATTTTAATTACATATACCTGTAGCAGGTATAGAGGCATAAAGGAGGGGACAATAAAAGACACCCCAACTAAAAATCGGAATCAATCATATGCCTATCCTATACTTTAGAATGAACTCAGACAGACCTAGAAAGGGCGTGTCTTAGGAAACATGGGAATGAAGAAGATTGATGATGAAAATTCTGAACTTTTAGCTTTATAGAATGCCCACTGTCAAAGTTCCTGATGGCCGTAAAATACCCAACATTATTTTGGAGACATTCACATAAAACACGAATGTTGTACCGCTCCAGGTGAAGGTATCACTCACATGATGCAGTCCCCACGTTGGGTGCTCGCCCCGGCGTGCCACCACAGTGTAGTTATGTGAGGAAAGTTGGTGGCTCACCACACCGTAGAGATGCCAAATCTTTACTCCATATGTTAATCAAGGAAAACACAAAGACAGGATGGCTGGAGCTGTTAATGCGTTTCACACATATGCTAGTGCTTATTCATAACAAATTTGCTGGGTAATGTTTGCAATGCTGCTTCTATGATAATAGTGGGTAATGTTCAAACGTTATCGTTTATGCAGACAGTTCCAGTATTGGAAAAGGATATTTGTATATAGGCATGGTGGAGGTGGGGAGAATTAAGATACCTACTGGATCTATTCCATCAACTCAGTTAGTGCAAGCAATTTTATCTTTTGAAGTGGAAGGGCATACTTTTTGTTTTTTGTTGTTCCCCGGTTGAGGAGGTTTACTCTTACTCTCTGCGTATACAACAGAACAGGAAGTTTGGGGGAAATTAAGCAAAGCAAGAATGCAGGTAGCAATAAAGCACCCAACTGATGCTCTTACAAACCAATGTGGGTTACAGTTGCAAGTGTATTTCTAGTTTTTAAATTATATATATATATATATATATATATATATATATATATATATATATACCCTCCGTGAGGTTTTTGAGTCACTATTGAGGATATTTCCCACTGTGTTAGAACAGGTAGCCATTGCTACCAAGGAAGAAAGTGAGGCTAAATCCAAAAATATTAGAGATGCCCCAGAACAAGAAGTGAATGGGAATATTCCAATGGTGACATCTATTTCAGGGACAATTTTCCCTCACTTAAGTAGTTTTCCTCTGTGACTGAGTGAAAGGTTTTTTTCCCCAGAGGTATGTAAACAACCAAAAATAAACTTCCAGGGTTTATTGCATACTTTCCTACTCTATCCAAAACTTAAAAAAAAAGTTTTGGTTTTATATACACTATAAAATAACCATACAGTATAGCAGTCTGGAAACTCTTCTACAGAGAATACAGAACAAATTGTGAACTTTATTTGTAAAAAAAAAGTCTGAGGAAGGCATGTCTCAGTGATCAGGTATCTATTTTCATGCTCCAATGTTGCAGTGAACAAGGAAGTGTGGGAATTAAATTGGCTGCCCTGGGTAGAAACTTCCATAAAAGAAGCTCAGTGTCAGTGATTTTGAATACAAAAGCCATATAAGTATAAAAAGAATTCCAGTAAGCACATCCACAATGTGCCAAACTGGACATAACACCCATTTTCAGATAGTGAAATCAGTTGTCTGCAGCTGCTAGTTTATCCAGCTCAGTTACCTTTCTGCGATTAAGATGAAATGTTTCCTTTGAAGTAAGTCTTAAAATGAACCTTCACAAAAGTTTATTATTTATTGTTGATGTGTTTCACTTGCACTTGTTTTACAGGGCAATGTTGGTTCTTCTGGCCCAACTGGACACCCTGGCAAAGATGGCGCAAGAGGTCCTCGTGGTGACTCTGGCCCTATCGGTCGTCCCGGTGAACAAGGTCAGCCTGGCCCAGTAGGTCTTGCTGGAGATAAAGGCCCATCCGGAGAAGCTGGTCCCGCTGTAAGTAATAGTGCCATTACATTGAATTGTTGATGTTAAAACAAAAGGTGGTCGACTTAGTTAACCAATAGGGATGACCAAATCTGCCCGAGAATGATTATCTGAGGGTTCAGTGAATCTTGTTTGAAATTTGGTGAACCTGAATTTAGCGGCATATTCCAATGAAGACTATGGGAGACAAATCTTGTTAGTAAGCTTTGGCCTTTTTGGGGCAAATTTAGTTCAGTTACAGATCCAATAAACTCACACAGTGCTTTCTGGCTCATATAGTTCTTCCCCCCAACCTCTCACAGTGCCTCCCCCCTGCAAGCCCTAAGCCTCCATGGTGTCCCCCCCTCCCAACTTGCTGTGGAGCCTCCAGACCTCCATAGTGCCCCCAACCATGTCCCACAACCACCTTCAGAAACCTCATCCTTTACAAGGCCACTAAGTCTACTGCATAGTCCTCTGACCCATTCCACATCCCCCCATTGTGACATCCAGCCCCATCCAGAGTGACATCTAGCTACATCCAGCCAGCTACAGATCCCTTAACCTCTCATAGTGCTCCAAGCTCATATAGTGCCCCCCAACCTTTCACAGTGGCACACAGTGCCCCCAGGCCCCCTGAAAGCTCTACGCCCCCACAGTGTCCCATCCCCCATTCTTCCACAGTGCCCCCCAGCTTGCTGTGGAGCCTCTATACCTCCATAGGGCCCCCAACTTACAAGTGTCCCACAGCCCCCTTCAGAAATCTCACCCTTTCCAAGGCCACCAAGTCTACTGGAGGGTTCCCTAACATAACCTATTCCACATCCCCATCCCCCTATAAGGACCCCCATCCAGAGTCTTCCAGCATTTCAATTTGTATATCCATTCTTTTATTAAGTGAGCATACATTTATTTTTTTACTGTTGGGGCATCTGGCCTTGAGAACCACTGATTTACTGGATTTGATTAAAGAGTATCAAAACATTTTTCCTTTATTTTTCCCTATCTATGGAGTAGCAGCATATCAACCTAGGACAAAAAGTATGTAAGGACTATAGAACACCTCCCTCTTTATAACATAAGGAAGGTGTTCAGTGGTTCACAGAGGTGAACTAGGCAGAGCCGACAACATTTTTTTATAACACTGCAGAGTGCGCAGGTCAGCAATGGATTTTTTTATTTGTCCAGTGCAGAAATATAATAGTATAATGAAATCACAAAAGTAATAACCCTTTTATATTTTGTATTTGCAAATAAGGACCCCCTGGTGCTTCTGGCCCCTCTGGTGTTCTGGGTGCTCGTGGTATTATTGGTCTTCCTGGAACAAGAGGAGAACGTGGTCTTCCTGGTGGACCTGGCTCAAACGTAAGAACATTGATTAACCATATTTACATTTTAAACCCACAGCAAACATTTCATAAATGTCCTTTATATGACATTAGTGGACCAGGAAGTGACCACACTTGAGAGTACTGGGCAAGACATTTAAATTATTTTCCATATAGAGTATATGTTAGTGTAAAAGAGGAATGCTTGGTCAAGCCATGCTTCTGGATCTTGAAGTTATTCAATGATCACTTTCACTTGATTGTTAAGCCAGATCGTTCTTTCGGCTTGGTATTGTGGTCAATATACGGTAAATGGGGTAATTTTAATTTCTGAGTATGGCCGTTTTCAATGGTTTTTGACAGGCTGAACAGGTTGAGACTAAAAAAAAGTTTATCTTGCAGACACTGGGCCTGTGTATGGGAGTTTTATGCACACTGGCAAGTGTCTTGCATGTGCTCTGTGCTTGCATTGGATCTCATTTGCCCCAAGGCTCTTTAGAGATCATTATTGAAATGTTACAGCCATTATTGAAAAGTAGACCAAACTTGGCTAGTATGTACTACACAGGGGTTCACAATAGTGACCTCATGCTAATGAATCCAACAGCAACTACAATGCAAATACAGCACAGTTGCCAATGTGCATATCCTATAGCCAAACAATTTTTTTTTTTTTTTTTTAAGTTTTGGATAAAATAAGACCCCTGTCAAATTTTAATGCTGCCTTGAAATTTTTACATTTCTGAGTCATCCTGGAAACCATTGTTAACGAGACACAAAGTGATGGGAGAGCCAAAAGTTATGCTCATCAACAAAGCAGGTGGTGAAGAGGTATCTTCCAATGTAGACACCATAATAACAGCTCACCTTGGAGGGATTCCTTTTACCTTCTGTTGTGTCTCTTGAAAATGAAATGCAGGAACATTTTCCCAATGGGACAAAGGCAGCAATAAATAAATAAATTAATGAAAACAATTATGGGGGGTTATTAATTCCCTACCAACAAGACAGAATATTTGAATTCTACCTGTGATAATAGGATAGAGGTTAAGGAACAAACATCAACTAGCATAATGAAAAAACAAATATCAGTTCCTGTTGTTTAGAAGTATGATTCTTTTAGAATAGCAATTTCTATTGGGAGCATCTCAATGAACCTTTTTGGTCTACTTCTGCCTTTATTGCTTCCTTCACAAATCCCAATAGGAAGAACATTCCTTAATTCAGAATAGTGCATGGAGCCATGCAGATAACTATTTTTCCCCCCAGAGTTAGCTGTACATCCAAAGCTACTGGTTCACCACAAAGATACAGTCTAATATTTTACAGAAATGTATTCAAAACTGCATATAGCTGTTTCAGAAATATTGAAAACCATGGCTTCTTTGGAGTAGGGCTTGGGGAACAAGAGAAAATATATCTAGATTGCTTAGGGTGGGCTGAAAGGAGCCAGTAAACTTAAGTTGACCATTAAGAATTGCCATATGTGCTTTGTAATCTTTTTGAGAATAGACATTATCCAGATTTTTCTTTACTTATTACCTGAAAAAAACATCAGAACAACATTTTCTAGGTTACTCTGTAGACTTGGAAGTTAATACGTTGGACTGTTGAGAAGTTTAAGTCTCCTGTATAATAGACAAAGTTTGCTTTTATCCACTTTAGGGTGAGCCTGGTCCCTCTGGTCTTGCTGGTTCTTCTGGTCCCCGTGGTCCCCCTGGCTCTGTTGGTTCTCCTGGTCCAGTTGGTCATTCCGGAGAGGCTGGTCGTGATGTAAGTAGTAAATTAAAATCAGGAGGTTTAAAATACATATGAAGGTCAAAGTCTGGTAATATAAGATTATGTAAAAACAGAAGAGGAACAGAGGTGAGAGAAAATATTAGATAAACATTTGTGGATCAATAATCTTCTTAGCCAATGTCTTCTGTTTCCGGATATGTAAAAGTTGCCCATTTTATAGCCAAACTGGATAAACAATGAATTCTTAGGTCACTGTTTTGTATAGGTGTTTTTTATTGATTATTCTTTACAATGTATACAAGTCTGTTAAAGAAAAAAGTAACTAAAGTTCTTGGTTGTAAGTCCTGGATTGTAGTCCTTATTCTGGACAGAACCTCTTCATATGCTTCCACTATTAATATGTTCTCTTCTCAGTGGTTTTAGGTATATATTTTGCCAGCTTAGGTAAAATGTCATTATTTTTAGATGCCCTATTTACTTTACCCAAGATTCCTTTGTTCTCCATTACTTCTATACCACCTGCAATATCACAAAGGCAACAGCCCATCCATATAATTGGTGGATTAATGGGGAATGAGGTGAACAGCTTTGGCTATCTGGCTTGCTACACAAGCATTAGTACTGTAGTTTGCACCCTATGGACATTAACAGTGCCTTAGGATCCTGCCTACATTGACTTGTGGATGTTTAGGCTCTGGTTTCCACTCACTAATGATTCCTTCAAATTACTACCCAAAGCTTTGCATTGAAAGTTAGGCTCCTTGAACTTCAAAAACATGTAAGGGCTACTTGAACTGCCCTGTCCACCTTGTAGGCTGGTCTTTACAATACTTATTACTGTACTTTAAAATAAATAATCAGCTCATTTATGCAAAAAAAAAAAAATCGTAAAATATTATTTTTTATTTTCCGTTTTATTAGGTAGATAGGAAAGTGTGTTACACAAACTACAAAATGCTCACATTTAACTAATTTCTTCTTGATGTTTAATCAAAAGGCCATAAAGTTACAAACTTGCATTCATGAAAGTAAAAAAGATAAAGTATATCCTAATAACTAACTACATCCAGGTACTTTGTAGTCACTATCACACTGCTTTTCTAACAACAGGATGTTTGTTTCATTAAAATTAACATATTTTATTTTTTTCTTACTTTTTAGGGCAACCCTGGTAACGATGGCCCTCCTGGTCGTGACGGTCTTCCAGGCCCTAAGGTAAGTTTGATGTACCAAATATAACATGATGTGTCAAGAGCTTAAAACAAAAACTGTCTATATTGACAATAGCATTTAATAATCCTGTTCCATGGTGTCATATGCTCAACTGAGAGGGAATGAAAGGAAGAACATATTTGGTTGGTACAACAGCCATTTCTTCCTTAAAGTTCAGATAAAGTCTTGGCTAGCTGCCTTGGGTAGCTGGGCTTGATCAAAAATGTAAACCCATAATAATGTTTCCTGATAACTATCAAGGCAGCCAGAAACCTGCCAGTTTAAATAGTCTTTCAGTACTATGGAGATGTCCCATTCACTTTACCCAAGATCCCTTTCTGCTCCCCTACCACGTTCTGTAGCATCTGCAATTTTTTTGAAGGCAACTGACCTGTAGGATTGATGGTCATGTATCAGCCAATTCTTGAGACAACTACCATTTCTGCCAGCTCAATTTTTAAATAAGTTTTATGACCCAAGAGGAGTTTGAATGCTCTCTGTGGCTCAAGTTAAACATCTAAATACCATTATTATTCAGCTATTCTTCTTACTGCAACATTAACATTCAGTGTTCACTTTTAGGGAGAGCGTGGTTATCCTGGCAACACTGGACCCTCTGGTCTTGCTGGAGCTCCCGGCCCAGCTGGTTCTGCTGGAGCTGCTGGTAAATCTGGAAACCGTGGTGAAACTGTAAGTTGACAGCGTTTATACATTTACAATTTGTTTATCATGTTTAGTGGTATTATCATTGCTTTTTCTGTATCAGACAATAACTGTAATTCTTGTACATCATATAGATAAAACCAAAACAGGCAGATTATTTTCAAGTCTCAATGTCTTGGAAAGAGTAGATACATATACAGTATATAAATGTACTGACCTTACAATATATAGGAAATTGGCAAACTCCAGTTTTACATTTGGGTGAGAGGTATCTTATTTACATTAATTGTATACATTACACCAACATTTCCTCAGTGGCAATGCATATATGCAATAACCAGAAGCACACATGTGTTATAGCACATCACAACATATGTGAATGCCTTGTGGTTGAAGTAGTATGATATAGGTTTCAAGTATTAGTGAGACATTAGTTTGCAGGCAATCTATATTAGAGGCGGTGTTCTTAAACATTCAGTATTCCATAAATAATGTAGTAGACCACATGATCAGGACATTTTTGCTTAAGGGATCAAATGGGTATTCGCCGTAAGTCTACCACTGCTCAAAGTCTACTCTTAAATTAATTAAAGGGGTGTTAGATTGGAAAACAGCAGCAGATAACAAATAGGGGGTAATCATTGATCAGCCAATAGTTTGTGACTTGTTTACTGTATATATCATTTTATTCATGTTTTTCACCATTTAGGGTCCATCTGGTCCTGCTGGTATCACTGGCCCATCTGGTCCAAGAGGTCCTGCTGTAAGTATCTTATATACTGTATATTAACATTCAAAATCTTGAAAGCTCGTTTCATGTTTCGATCTACCTCTTGAACCTTTCATCGAGGTTGCATTATGGGTGGTCATTCTGGATGATCTTGTCACAGGAGTATTTAGCCTACCAAATTTCAACCATAACTAAAATCAGGATGGGAGATCCTTTAAAAACAACACAGAAGAATTAGTGTATGGAACTCACAGCATATATAATAGGGAATGTTGCTGAAAACATATACATATAATAAAGGGAAAAAGGATTGGTGTTTGTGGTTGTTGTAGACCAGGTGTCTCCAAACTTTCTAAACAAAGAGCTAGTTTACTGTCCTTAAGAGGGGCCGGATTGTGGCCAGTGGAAGTAGAAAAGGTCCCGAAGTAAGTGGGAACAAGCAATGCCCCATCTTTGGTGTGAGAGGAATGGCACCCCATTGTTGGTGTCATTGGGAGGAATTGTGCCCGACCATTGGTGTCGTTGGGCCCCATTGTTGGTGTTATTGGTAGGAATAGTGCCCCATAATTGGTGTAAATGGGTTGGTATTAGTGCATGAAAATAGTGCCCCAAGGGCCAGATAAAGGTAAGCAAAGTCAATTTTATATAGACTCCTGTATTGCCCACCAAATTGATCTCCAGTACCTGCTACCATTTTGTAAGATTTCTTAGGACAAATACCTATTTGGTTTATTTTTTAAAACCATTCTAAATATGTTTTCTATTGTAAACGTCAAAGGTTTATGGTTTAGTCTACAACAGTGGTCTGCAAGCTGCGATTATCTAACCACCTTTTACTTGTAGGGTCCACAAGGTGTTCGTGGTGACAAGGGTGAAGCTGGAGAGAGAGGAGCCAGAGGTCTGGATGGTCGCAAAGGACACAATGGTCTGTCAGGTCTTCCCGGTCCTTCTGTAAGTAAAAAGAATAAAGTCTTTATAAATTATAATATATGTAATTAAAAACATGCAAAGCAAAAAAAATAAAAAATCCTGAGAGCAAAGTAAGTCCAAATACTACTAGGTTTCATTTATAAAGTCACAAAGGAGATTTCAAAATGAACCAGCCTATCATCCAACACTATACGTAGGGAAATAAATACTTCAATAATGTTTTGCATATAGGATCGATAAAACAGGCCTCTATGTCTGCCTCAGTTCTCACTAGAGTTGAATACATGTTGTTTTTTTTAAATGTAGATGTGTGGAGTATGTTGAACTTTACTTACATCTTCATTTAATTACTTAATTTTATTCCACAATATTCCCATTTTTAAAAGATGGACTACAAATCTGATGGATCCAGCCATATGGCCTACCACTTCCTGTCTTTTCTATACTATACTTCCTTATCACTTACCGTATATAGGTTTAATTAGAGCAGAAATAGGTAAGAGCACATATTTGCTGCTCATAAAATCTTTTGAAAAATGAAGATTCAGTAGAACAACATATTGTGTGTAACACACAAATCTCTAAGACGTTTTACAACTAGACAGTGCTTCATCAGAGTATACTCTTGGTGAAAATAAGTTCCAAAGGGTGACCACTGGTCCTAATATATAAACTCTTCTATTTTCAATGTATTATAGAGAACTTTAATTATCAGTGTTCCTTTAGTACAGTGTTCCTTAATTATAGTCAAATTTTCCTTCCAAAGTCGCAGAAAGGCAAATCCAAAGGGATAGTTCTGGACTGGTAAGGAAAATGGAACCCCCAGACAATATAGAGAAGACATTTAAAATTCTAAACAAACAATGCCCACAACACCAAATTATTATTCCTCTAATTCAGAGAGGTTAAATGGCTTTTTAATAATTTACCTCATATTATATTATTATATGACAGGTTCAGGGACCATATCCGGACAGAAATATGGTCGCTGCCTTTGCTTTTGAAGGCGCACTTTCTATTTCTAGTTAATTTAGGGTTAGCCACAACCAGTGGTTCTATCGTAATACAAAGAATGTAATATTCTTTTTTAAAACATAAATATTATTTTCATGAACTGTAATGTATATTGCAATGTAGTTTATCAAATTCCATTCGGCCATTTTTAAAGCCCACCTCCAGCCAAAAATCTTTCCTTTAGGTTTGGATAGAGTTTGGAAGACAAATTTTGTCTGGTTATTTTTTCTGTCTATGACCCCCGTTGGGCAGATTTTCCCACACTTCCTGTCCCTGAGCCATCCAGGCAAGGAATTGAGAGAATGTTAGTCACCAGGAAAGGAAAGATCAAACAGCATTAAAACATTAAGTTCTAACTCTTCCCCACTCCACTAAAAAATTTATTTTGTTTTACATTTTTTTGTCGACAACCTTATTGAAAAAAAATCCTATCACTGCCAAAAAGTCATGGTAAATCTTCCCAACAGGGAAAAAGATGACAATAAGAACCTGATATTCTATCTCACAAAACTAGGGATTCATTTTATTACATCTAAGTAAAATTTTAATAATAGATTTTCTCTTTTTCCTTTAGGGTACTCCTGGTGAGACTGGTCCCTCTGGTTCTGTTGGTCCCGTTGGTCCAAGGGTATGTAATGATCAACCAACAATGTCCAATCAGAGGCATATATTTAGGTATAATGTTTCTTTATTTTATTAATAAAACAACATTTTTTGTTTTTATTACAGGGTCCCTCTGGTCCCTCTGGTCCTCCTGGCAAAGAGGGTCGTTCTGGACATCCTGGTGCCATGGGTCCCGTTGGTCCACGTGGTCCTGCTGGTTTCACTGGTCCTGCTGTAAGTATTTTTTTAGTTTAAAAGAAGAAAATCAAATGTGTCTTTCTTCAGGAAACTTTTGATGTACTATTCAATATAAACCTGAACTCCAGGTTAACAGAATTCCAGGATATCAGCATGTTCCTTGTTATTACAATTGAATGCAGTACACCTGATTGGTTCCCAGTCCTGCCTTTCCCTCTCCCAGTCTAAATAATGCTCTATATGAGATTGCAAAAGGCTGATTCCAAGTCAAATAGAAGTACTTAAGCTTAAAAAATAAATGCAACAATATAACAATGCATACAGAGCTGCATTCATTTTTGAATTTTATATCTGCCTGTGATTGAGCTGTAAAGTCATAATGGAAAATCGTAATTGTACAAGTGCTGGTGATCAATTATCAGGGATTCTTAAATCAAAATTCTGTTCTCACATTTGAAAATTAAAAAAAAAATTGCAATAACTGGGTAGTTTGGTGTCTTACAACTGCAAAAGCAAAAAATTAACGAGGGTTATTAAATAATGCTTATAGATAAGTCAATAGCCTTTAGTGTAAAAGAAAATAATTAGTGGCAATTTTTGATAACTGTCACTTTAGCGTGTTGTTTTATGGTGCAAACAATTTTTAGGATGCTGTTAATGCTAGTATTCACACATAATGGTACAACTGATGCCATTGTAATAATGCATAGGTTTAGCATCAGGTTTAGGGGATAGGTTGAGTTTAAGGGTTCATTTAGGGTTACATTAATGAGCTGGCCGATAACATTCATGTTAAGTTTACAAGTTAAGTTGAGTTTATTGATTAGACTTAGGGGCCAATTTGGGGTTTATACTTAGGTGAAGCTTATGCCTGTTTTTTCTTACTTAGGGTTATGATACATTTAATTTTGGAGTGGAATAAATTAGTGCTTTACAGAAATAATAAATTAGATCATCATATATTAGATGGTTACAAACAAATCAAAAATTTGCTGGTTCACAGACTATGTAAGATCACAGTAATTGCGGTATTTCTCCATTTTTGTTTCTGCAAATCTAAAGAAGATGATGTTAAAGTAGAAGGGTGGCTTAATTAGATTTCATATTTTCTATTTAACAAATAAAGTGCATTATAACATTAAAACTTCAGTATGTATTTACTATTTTTTTTTTGTATAATTTTAGGGTCCACCTGGTCCCCCTGGTCCTCCTGGTCCATCTGGTGGTGGATATGATGGTGGTGATGGCGGTGAATATTACAGAGCTGACCAGCCTGAACGCAAACCTAAGGATTATGAAGTTGACGCTACTTTAAAATCCCTGAACCAACAAATTGAGGTCATCCTGACCCCAGAAGGCTCCAGGAAGAACCCTGCTCGTACTTGCCGTGACTTAAGACTCAGCCACCCTGAATGGACAAGTGGTGAGTAGAAAACCTGCCCAGATTATATATCAGCTTTTCTTAAGATGTGGATAAGGTGATAAGATAGGTTTGAGGAGAAAGCTCGCATTGCAACAAATACTCATTGTAAACTTCCTTTCTAGGATTCTACTGGATTGACCCCAACCAAGGCTGCACTTCTGATGCTATCAGAGTCTTCTGCGACTTCTCCTCTGGCGAGACTTACATCCACGCCAACCCAGATTAAATTACACAGAAGAACTGGTACATCAACACCTCCAACAAGGAGAAGAAGCACCTCTGGTTCGGCGAGATTCTTAATGGAGGCACACAGGTGGGTCCAATTTCTAGCCTTTGTATAGGCATAGAACCAAAGAGTGTTTCCTTTGAAAGCTTTTATTTAACAGTCTGCTACAGTTAGAGTGTAAATACATGTTGATTTTACATCTATAACACGTATGCAGAGCACAATCTGGACTAAAACTCTCTTTGCCCTGTTTTATTCGCAACAACAAAAGCTGACACATTCCATGTGTTTTTCCAACTGTCGATGTGATTCCACCTTGGGCAAAAGAGAAGGAACAATAAGGGAGCATCGTGCAATGCAATTTAATACAAGTCAAAACAAAGTTGGAAGTCTTCCACGAGTTTAACATCACGTTTTGGAAAGAAAATAATTGTCAGCTTTTGTAACAAAAAATGAAAAACCCAAATAAAAAAACGTGAAAACTTGCACCATTTGTGGCCTTTTGAATATCTTTAATGGAGGAAGTTAAAAACCAACAACATCTGTAGGGTTTAAATAACTCAAAGTATCATCTGATTTCCAGCAAGTCAAAAATGGTGTTGAGTGAGCAATAAAATTGTGCAGAGGTGCTAATTAAGGTACTTGAACATATTCAATGGTGCTAATAAAGCTTAACATCCAACTTTTTTCATATCAAGTTGTATTGTGTTAATTGTCTGGGGTTGGTGGCAATTATTGGAAAAAGACCAAATGCTGTGCCCAGAAGCCAGTAAAACACTTGGAATGGCCAATCATTCTAAAATTCCGGTGTTCATTGTATTTCATGTTATCGGAAAACTCATCATCTTGACTGGGCTGAGGGAGGTTTTTTTTTTTTTTTTTTTTTTAAGTGTTTGTGTTTTGTATATGTGAGATGTTTTAATAAATTGTGAAAATTTTAAAAACTAGTCCAGTGCTCACAAACAATTCATTTTTGGATGGGTAAAAATTTAGTTTGTAGGTGTTTAGGGCCTTCTTAAGTATATGAAAAGGAAACATTGTAGTTTTAGTTGTAGATAGCGTAGGAAAGGGTTAGACCCTCTGTCAAGTTCTCAATAAAAAAGATCTGCTCCTCTATTTTTCCTAGATGCAACTGCCACTGAACCAGACTACTGGTTGGAAGCTAAACGGTGGGGACCTTGAGTGGAGAGTGTGAACAAGATTTGCTTTTTGATTGCTGAAGATTGCTGGGTTGCATTTTTAGGTTATTTTTGGGGCTTTTTCTTGTAGCTTTTTAACACCTTTTTCTGTCACTTTTCAAACAGCTTTTTTTTCTTTGCTTCCTTCAGCCTACAAATTAAGGGGAGTGGTTAATTGGTCACAGGTGCTTGAGGCCTATATAACCTACTGTAGAACTTATTGTGAGCCTGCTCATCTTTGAGCTTGCTGAAACTCAGACCAAGTGGAACCGGACTAAGTGGTGAGTTAAAAAACCAGAGTTAGTGGAACTGGACTAAGTGGTGAGTTAAAACAAGAGGTTGTAACAGGGGTCAAGTGCCTGTGTAGGGTGAGTGTGTACCTGTGTATTCTAAGTACATGAGTATTCTTTGAGTAGCGTGTGTGTATTGTTAGTACTTGTGTATTGTGTGTGTGCACGTTGGTGAGCAAGTGCACGTTGGTCAGCGGGTGCACGTGGGTCTGTGAGTGCACGTGGGTCTGCGAGCGCACGTTGGTCAGTGAGTGCACGTTAATCTGTGATTGCACATTGGTAAGCGAGTGCATGTTGGTCTGCTAGTGCAGATTGGTCAGCGAGTACTTGTTGGTCAGCAAGTGCACGTTGGTCAGCAAGTACCTGTGTATTGTCTTGTTGAGTATTAGTGTAAGGAAGCTAGTTGTTAGGTAATTTGGACAGGGTATAATCCCCAATCCTCATTAAATTATTAGGTAAGATGCCCGGTGGGTTTGGAGATGCGACTCAGTGTACATCTTGAGGCAAGTATGTGTTCCTTGATCATCCGATCAAGGGCGAATACTGCTGTGCAAAATATAAGCACATTGTTTCCCTGGAAGCTCAGGTTTTGAATCTGGCGAAGCAACTGTCAGCACTGAGAAGTCCCTCCATACTAAAGGAGAACCAGGGACATACACGGCAGGTGCCAGCCTGGAAGTGGGTGGAGACAAAGAGGTGCAGGCACTAGGAAAGAGCAGATGGGTGACAGTCAGGAAGGGTGGAGGGGGAAGTGCCAGGGAGGCCGATCCATTCAAATAAGTACGCTCCATTGAGTGATATTGGTGAAACCAGTTAGGGATCAGCACTGCTGGAGCTGTGGGACTCTCCTAGCTCCCGGAGGAAGAACTCCTCCAGTAAGAGTGGGGGCGAAGCGAAGGGAAAGGAAAGACAGATTCTGGTGGTAGAGGGACTCAATTCTTAGAAGGCGAGAGCGGACAATCTGTAACAAAGACCTGAAGCACCAAACTGTATGTTGTCTACCGGGCGATCTGGGTCAGCACACCACAAATCTGGTGGACAGATTAGAAGGAGGGGCTGGGGAAGACCCTGCTGTCATGGTGCACGTTGGCACCAATGACAAAGTCAGAGGAAGATTCAGTGTCCTGAAGACAATTTTATGGACTTGGGAGCTAAACTGAGGAAAAGGACCTCCAAGGTAGTATTCTCAGGAATACTACCAGTACATCGAGCCACACCAGAAAGGCAGTGGGAGATTAGGGAAGTAAACAAGTGGCTGAAGAGCTGGTGTAGTAGGAGGAGTTTGGGTTCCTGGAGGACTGGGACGACTTCTCAGTCGATAACCGGTACTATAGAAGGGTGCAGATCAGCTGGGAATAGGGATGGCCAAAAGTAAGAGGGGTTTTTTAACTAGGTGACGGGGGGTCAGCACAGAACATATTCCAGAGGGTAGTATTGGGGGCATTAGTGGTAAATTAGTGGTAGGTTGACTAAAGCACTTAAATCCAAGGTAAGTATAGTAATAAGTCCTAGTTGCAATCTCAGAACACCCAATAAGAGGATAGTATGCGGCCGGTCTAAATTATGTGGCATGTTCACCAATGCCAGGAGTCTGGCGGACAAGATGGGTGAACTAGAGATACTGTTGTACAAGGAGGATTTGGATTTAGTGGGAATTTCAGAGACCTGGTTCAACAGCTCTCATTATTGGCTGGCAATCATTCAAGGGTATACCCTTTATTGCAGGGATAGAGGATGGTAAAAAAGAGGGAGGGGTATGCCTATATATCAAGAATAATGTATAAGTGAATGTGAGAGATGACATCACTAAGGAAGCTAGGGAGGAGATGGAATCCTTATGGGTAGAGCTCCAAAGGGATGAAGCTAAGGGGAAAATATTACTTGGAATATATGCTATAGGCACCCTAATCTGAGGGAGGAGGGGGAGACGGATCTCCTATCACAAGTTGGATTAGCAGCAAGGAAAGGAGGTGTTATCATAATGGGGGGATTTTAATTTTCCAGACATAGACTGGGTGGAGGGAACCACGCATTCGCCTAAGGCTCGCCAGTTCCTAAATGTCTTGCAAGACAGTTTCATGGTTCAGATGGTAGACGCACCAACTAGAAATAAAGCGTAGGACTACTTTCAGACTTGGACATTGTGGGTGTCGGCGGTAAACCGGAGCTATACTTAGCACCACTTTACCATTGCTTTAGCCATGCTATTTGGCCGCTAGCGGGGCAGTTTTAACCCCTGTTAGCGGCAGAAAAAGAGTTAAAACCACTGGCAAAGCGGTGGGTTTGCGGTGCTGCCTCATTGTTTTCAATGGGAAGGGGCTCTTTAGGAGTGGTGAATACACCGCTCCTATAGCGCTGCTTTTTTGACTGTCCTGCAAGTGCACCGCTCCAGTGTGAAAGCCCTCAGGCTTTTACACTAGAGACACAGGAGAGGCGCTTTACAGGCACTATTTTTAGCGCTGTAGTGCCTGTAAAGTGCCTCAGTGTGAAAGTAACCTTACTGGATCTACTGATTACCAACAATACAGACCTGATCACGGATGTGGAAATATGGGGCAATTTAGGAAACAGTGATCGCAGGTCAATTGGCTTCAGTATAAATCACACAAATAGGAAACATAAGTGGAATACAAAGACACAGAATTTCAAAAGAACGTACTTCCCTAAACTACGAACCTTGTTAGAAGGCACGAATTGTGATAAAATCTTAAGAACAAAGAACGCAGAGGAGAGATGGGTTTGCTTTAAGAGCATATTAAATAAGGGCATTAGCCAATGCATCCCATAATAAATAGTACATTTAAAAGAGCGAAAAAAAGTCCTGGGTGACTTAACTCCAATGTAAAAGTGCATATAAAAGCAAAGGAGAAGGCATTTAAAAACACAAGGTTAAGGGATCATCATCAGCTTTGAGACTTTATAAAGAATGCAACAAGAAATGTAAGGGTGCAATTAGGACGAGTATAGGAAGTATGTAAACAGTAAAAAAGGAGGACAGACCATATAAAGAATGAGGAAGAACATCTGATTACAAAATATGGGGAGATGGCGAAGGTATTGAATTTATTATTTTCCTCAGGGGGGCTTCAATCAACCAATCCTTATGCCACATCACAGGAAGCACCTCCACGGTTAACAGAGGACAGAATTAAAATTAGACTTGGGAAACTTAAAGTGGAGGGCCACCCTGAAAAACAAAAATACATAAAAATTTGGAAAAAAAATCAGAAAAAAAAAAAAATGATTTTTTTTTTTAACATACCAGAAATGCCTGTTGCTAGGCACATCGTCCTAATCTGCCTCTTCCTCTTCCGTGGTGATCTTCGGTCTTCTCTCCTCCGTGTGGCGTCTTCTGGGTAATGGGTCACGCTGTGCTCTGGGAACTGTGTGTCCCAGAACACAGCGCGCCCCATTCACTCGCGCATGCGCAGTAGGAAACGGGCAGTGAAACCGCAAGGCTCCAGTGCCTGTTTCCCTTAGTTAAAATGGCAGCGCCGGGACCCGAGGGACGGGTCAGCCTCGGGCGGCCGACATCGCGGGAGCCCTGGACAGGTAAGTGTGCTTATTAAAAGTCAGCAGCTACAGTGTTTGCAGCTGCTGACTTTAAAAAAAATGTTTTTTTTAAACTGGCTCTCCTCTTTAACATTAATAAATCACCAGGACCAGATGGCTTGCATCCGAGGGTATTTGGGGAACTCAGTCAAGTAATTGCCAGACCATTGTTCCTAATTTTTACTGACAGTCTACTGACTGGAAAGGTACCAGATGATTCGGGAAAAGCCAATGTAGCACCAATATTTAAAAAGGGCCCAAAATACATCCCTGGAAATTACAGACCAGTTAGCCTAACATCAATAGTATGCAAGCTCTTGGAGGGGATGATAAGGGACTATATACAAGATTTTAGTAATGAGAACATTATCATTAGCAGTAATCAGCATGGATTCATGGAGAATCGTTCTTGCCAAACCAATCTATTAACCTTCTATGAGGAGGTGAGTTGCCATCTAGATAAAGGAAGACCCATAGACATGGTGTATCTGTATCTGGATTTTGCAAAAGCATTTGACACAGTTGTCCATAAATGTTAACTGTACAAAATAAGGTCTGTTGGCATGGACCATAGGGTGAGTACATGGATTGAAAACTGGCTACAAGGGCAAGTTCATAGGGTGGTGATAAATGGGGAGTACTCGGAATGGTCAGGGGTGGGTAATGGGGTCCCCCGGGTTCTGTGCTGGGACCAAAACTATTTATTTTGTTCATAAATGATGTGGAGGATGGGGTAAACAGTATATGTGGACGATACTAAGCTAAGCAGGACAATAACTTCTCCGCAGGATGTGGAAACCTTGCAATTTGGGGGGTTATTTGTACTATCTTGACATTTTAAGGGCCTCAATGAATGATTGATCAATTTTCAGATATATACTGTATACCATAGTTTGTGGATGCTATAACTTTCCTACAGACTAAATAATATACACTAATTGGGATTTTTTGTTTACCAAAGATATGTAGCAGAATACATTTTGGCCTAAATTTATAACGAAATTTGATTTTATTGGATATGTTTTATGACAGAAAGTACAACATATTGTGTTTGAAAAAAACCCAGTGGTGAACAAATACCACCAAAAGAAAAATGATAAAGAGGTAATTTGCATATGGGCTAAAAAAAATAAAATAACTGTAAATGTTAACCGTATAGATTTATTTAACCACTTAAGCCCCGGACCAATTTGCAGCCAAAGGACCAGGCCCTTTTTTGCGATTCGGCACTGCGTCGCTTTAACTGACAATTGCGCGGTCGTGCAACGTGGCTCCCAAACAAAATTGATGTCCTTTTTTTCCCACAAAAAGAGCTTTCTTTTGGTGGTATTTGATCACCTCTGCGGTTTTTATTTTTTGTGCTATAAACAAAGAAAGAGAGACAATTTTGAAAAAAAAAACGCATTCTTTTTTCTTTTTTACTTTTTGCTATAATAAATATCCCCCAAAAATATATTAAAAAAACATTTTTTTTCCTCAGTTTAGGCCGATACGTATTGTTCTACATATTTTTGGTAAAAAAAATTGCAATAAGCGATTATTGATTGGTTTACGCAAAAGTTATAGCGTTTACAAAATAGGGGATAGTTTTATGGCATTTTTATTAATAATTTTTTTTACTACTAATGGCAGCGATCAGCGTTTTTTATTGTGACTGCGACATTATGGCGGACACATCGGACATTTTTGACACATTTTTGGGACCATTGCCATTTATACAACAATCAGTGCTATACAAATGCTCTCATTTCTGTGTAAATGACACTGGCAGTGAAGGGGTTAACCAGGAGGTGGCAGTGTAGGGGTTAAGTGTGTCCTCGGGGCGTGTTGCTAACTGTGGGGGGCGTGGCTGTGTTTTAAAGATCACTGATCTCTGCTCCAATCACAGGGAGCAGAGATTAGTGTTACTTGTTGCTAGGCAGAACGGGGAGATGCTGTATACATCGACATCTCCCATTTCTTCCTCCCCATGAGACAATCGTGGGTATCCCTGTGGCGTTCGAGTCCGCGGGACCCGTGATTGGGCTCACGGAGGTCCCGATTGGCGCACACGTGATGGCACAGTGGCAAATTCAAAGGGACGTACATGTACGCCCATTTACCTGTCCGTGCCATTCTGCTGACATACATCGTCATGCGCCGGTCGGGAAGTGGTTAAAGTGGTTGTAAACTCAAAAAAAATTAAATAAAAATAAAAGCCCACAACCTACAAGACAAAAGGCATAATGAGCTAGTATGCAGTGAATATCTCATAAACAGTGCAGGTTTAGGAGATATTCACAGTACCTACAGGTAAGGCTCATTATAGGCTTACCTGTAGGTAAGAGTGGTAGTACAGGGTTTACAACCACTTTAATGAAATCTCCGTTTATGTTCTTTCAACGTTACATTCTTAGATTGAATATGCTTGGATTGTGACAAGTCAATGAAAATATGAAAAAATATAAAAAATATAAAAATATGCCGCCTTCCTTTGCCTTTGGTGGAAACCTTCTTTTCTACAGCAGGAGCCGACTTATACTTTGTATTCCTTAACCACTTGTCGACCGCCGCACGACGATGTACGTCGACAGAATGGCACGGGCAGGCATATGGGCGTACATGTACGTCCCTGCCTTCCCGCGGGTGGGGGGCCCGATCGGGCCCCCCCCCGGTGCCAGCGGCGGTCGGTATCCGTTCAGGAGCGATCCGGATGAGGGGGCGGCCATTCGTTCATGGCCACCCCTCGCGATCGCTCCTGACGAATGGAAGTGAAGCGTGACATCACTTCCTCTCCTGTAATGTAAATACAGGCAGAGGAAGTGATGTAATCTCTCCTCCGTGTCGGTATTTTTCGTTCCGGCACCGAGGAGAGAGGATCGGTGAGTTGCACCAACACTACACAATACAGTAGAACATGCCAGGCACACTCTCACCCCCCGTTCACCCCCGGTCACCCCCCCAATCACCCCTGCACCCCCAGTCACAGTGACACCAATTGCATTTTTTATTTTTTTTGCATTGGTGTCATTTGTGACTGTAATAACTGTAGGGCAGTTAGGGTTAGCCCCCTTTAGTTCTAGGGTACCCCCCTAACCCCCCCAATAAAGGTTTAACCCCGTGATCACCCCCCGTCGCCAGTGTCACTAAGGCTGGGTTCACATTGCAGCGGTTTATGAGAACGGATGTGATTTTGCACCGCACTGCAGTGCAAATCACATCCAATCTCTGTGCGATTCGAGTTCAGCCATACAGATAGTATGGCTGAATTCGCATCGCACCCGCCGCAAACTCGCACGGGACCCTTTTTTTGGTCCGCAGCAGAATCGGATCGCATGGGTGTTCACACCATGCGATCCGATTCCTGTCCGAGTTTGCAGATCGCACTACGATATGCAAACTGATCTGGGGGTGTCATTAACATTTCACTGACACTCCCAGCAGTTTGCATAGGGCAGTGTGATGCGGGAACCCGCCACGGATTTGTGGCGTTCCCGCATCGCTCCAGTGTGAACCCAGCCTAATAAGCAATCGTTTTTCTGATCGCTGTATTAGTGTCACAGGTGACGCTAGTTAGGCAGGTAGGTATTTAGGTTCGCCGCAGCTTTTTATAGCTTTTTATAGCGCCAGGGACCCCCATATACTACCGCATAAAGCCCCCTGATTGCCCCCTAGTTAACCCTTTCACCAGTGATCACCATATAACTGTTACAGGTGACGCTGGTTGGTTAGTTATTTTTTTATAGTTTCAGGGCACCCGCCATTTATTACCTAATAAAGGTTTAACCCCCTGATCACCCGGCGGGTGATATAAGTTTGAGGGTCAGATAAGGTCTGCGTCGCCCCAGGCAGCGTCAGGTTAGTGCCAGTACCGCCAACACCCACGCGCAAAGCATACACCTCCCTTAGTAATATAGTATCTGATCAAATATATTTAGGTTTCCCAAAACGCATTGTTAGCGGGATCAGCCCAGATACCTGCTAGCACCTGCGTTTAGCCCCTCCGCCAAGCCCAGCCCAGCCCACCCAAGTGCAGTATCGATCGATCTGTCACTTACAAAACACAACACACATAACTGCAGCGTTCGCAGAGTCAGGCCTGATCCCTGCGATCGCTAACAGTTTTTTTTGTAGCGTTTTGATACAGTCGCTGACAGCCTAGGTGCTTTTTTACCTGTGAGTCTCACTAGTGTACCCCTAAATTTAGGGGTGTCTACTTTCCAAAATGGGGTCATTTGGGGGGGTTTGTGCCATCTTGGCATTTTATGGCCTTCAAAACTGTAATAGGTAGTGAGGAGTGAAGTCAAAAATTTACGCCCTTAGAAAGCCTGAAGGCGGTGCTTGGTTTTCGGGGCCCCGTACGCGGCTAGGCTCCCAAAAAGTCCCACATATGTGGTATCCCCGTACCCAGGAGAAGCAGCAGAATTTATTTTGGGGTGTCATTTCACATATGCCCATAGCATGTGTGAGCAATATATCATTTAGTGACAACTTTGGGAAAAAAATAAATAAATAAATAAAAGTTTGTAATTTTCCCGCAACTTGTGACAAAATATAAAATATTCCATGGACTTAACATGCCTCTCAGTAAATAGCTTGGGGTGTCTACTTTCTAAAATGGGGTCATTTGTGGGGGTTTTGTGCCATCTTGGCATTTTATGGCCTTCAAAACTGTAATAGGTAGTGAGGAGTGAAGTCAAAAATTTACGCCCTTAGAAAGCCTGAAGGCGGTGCTTGGTTTTCGGGGCCCCGTACGCGGCTAGGCTCCAAAAAAGTCCCACATATGTGGTATCCCCGTACTCAGGAAAAGCAGCAGGATTTATTTTGGGGTGTCATTTCACATATGCCCATAGCATGTGTGAGCAATATATCATTTAGTGACAACTTTGTGAAAAAAAATAAAAAATAAATAAAAGTTTGTAATTTTCCCGCAACTTGTGGAAAAATATAAAATATTCCATGGACTCAACATGCCTCTCAGCAAATAGCTTGGGGTGTCTACTTTCTAAAATGGGGTCATTTGTGGGTGTTTTGTGCCATCTTGGCATTTTATGGCCTTCAAAACTGTGATAGGTAGTGAGGAGTGAAATTACAAATGTATGCCCTTAGAAATCCTGAAGGCGGTGCTTGGTTTTCGGGGCCCCGTACGCGGCTAGGCTTCCAAAAAGTCGACCACATGTGGTATCCCCGTACTCAGGAGAAGCAGCAGAATGTATTTTGGGGTACAATTCCACATATAACCATGGCATGTGTGAGCAATATATCATTTAGTGACAACTTTGTGTAAAAAAAAAAAAAATTTTTTTTTCATTATTCAATCGCTTGAGGCAAAAAAATAAAATATTCAATGGGCTCAACATGCCTCTTATCAATTTCCTTAGGGTGTCTACTTTCCAAAATGGGGTCATTTGGGGGGGGGTTTGTATTGCCCTGCCATTTTAGCACCTCAAGAAATGAGATAGGCAGTCATAAACTAAAAGCTGCGTAAATTCCAGAAAACGTACCTTAGTTTGTAGATGTGACAACTTTTGCGCAAACCAATAAATATACAGTTATTGACTTTTTTTTTACCAAAGACATGTGGCTGAATACATTTTGGCCTAAATGTATGACTAAAATTGAGTTTATTGGATTTTTCTAATAACAAAAAGTAGAAAATATCATTTTTTTTCAAAATTTGCGGTCTTTTTACGTTTATATTGCATAAAATAAAAATCGCAGTCAGTCAAATACCTTTAAAAGAAAGCTCTATTTGTGGGAAAAAAAGGACGCAAATTTTGTTTGGGTACAACATTGCATGACCGCGCAATTACCAGTTAAAGCAGCACAGTGCCAAATTGTAAAAAGACCTCTGGTCATTGACCAGCAAAATGGTCCGGTCTGAAAGTGGTTAAACGGGGCAGATCTTCTGTGAATTTCCTACTTGAACTATGGAAATGGGGGGAAAAAAAAGGAAGATGTCAGTTTTTTAAACTGTAAATACTGCAACCATCTGCAAAATGTATAATAGTTAAAAAAAAAAAAAAAAAACAAGTCTTTCTTGTTCAGCACCTAAACCCAGGACATATGTTGTAATGAAAATACTGACCTATGTCCACATATGCCTGACTTATCTTTCTCTAATAGTCATGTTTGTGATCAACATGTATAAATACATAAGTAGTCCATACAGTGAACTTGGTGTACAGTTATGCCCTGTACACACGGTGGGAAATTCTGACGGAAAATGTCCGATCGCATTATATTGTCAGAAAATCCGATCGTGTGTGGGCTCTATCGCACTTTTTCCATCAGAAATTCCGACGGAAAAAATTTGAGAGCAGGATCTAAAATTTTCCGACAAAAAAATCCGATCAGACTTTTTCCGATCGTTTGTAGAGAATTCCGATCAGACAAAGTGCCACGCATGCTCATATCAAATTACGAGACCAAAGCTATTGGCTACTAGCCTCTACGTAGTCCCGTCATACGTAAGGAACGTCACCTCGTTCCGAATGATCGGATATTGTCCAACCTCGACGGAAGGAAGGAAAAGGAGAAAACTGGAATTCCTGTACTGATGGATAACCGTCATACAGGATAGACCAGTGTTTTTTTTTTTATTATGTTCTAAAGCTTAATAGAATAAGGATGGAAATGTGAGATGAAAGGGAGATGTTGAGTATTGGTGTATTTAGGTCTGTGGCAGAACAAATCATCTCGTTCCTTTTTAACAATTTTCTTAGGGTAACCTCGGTGTCTTAAAGTGGAGGGCTACCCTAAAATAAAAAATTTCATTAATATTCTTAATATATATATATATATATTATTTAACTTCCTGAAACAGCTGTTGCTAGGCAGTTTTCCTAATCTGCCTCTTCCGATTCCGAAGCGCTTCCTCCTCTTCGGCGAGCGACCCCGTTGCCTTCTGGGACATGTGAGTGTCCCAGAAAACAAGGGGGCCATTCACAAAGTGCCGCGCGACTCGTGCATGCGCAGTAGGAAATGGGCAATGAAGCCGCAAGGCTCCACGGCCTGTTTCTCTTCGTTTGGATGGAGGCGCCGGCACCCGAGCCGATGGACTGATCGGCCTCGGGCGGCCGACATCACGGGCTCGCTGGACAGGTAAGTGTCCTTATTAAAAGTCAGCAGCTACAGTGTTTGTAGCTGCTGACTTTTAAAAAAGGCAGCTGGAATGCCCCTTTAACCGCTTGCCGACCAGCCACCGTCATTATACGGCGGCAGGTCGTCACGTTCCCGCAAGCCATCGCCCATTAATCGGGGATATCAGTCACGCGCTCCACTGCAGGGGAGCCAATGCAGAACAGGGATGTGTGCGTGTCCCTAACCCTAACCCTGTTCTGTGAGGAGAGACAGATCGTGTGTTCCTACTAGCTAGTAACATTGATCGGTCTCCTCCTCTAGTCAGTCCCATCCCCCCTACAGTTAGAACGCAAATGAGGGAACACAGTTAACCCCTTGAACGCCCCCTAATGTTAACCCCTTCCCTGCCAGTGACATTTACACAGTAATCGGTGTATTTTTACAGCACTGATCGTTGTATAAATGTAAATTGTCCCAAAAATGTATAAAAAGTGTCCGAACTGTCCGCCATAATGTCCCAGTCCTGATAAAAATGGCAGATCACTATTACTAGTAAAAAAAAAAAAAAATAATAATAATAAAAATGCCATCAATCTTTCTTTTGTAGACGCTATAACTTTTGCGCAAACCAATCAATATACGCTTATTGCGATTTTTTATTACCAAAAATATGTAGAAGAACACATATCGGCCTTAACCCGAGGGAAAAAAATGGGGATATTTATTATAGCAAAAAGTACAAAATATTGTGTTTTTTTCAAAATTGTCCCTCTTTTTGTTTATACACATTTGAAGGACTCCAAGTCGCCCGACCATATCGATAAATCTGTACCAACAGGTGGAGTTTTGAATAAACAAATTACAATGATAAATAAAAGCATTCCCTATCATGTCCATAAATGCATTGGCATATGGGGGGGGGGGGGGGGGGGCAGCATATGAGCATACAGGGCATACAGTTGTGCTCATAAGTTTAGATACCCTGGCAGAATTATGAATTCTTGGCCATTTTTCAGAGAATATGAATGATAACATAAACATTTTTCTTTCACTCATGGTTAGTGTTTTGCTGAAGCCATTTATTATCAAGCAACTGTGTTTCCTCTTTTCATATCATAATCACAACAGCAACAACCCAAATGATCCTGATCAAAAGTTTACACACCCTGGTGATTTTGGCCTGATAACATGCACACAAGTTGACAAAAAGGTGTTTGAATAGCTATTAAAGGTAACGATCCTCACCTGTGATCTGTTTGCTTGTAATTAGTGTGTGTATAAGAGTGCTTTCACACTGCCTGAGCATCGGCAATAAATTGGTGCTATTTTTAGCGCCGCTTTACCGTCATTTTAGCGGCGCTATTCAGGCACTAGCGGGGCGGTTTTAACCCCCGCTAACGGACGAAAAAGGGTTTAATCCACCTGCAAAACACTGCTCATACAAGGCTGCAAAAAAGCTGCTTGAAGGACTTTTTGTGATGCCCTGCCAGTGCAGCGCCCCAGTGTGAAAGCACTCTGGCTATCACACTGGGAATGCAGCTGAGGCTTTTTTCAAATGCTTTACAGGCGCTATGTTTAGTGCTAAAGTACCTGAAAAACGCCTCCATTGTGAAAGGGGTCTAAAAGGTCAATGCGTTTCTGGACTCCTGACAGACCCTTGCATCTTTCATCCAGTGTTGCACTGACATTTCTGGATTCTGAGTCATGGGGAAAGCAAAAGAATTATCAAAGGATCTGCGGGGAAAGTTAGTTGAACTGTATAAAACAGGAAAGGGATATAAAAAGATATCCAAGGAATTGAGAATGTCAATCAGCAACAGCTGTTTCAGGAAGTTAAATAAAATATATATATATTTTAAGAATATTAATGACATTTTTTATTTTAGGGTAGCCCTCCACTTTAAGACACCGAGGTTACCCTAACAAAATTGTTAAAAAGGAACGAGATGATTTGTTCTGCCACAGACCTAGATACACCAATACTCAACGTCTCCCTTTCATCTCACAATTCCATCCTTATTCTATTAAAGCGGTAGTAAACCCGCTGAATTTTTTTTCATATCTATAAGGGAAAAGGCATAATGAGCTAGTATGCGCCGCATACTATCTCATTATGAAATACTTACCTTAGAACGAAGCCCCGACATATTGCCTGATACATGCCGAGGGAGCTGACATGTTCCCTTGGCGTGTCTTCCGGATATCGCAGCTCCGGCGCTGTGAGTGGCCAGAGCAGCGATATCGTCACTCCCACGCATGCGCGTGGGAGATTTCTTTCCGGCAGGGTCCGGTGTCTGAAGGACTTCCAGCCGAGAAACCGCTGTGTGCATGCGCCGCTGCAGTCAGTGGCTCATTGCCATGGGAATATCTCCTAAACCATACAAGTTTAGGAGATTTTTTTGATTTTTTTTTTTTTCCTACAGGTAAGCCTTATTATAAGCTTATCTGTAGGTAAAAGCAAAAAAAATTGACTATACAACCGCTTTAAGCTTTAGAACATAATAAAAAATAAAAAAAACACTGGTCTATCCTGTATGACGGTTATCCATCAGTACAGGAATTCCAGTTTCCTCCTTTACCTTCCTTCTGTCGAGGTTGGACAATATATGACAGATGGGTTCAATCTGATCAATATCGTCCTCCCTCACCTTTTACATTGACACCCTCCATAAGGAGGGAAAGCCTTAAAAACGTAATTGCAAAAGAAGTTGGAAGTTCCCAAAGTGCCATATCAAAGCACATTAATAGAAAGTTATGTGGAAGGGAAAAGGGCGGAAGAAAAAGGTGCACAATCAGCAGGGATGAGCGCAGCCTGGAGAGGATTGTCAGGAAAAGACCATCCAAAAGTGTTGGGGACTTTCACAAGGAGTGGAGTGAGGCTGGAGTCAGCGCATCAAGAGCCACCACATGAAGACGGATCCTGGACATGGGCTTCAAATGTCGTCTTCTTCTTGTCAAGCCACTCCTGAACAACAAACGTCAGAAGCTTCTTACCTCGGCTAAAGAAAAACAGACCTGGTCTGTTGCTCAGTGGTCCAAAGTGCTCTTTTCTGCAAATTTTGCATCTCATTTGGAAACCAAGGACCCAGAGTATTGAGGAAGAATGGAGAGGCACACACTGCAAGATGATTGAAGTCCAGTGTGACGTTTCCACAGTCGGTGTTGATTTGGGGAGCCATGTCATCTGCTGGTGTTGGTCCACTGTGATAAGTCCAGGGTCAACACAGCCGTCTACCACTTTTGTGAGATACTGTATCTAGGAGTATAAAGAGAACATGTCATCGCTCTATACATGTATAGGAGTATAAAGGGGACCTGTTATAGCTCTATACATGTATATAGAGGACCTGTTATGGCTCTATACATGTATGTAGGAATATAAAAGGACCTGTCATGGCTCTATACATGTATGTAGGGGTGTAAAATTACCTGTCAGGGCTCAAAACATGTATTGTAGGTATACTCATGTTTGTGAGATACAGTATGTGTGTGTATATATATATATATATATATATATATATATATATATATATATATATATATCTATATATATATATATATATATATATATCTATATATACACACACACACACACACACACACACACACACACCCAGGGGAGAGCTGGCAGCCTTAGGCCTGGGGGGCAAGTCCAGTTAAGCGGCCCATTGAACCACTGAATCATCTCACCATCACCAGTGCCAATCAGTGCGGCCTCACCAGTGCCCATCAGCGCACCCTCACCAGTGCCCATCAATTCAGTACATGGGAATTAGAGAGGAAAGCCACCGGATTAGAAACAGATTGTCCAATGGACACTGTTAGAAAAAGACCTCCCTTCGGGCCCCCATTAGGCTCTTGTTAAGTAGTATTTTTTTTTTTAAAGGCAGAAGTTGTACTTTGTGCAAAATAAAGGGGCAGGGCCAGGGGTGGGTCACGGGCAGTGCCTGACAGGGGACCCTTGTTTTATTTGTTCCGGGGCCCTGGGTGTGGTCAGTCCACCCCTGGACAGCAGGGCTCGCCAGGGAGTCAGGACCCATGTGACTGGCTCGGGCTGCAAGATTGCTTTACCCCAAGACAGGAGCATCACACCCCAGGATCGGAGGAGGCCCTACAAGGACCTGCTGAGCTGGCACCGACCGCTGCCATTGCTGAGGTGAGAGACACCGACACCCGCAGCTGAACCCCACATCCCATCTACCCCCCCATACACCCTATTTACCTTATCCTAGGCCAGTGCCTACTCAGTAGTCTAAAAATAGCCCTCAACACTGTGGGTAATGCTGGGAGCTGGCCATGGCCTGTTGATCCTGCTGGGAGCTGGCCATGGCCAGCAGGACCCACAGGCCAGCGGAACGCACAGGCCATGGCCAGCAGGCTCCCTGTGGGTCAGTAGGTGTGTGGCTGGCTGACACAGTGCACCCTGCTGCAGGTGGCTGGCCTGGCTCCCTGTTGTTAGAAACTGTCCCCTCCAGGCCCCATTAGAAACTACAACAGAGTCTCATGGGACCTGGAGAGGGGGTCTCTCTCTAACAGTGTCTGTTAGAGAGAGATCCTGCTCCAAGACCCATTGGAGAATTCAAAGGAGTCTAATGGGACCTGGAGGGGGGTCTCTCTAACAGAGGCCCATTCAGTGTCCAGTATAGAATCTGTTAGAAAGAGTCCCCCCAGGTCCCATTAAAGACTGAATAGGAGTATAATGGGACCTGGAAAGGGCCTCTTTCTAACAGAGTGTACAGTGAACACCTTCATTCACTCTGGTCCTCATGGGACCCCCTTCTTTGCTATGACTCTCACCCCTGCCCCAACCTCTCACAAAGGAAAAATAAAATTGGCACTGTGTAGCGCTCCTCTTACCTTAACTATGGGTACTGCAGCTGCGGCTGAATTCTGCATCCTCTGT